>NC_091343.1:20633690-20796190 GCF_038502225.1 Cherax quadricarinatus | reverse complement strand
ATATATATATATATATATATATATATATGTATATGGAAGCAAAGAGGGGAATGTCTGAGAGTATAGTTATACAAACGCTCTCATATGGGTGTAAAACATAGGTGGTGAATGTTGCAAAAAAGGAGAAAGCTGGAGGCAGTGGAGATGTCATGTCTGAGGGCAATGTGTGGTGTGACTATAATGCAGAGAATTCGTAGTTTGGAAATTAGGAGGAGGAGGTGCGGGATTACCAAAGCTATTATCCAGAGGGCTGAGGAGGGGTTGTTGAGGTGGTTCGGACATGTAGAGAGGAAGGAAGGAAATAGAAAAACTTCGAGAGTGTACAAATCTGTAGTGGAGGGAAGGCGGGGTTGGGGTCGGCATTTCCTATACCTGGAGTTTACCTCCAGGTAAACTCCAGGTATAGGAAAAGTCGGAAGTGGTAAAATAGGTTTTGTTTGCGAGGGGCTTTCACTTCCAGCAAGCATGTGTGAGTGTGGTAGATAGGAGCGATGGAGACAAATGGCTTTTAGGACCTGAAGTGCTGGTTCGAGTGTGAGAAAGGTAACATTTATGAAGGGGTTCAGGGAAACCGGCAGACCGGACTTGAGTCCTGGAGATGGGAAGTACAGTGTCTGCACTCTGAAGGAGGGGTGTTAATGTTGCAGTTTTATAACTGTAGTGTAAGCATGCCTCTGGTAAGACAGTGATTACTTGGAGTTTACCTGGAGAGGGTATCAGGGGTCAACGCCCCCGCGGCACGGTCTGAGACCACGGCTCATGTGGATCAGGGTCTGATCAACCAGGCTGTTACTGCTGGCCGCACGCAAGCTGACGTACGAACCACAGCCCGGCTGGTCAGGTACTGACTTTAGGTGCCTGTCCAGTGTCTTCTTGAAGACAGCCAGGGGTCTATTGGTAATCCCCCTTATGTATGCTGGGAAGCAATTGAACAGTCTTGGGCCCCGGACACTTATTGTGTTGTCTCTCAGTGTACTCGTGGTGCCCCTGCTTTTCATCGGGGGAATGTTGCATCTCCTGCCAAGTCTTTTGCTTTCATATGGAGTGATTTTCGCGTGCAGGAGTGGAGTGAATAGTGATGAAAGTTTTTCTTTCTCGGGCCACATCGGACGTGTTTCCTTACACCGGTTGTCTATGTTCACCCATCAGTAAAATGAGTACCTAAGTGTTAGTCGACTGGTGTGGGTTGCATCCTGGGACAAAACTAACCTAATTTGCCCTAAATGTTCTGCATAACAAGGGGTTTTCTATATAGTAGTATGTCACTGATGTCAGCTCGGCCTGTACACCTTGTACATGTACTTGTAATAAATAAATATATTATTAGTAGTATTATTATTAAGTAGCAATTCCTTGTCTGAGCACAGGAGAGGAGGCTAGTTAGTGAACTCATGAGCGGTCTTCTCCTGTGGTGATAACAACTCATGGGAACTCTCAGCTCAGTATCTCATAATGTTGACAAAATACTCCGTCTGGCAGCCAGGAAGATAAGATAGAGGCCTTTCCAATGGACCGTGGATTTAAGGGGCACGTAAGTTCCCCAGTCTTCTAATAACATGTTCATTTTTCCACTATAATCTACCTTGTCTATAATTACTATCCCATTTGCTTTGTTTCGTAAGGTAAAGTCTAGGATCTTTCCTTAATTCAGGATGTAACTTAACAAATCTTTGAAGACAATTGTGTTGGAGAGTTCTGAGCAACAGACCTCTGCAACACAATTGTCCTCAAAGATTTGTTAAGTTATACCATGAATTAAGGAAAGATCCTGGACTTCGCCTTACGAAACAAAGCAAATGCAATAGTAATTATGGACAAGGTAGATTATAGTGGAAAAATGAACATGTTATTAGAAGACGGAGGAACTTACGTGCCTTTTAAGTCTCTGCATTAGGCCCGTTTGTGAGTTATTTCAGTATGTAGCCTATGTAGGTGGCCACCAAATTACTGTAGGAAATACAGGAATAGTTTAGTTTGCGGTTAGGAGCAAGCAAAGTGCCCAAAATAAGGTAAATACAGCCATATCCGCTGAGTAACCATCCCTTGAATATTAGGCCAGAAGCTGGTAGTTTTTGTCTACATAAATACTAGTTAGGACAACCTCACTGAATACAGGGACCCCCTAGAGTATATGCTTGGATTACTAATAACTTTAACTGTTACAGGAACAATTTCCCCAATGCACGTGGTATTCAACAGAGAAAAGTCATTAGGAAAGCAGTTACCCTGGGTAAAATCAGGGGATTTCTACCTATGATAGACTTCACAACACAGGTCTGTTCTACTTTGTGTATGGGGGGAAGCCAGGGTTTCCTGAAGGTCAGTTATCCCTTTCCAAAGAAGTGTACCTGTACAGTGCTTGTGAGAACAGGACAAAGGGGTCTTGTGTTGTCTGTGTCAGCAGTGATTGCCAGAGTTCAATTCAATTTTTCAATTCAAAGTTTATTCTCTATAAGGATTACAATGCTGAGTTTACAGTGGGCGAGTGTATTACAAGTTCCCACACAGAGTTAATAATCCGAACAATACATATTTAGCAGGAAAAGAGAGGTACAGAGCAAGTTTTTATTTTGACAACGCTTATTAATTAGTACAAAACTATACGAGAACAGGCCTCCATATGCATTTTTTATATTTATGTACTTCGTTTTCCTGTATATTTTTTTATTTTGTATTAGGATTCCACTGGAAATCAATGTTTGATTTTTTGTATTATCCTATGTAATTTACATATGTTACTTTGCAAAACAATTGTAATCTAAAAATAGTGGAATTGTACCTAATAAACTTAGTCCCTAAAACTGTGAAAGTTTAGGCATATTTTATTAAACGTTTTCTTTTAATCGTCATTAAATGATAGAAAATGAAAATTTGCAGCAAGAATCAAGGAGTAGCTATTATTGTAAAACAACACAGTCTGGTCACATTAATACTACTACTAATAATAATATTTTTATTTCTCCAAGTATATGCACAAGGTATACAGGCCTAGCTGACATCAATAACATACTACTATATAAAAAAAAACTTGTTATGCAGTGCATTTCGGACAAATTAAGTCAATTTTGTCCCATGATGCGACCCACACCAGTGGACTAGCACCCAGGTACCCATTTTACTGATGGGTGAACATGGACAGCAGTTGTCTTGAGGAAACATGTCCTAATGTTTCCTGTCCTACAGGGATCGAGCTCCTGTGGTGTTAACAACTCAATAGGAGCTTTCATCTCAAGTATTCCACGCTGCTTACAAAATATGTCACCTGGCCGGCAGAGAGAAATAGAAGTAGAGGCTTCCCGACATACTGTGGACATTCAGCCTCAACACTAAGCTCCTGTCGTGAGCATTACCTATGTTTTCAACTAAGTAACAGGCGAGCCGTTGTTATTTTGAAGAACACAGGGTAATTTAGCTATAGCTTGTAATTTAGCTATAGATTGCAAGATTCATCCTGGACCTGGGTCCAAGAGAGTAAGTAAGTAAGTAAGTAAGTAAGTTTATTCAGGTATACACAAATACAGTTACATAGAATTATCATACATAGCAGCATATGTGTAGGGAACCTAGGATAACCCAAAAAAGTCAGACAGAGTGACTTATTTCCATTGTAGGCCAGAATGAATTACACCATTTGGATATGCTGAATGTTGAAGACAGAGTAAAACAACTGAAGCTAAATCATGTTTATAAAATTGCTCACAAACAGTGTCCAGAATATCTTGCTGTCAATTTTGTCAAGGTTGGGAACCAAAGCAATCATAGTACAGTACTAGGGGGAGAGAGCACAACTTTGTAGTATCCACAGTCAGTGGCCAGGCTTCAAACACCTTTTATTGAACAGCAATAAAGGAATGGAACATACTACCCGCACATGTCAAAGCCAATCATAGCATGAACCAGTTCAAGAAGACTGCCAAAAGGTATCTGATGAATGTAGCTACAGAAAGGGAGGAGAATGATTTTTTTATTTTTTAGCTAACACACGTGTAAATTTTACCTTATCCCTAGTAATGGCCCTCGTATTGTAGATAGTCTTAATGACCCTCGTGTAGTAGATAGTATTTTTAGTATGATATAAGATGTTATTTCCATTATAGAATAATAAGAAAATATTATAACCTTTATATTATAATAATAAGGTAAAAGGACCCCAATGGAAATAAGTCACTCTGTCTGACTTTTTTGGGTTATCCTAGGTTCTCTACACATATGCTGTTATGTATGATAATTCTATGTAACTGTATTTGTGTATACCAGAATAAACTTACTTACTTACTTACTTACTTATGAAGGATTTACGAGCACTATTTTAATCGCCGTAGTTACCCCTTGCAACTTTCCTGTCAAAGAAAACTTATACAATTTAGTGAGTAACTATGTTACTTTTTAATATCTTCACTATTGAAGAAGCAAAAAGAAAAGATAAGATAAGATAAGATTTCGTTCGGATTTTTAACCCCGGAGGGTTAGCCACCCAGGATAACCCAAGAAAGTCAGTTCGTCATCGAGGACTGTCTAACTTATTTCCATTGGGGTCCTTAATCTTGTCCCCCAGGATGCGACCCACACCAGTCGACTAACACCCAGGTACCTATTTGCTGCTAGGTGAACAGGACAATAAGTGTAAGGAAACGTGTCGGAATTTCCACCCGCCGGGAATCGAACCCGGGCCCTCCGTGTGTGAAGCGGGAGCTTTAGCCACCAGACCACCGGGCCACACAATAAGACTGAAGACAAACCATGAAAGCCAAACAGTTTGGCTTGTTTCCATGGGAGTGCATGTGTCCAGTGTCCCAGGATGCAACCCACAGTAGTCGGCTAATACAGGTACCTATTTACTCATAGGTGAACAGGGAAGAAAATTTTCTTCTGATTGTTAATCCTGAGAGTTAGTAGCTCAGGTTAGCCCACTACGATCAGGATGTCATGGGGAACTGTCCGTCTGATTTTCATCGAGGACTTTCAGTCCTCTCCCAGGATGCTACCCATACCAGTCGCTTAATACCAAGATACCTACACATACGTTACTATGTATGTGTAGGTACCTGTACCAGATAAGTGAAGCAATTGTTTTACATATGTGTGTAAATTACATAGGATTACCGAAAAATTTCTGTGACTTTTTCCTGCGAGGTCTACAGCAGGTGTAAAGAAATATGCCCAACGTTTCCACTCGTGCAGGGGATCGAACCTTGGTCCCTCAGTGTGCGAGACAATAAGTGTAAGAATATATCCCCAGTATGTCCACCTGCCTCGTAATTTAACCCAGGTTGTCAGCATAAATAACTACCATTGACCAAGATTTCAATGTATATTGTTTGGATACCTGGAGTTTACCTGTAGAGAGTTTCGGGGGTCAACGCCCCCCGCGGCCAGGTATGAGACCTATTTTTTTCCTTTCCCATTTCATTATTATTGTTTAATGAATACAATCGTGTTTAATAAAAATTAGTCTTTTATAATGGTTCAGTGTTATGTTCATCAGTACCACTTTATTGAGTATATTTTATTACAATTTAAAGATGGCTTTATTTAGACTGCATTACATCAGTTCCTAAAGTTTATACCCTCCAAGAAGTGCGTATCTGATTGTCAATACACAGAGTGGTGTGTGTCTCAGTCCATATACACCTACGTATAGCTTTCGTTGTCCATTAATCTAAAAGTGTGCCTTTCTCAGTGTATAGACAGCGATAAATGTGTATATATCTATGTACATTCATCGAGAACTGTATATGTTCAGAACTTTGTACCTCCCAGTGTATATACACCTAGAGCTGTGT
Organism: Cherax quadricarinatus; assembly: GCF_038502225.1. Classification (NCBI taxonomy): domain Eukaryota; kingdom Metazoa; phylum Arthropoda; class Malacostraca; order Decapoda; family Parastacidae; genus Cherax; species Cherax quadricarinatus. The sequence goes on along the minus strand of NC_091343.1, from coordinate 20,790,407 downwards.
ATGCGTATACACTGCGAGCTGTGTATCTCACTGCAATTATGTCTCTCAGTGTATATACACTGAGAGCTGTGTATCTCTGTATACACACAGATCTGTGTACTTTTCGGTGTTGAGCTCTAACAGCCACTTGTAAGATCATTCAAGCAATTTTATTGTACTTCCCCACACAAACATTTGCTATTTGTGTCTGATCAGTCAGACAACTGATGCTAGCTGCATGCATGAAAGCACCGCAGTCCAACTGACGAAGAACAGAAATAATAAATTCACCTCTGATACTAGCATAAATCTAGAAAAAAAACACCGTTTGTCTGCATTGCCGTTCCTGTGTTTACAAACATCGCCCCAAACATTAATGTATGTTCCATATTCATAGCAAAAACTGGAAAATTGCCGGCGAAATTAGTATGCAATTATATATAATTTGAAGGCGAGTAAGTTTCTCACATAATTAAAAGTAATTTAGAGGAAAACTATGAAAAATCAAGCGTTGCTTTATTTGCCACTCTGGTACAAAAAAAGTATGTGCAGAATAAACCTTTATTTACGGAAGACGAATTGCTGTGAGCTTTATCAAGTCAGTGATAAAGCTTTAGTTGAGCGAAACTTAGTATATACATAAAGATTTTCTCTGCATGTGATGTTTTTTTCATATTCGTGGACAAGTGTTGCCATCCAACACATGCTACGCTGTTGACATTATCATCTACACTTTTGTTTCTTAATCACAAGAAGATTGGGTTCCCATAATTACTGCTTCATATAGCTGCTTACTTTACGGAAGCATAACGTGCACACACTCGCACTCACACCCTAACTTCCTATTTATAAAGACTTACTTTACACGAACTAGGAGGGAAAGAAAATCTATGTTGAATTCTAAGTGCCGCTTAAAACAATGCTGGATGTTTCTCATGACTCACGAAGTCGTAATGACACGATTGCAAACAAACCATACCACTAGCGGGGCTTGAACCCGCGATCAGAGAGTCATGAAAATCCAGACCGACGCGTTAGCCACTGGGCCAGCTGACTACAACAAGACTCGTCCAATTAGGTATATTTCTACACCATAGGAAGGTTAGCATAGGCACCACTGTGACCACAAATGCAAGTTTTTACGGACGAATCTCCCGCCAGCGTGGCCGTGACTAGCTCTAGCTCATGTCCCGTCAAAGCCGTCATCATGGCTCCTATGGTGTATAAATATACCTAGTTGGAAAACTAATGTAAGGGACCTGGGAGTAGTAATGTCTGAGGATCTCACTTTCAAGGATCACAACAGTGCCACGATCGCACGTGCAAAGAAAATGATAGGATGGATAATGAGAACTTTCAAAACGAGAGATGCCAAGCCCATGATGATCCTTTTCAAATCACTTGTTCTCTCTAGGCTGGAATACTGCTGTACATTAACATCTCCATTCAAAGCAGGTGAAATCGCAGATCTAGAGAGTGTACAGAGATCCTTTACTGCACGTATAAGTTCTGTCAAGCACCTTAACTACTGGGAACGCTTGGAAGCACTTGACTTGTACTCATTGGAACGCAGGAGGGAGAGATATATCATAATCTACACTTGGAAAATCTTGGAAGGAATGGTCCCAAATCTGCACACAGAAATCACTCCCTACGAAAGTAAAAGACTGGGCAGGCGATGCAAAATGCCCCCAATAAAAAGTAGGGGCGCCATTGGTACACTAAGAGAAAACACGTAAGTGTCCGGGGCCCAAAACTGTTTAACAGCCTCCCATCAAGCATTAGGGAAATTGCCAATAAACCCCTGGCTGCCTTCAAGAGAGAGCTGGACAGATACCTAAAGTCAGTGCCGGATCAGCCGGGCTGTGGCTCGTACGTTGGACTGCGTGCGGCCAGCAGTAACAGCCTAGTTGATCAGGCCCTGATCCATCGGGAGGCCTGGTCATGGACCGGGCCGCGGGGGCGTTGATCCCCGGAATAACCTCCAGGTAACCTCCAGGTAACCAGCTGGCCTAGTGGCTAGCGCATCGGTCTAGAGTTTTATAACTCTGATCGCGGGTTCTAACCCCACCCGTGGTATGGAATGTTAATGTTGTACCCGCTCGGTTCAGTGCTAGCAGAGGAGCATGGTGAAGAAAAAAAAATAAATTCGCTGAGGGAGGAAGAGACGCCTGCGGAAGAGATAGAAGGTATCTTGGGAATCCATTTTTTTCCATCTTGGCTTCCATCATATTAAAGATTTTTTTTTTTTATATAGTTCTCACTGATGGGATTAGACCCAAGTTGAGCACCAAGGAGAGTACAAAGAATGAGATTAATGAGTTGCACTCCTCACAGGACAGCTCTAACTTGTTCAGTGGTATGTTGACTTGAGGATATTAGTGAGAGGACCTAGATTATCTTCTCACTATTTAATAATTCTGATGTTTTCTAGCAGGGACCGTGCAGCGGCTGCCACAGTGGTACCATCTTGATCACAGAAGTTGATCTCACTAGTCAGGTCCTGTATGACTTCTTTAGCTGGCTTGGCAGAAAAGACAAGGAACAAGAGAGTCAACCTGCAGGACACCATTCCATGAATAGATTTCATGCTCACCGAAGAGAAATTTCGGTCCGGATTTGAAGTATAAATGGATACAGAGATGGCATATTGTTATGAACAGCTGTCTTTATGTGTGTGTTGCTCTCGGAAAAATGGTCTAAATTCACCATATATGCTCCCAGGGTAAGTATAATTATGAGCCCTAAATCACTATGCCGTAAAAATATAAATCAAGGTTCTTGTCTTCTCACTAAGGTGTGTCTATAACACGCCGGAAATCCAAGTGAATTCCATATATGCCCACCACCAACCTTTTTTGTGTTGAAAGTTTATTGGTTCCGACGTGCTCGGCCAACTTGGGCTGCCTCGCCCTCTAGTACCTCTAGGCTAGGTTAATTTTTTTGGTTATAAACTCTCAGGATTTTCACTTGGCAAAAGTAGGTTAGTGTCACTAATTACTCTCGTAATCCACCCGATCGTGTTATAATGAAGATTTAGATCAGATTTTACCGCTGAAGTGGCAATGCGCAATAACATAAGGATATACGAAAGGCCAGAAAGTAGAGGCCAAAAGAATTAACAAACGTACATTATAAATTTATATATCGAATTTTCTTATCACAGACCGGGCCGCGGGGGCGCTCACCCCCGACACTCTCTCCAGGTATCTGTTGCAAGCACATTTAAGATCTTTGTTTAATATGTAACGAAGAGAATTTTTAGAATTAGCAAGAATTTGCAGTTAACCTCTCCTTCCTCAGATCATCTATGATTGCCTCCCACTGTGAAGGCATAACCCTTATGGGTTTTGCAAGAACGAATGAATATAATCCAGTTATCCATCCCTGTAATTGGGGGTCATCAGGTTAGATAAAAGAAATGAGAAGGCAGCAAATTTAACACCTGTTATCCTTGTTTACCTAGCAGTAAATAGGTGCCCAGGAATTAGTCAATGGGTGAGGTTGTCTCCCTGATAACCAGTGTCTCTCCTCGACTCGTGTGTTGAACCCGGGTCCTCCTGTTCTTAGGCGAGAGCTCTGCTACTCTCCTACAGGACAATTAGCAAGACGCATGTGTAACGTTTGGTATCTGTATTGGGAGAACGTTTCGCCTGCGCAGCAGGCTTCTTCAGTCAAATACAGGCTATTATAACATTGAAAACAGTAGAAGCGAAGAGGTGGTTTTAGTTGATCAGTCCCTCATTCTTGATAATAGGTAGTCAGTGCCACAGAAGGTGGTCAGTCCCTGGGAGGTGATCATAAGTCATGACTAATAGCTGCCACATATTTCACTATATAACTATGTAGCGTTGAAAAGTGTGGTGCTGTGTAAGAGAAGCGACTTGTTGGCTTGCAAGAGGGTAAACTGAGCATGCAGATGACTGGGCACATTATTATTGAGTGGGACTTGCAACCACAGCACCACAAACACACTACCGCTACAACCAAACTACTACAACAACCACACTACCACAATCACCACCATTACCAGTTGTAACTACTACCATATCCCCGCTCCTATCCCATCACTCGCTTCTCTTATTACCTCACTGAATTGCTTAGCGTAATTTTACAGCTTCTACGGAATACAGGGTGAACCACCTTTGATCCGAGGAAGGGAAGGGTGGCTGTAATTCCTTGGATCAAGAGCCCCTCAGTAACAGAAGATATCCCCTTACCCTGTAAGGATAATGTTTCTTTAATAGAAATTTAATGCACATTCTAAATTAGACTTGCTTGCATGTGTACACACACACTTTTAAAATATATATATATATATATATATATATATATATATATATATATATATATATATATATATATATATATATATATATATATATATATATATATATATATATATATATATATATATATATATATATATATATATATTCTGCCTATATGTTATCCGTTATACAGCGTTGACTAACCAAATATATTCCGTCATCAGCATTTTCCGAGGCGGGTGCCGAGTGCTTAACACACTCTGAATTTTCAGTCTGTTTTGAAGGTAATGTAGACTGATCTATATTGGCTATCAGTGACGAAACTGTGTAAGTATCATCGTGAATAACTGTGTAGATGGTGAGAGGAGTGTATGGGGAAGTACCTGAGGGTGTTACCTTGTAGAGAATTCTGTATAAAATGACGAAATTAGTGGCAACTGAAAATTTTTTAAAAGGGGTTTGGGGCGTCTGCTTGTCTCCGGGCGGAAAGTTGCCACTCAGCCAATTTTTTCTGCCTCGTACATTAAACACAATTGTAATTTCTCTATTACTTCCTTTTCCTGTTCTTTAGCTGACACTTCCTGCCTATGGCGCACCATTTTCTCTATTGGGCTGCATAGTTGGCCGCTCACATGCCACTCTCCAGGTGATATATTCCCCGGTCAAACACTGAAAAATGACGATATTTAGGAGTAACCTTGAAATAACATATTAATGTCTCTGATACACTGGCAGCTCTCAGCCCACACTACCAACCTTTCCTTATCCTCGCCAGCTATTTATTGTTGGTGTTATTATTGTTATTTAATTTTGCTTCGGTTTCGTTTCTTTCTGCGTCTTTGTTTTTTTTTTTTTATGAGTATTGAATTTTTGGCATATTGGTGAAGGGGAAGTTTTTTTTTTTTCTTTTGCTATGGTCAACTGGGTGAGTTTGGTGAGGTGAACCTTATATGGTAGGTTAGTTGCCTCTTTCTCTGGTATCCTACTGGGGATTTTCCGCCCCTCTACACCCCTTCTCTCTCTCTCTCTCTCTCTCTCTCTCTCTCTCTCTCTCTCTCTCTCTCTCTCTCTCTCTCTCTCTCTCTCTCTCTCTCTCTCTCTCTCTCTCTCTCTCTCTCTCTCTCTCTCTCTCTTTTACACAGGGATTGACTTGGTTAAGGATTCCTAGCTTTATTGACAAGCTATTACAGGTTAAGGATTCCTAACTCTCTCTCTCTCTCTCTCTCTCTCTCTCTCTCTCTCTCTCTCTCTCTCTCTCTCTCTCTCTCTCTCTCTCTCTCTCTCTCTCTCTCTCTCACACATCACTTGCACCCTAGTTACCTTAACATTAATGCAACAACATAACGGTAAAATGTTGACTCAGCTCACTGCAGCTCTCCACCCAGCTTTCAGAGAGAGGGCAGACGTGGTAGTGCCCACCTCTAAAACTCAAGACAGGCTAGACCCTTTCCATGAATCCCTTCAAAGGTAATTATTACCTTGATTACACTGTCCCTCTTCCACGCCCTCCTTCCAACCCTTTCTTGAACGTCTTCTAATACGAAGTTGGATTCAATAAATACAATATATTTCTAAAATTTGGATTCAATAAATACGATATATTTCTAAAATTTTCTCTTATACGTTTAAAGATTTTTTTTTCATTTATGTTGAAGTAAAAATTAATAACTTTGTACCAAAAGAACTTTAGAAAACTTACATAACCTTATTATAGCAATCTCAATTTAATTTAGCCTAATCCGTCTAAATATATTTTTGAAATTTTTTCTTGCCTTATTCAGCGTTGCTATTTAAGCACAGCAGGAATCGAACCGGCAAACTTGGCATCAGACTCACCAGACTCCAGTCTGGTGTTGTGGATAACAAACTGTACTCTGATGCCGAGTTTACAGGTTCGAATCCTGCTGTGGACTGAGAGATAATGTTTGTAAATAATTTCGCCTGTTTGAGAATTGTTAAGCATATATACGAATGAGTGTGTGTATGTTAAAAACTGGATGATAATCGAAGCCGAAGCTTCAGGCATGGGAAGTCAGTGTTCTTCCACTAGGCTGTGTTGGTTACTTCGACTCAAGGGACAACCTCACCAACAACATAAGTGAAGACTTAGCTCTTGTCCTCCTCATGGAAGGCTCCCTGATGCTGGTGAGGGGCTCTTGATCTAGGGAATTGGATCTGTGCTCCAGTTCCCCGAATTAAGCCTTGTATACCTTCCACCTCCCTCCACAGGCACTGTATAATCCTACGGGTTTAGCGCTTCCCCTTGATTATAATAATAATTAGCTCTTGTCCCTCCAAGGCCAGTAAGCAGCTGAGCCTAAGTACAAAGAGCTTGACATGTACACGAAGCCGAAGGAGAAGCTGTTGACGAACCATCTTATATAAGAGTAAGTATCGCAAATTATATATACGTTGATACTTCTAAACAAGTCTCCGCTGGCAAGGTCGCATCTGCTACTGTTGCCATTTTGTCATATAAATCCTTATGAACCATGTCGAGTTAGGTATAAGAATGTCCTTTCATTTTACATTACAAAATATACTTGATATTAATGAATTCCATCATATTTTCTTATTTCTACATACAAAGGTCCATAAATTGGCTTATAAAATATTCGACCAATAAAGTCTAAGAAATCTTATTCTGCCTATTCTAAGAGTTATAAATATTAGTAATAGAGAATTAAATAATTACAGCGTATGTCACAGGATTACAATTAAAAGCCTGAGGAGACAGATCTATTACTACCATTACTTCATCGACACCATGCCCAGCCCTTCTAGGGTAGGGTAGGTGCCTGAGCCCGAGCCTTTAGCTCATAAGACTGTCATTCCCATTAGCCCCCTTGGGGCGGGGATGGCAGACCAGAGAGGCCTAGCTTGTGGCTAGGCCTGGGGACAGTTGGTCCCAAAGATGAGGAGGTACTTGTGCCTCCTCCCATGGGAGACTTAGGTCTCAGACACTCCCTAAAGAGGGAGCCAAGGCCGGGCCACCACTTGGAAAAGGCCCGGGCCGGGAGAATACCGGCTAATCTTTAACTTTAACTTTAACTTTAACCATTACTTACATCGATACCACGCCCAGCCCTTCTAGGGTAGGGTAGGTGCCTGAGCCAGAGCTTTTAGCTCACAAGACTGTCATTCCCATTAGCCCCCTTGTGGCGGTGATGACAGACCAGAGAGGCCTAGCTTGTGGCTAGGCCTGGGGACAGTTGGTCCCAAAGATGAGGAAGTACTTGTGCCTCCTCCCATGGAAGACTTAAGTCTCAGACACTCCCTAAAGAGGGAGCCAAGGCCGGACCACCACTTGGAAAAGGCCCGGGCCGGGAGAATACCGGCGAATCTTTAATAATAAATAATAATAAACCATTACTTATAACCTCCAGGAACTTTTAACGCAGAGAGCACGAAACTATAAACACCAAGAAGTGTACATTAACTGGTGGTGAATAGATTACATGCAGCCTTAATGACGCTCGTGTAGTTGATAAGCTTATAACCCAATTAACCAACTAAGCACCTAGATAAGCGCATTTACGGAGGAAGTTGAAAATGTAAACAGACTGATCAATAAAGATATATTTACAAAATAAAGATGCTCAACTCAAGGAAATATAGATCAGGAGGTATCTCTTAGGTTATAATATACACTGAGAGTATACTCCTTACTCTAGGGATTAAACTATCCTTAACTGGAGGTGATAGGTTACTTGCAGCCTAAATAGCCCTCATGTAGTCGATAGTCTTTAAATGCAATAAACCAATTGACCATGTGATTGATTTCCACTTATTAATGAATATAGAGGTAGACAATACGTAATACTCAGTACTTTATTAAGTCGTAACTTAATAAACCTCTAGTCTAGAGTCTACACACAACGTTCTCAAAATAACAGCGTCCTGTATCTAGTGTCTTTTCTGCTCTGTAGTCAACATTAAGTCATTGGGATAGGAATATATTTGTACGAATGTGAGAACTGTTGATACAGGAATGTAAATGCTTGTTTATACGTCAATAGTTTGTACCTGATGCTTACATATTATGGAAAGAGGATTGGAATCTTTATGGAGTTTCTTAAGTGTAATTGTCTGTTACCTCGTGCAGGACGAGTTTCACTTGGGGGGGGGGGAGTTCGAGGGGAAGTCAAAAATAGCCTGTTAGTTGCGTACGTGGATCTGCTTGTGGTAATGGTAGTGATGGTGACAGTAGTTGTGGTAGTGGTGGTGATAGTGGTGGTGAAAGTAGTGGTGATAGTTGTGGTGATGACAGTAGTGGTGGTTGGTGGTACTTAGATGTACCCCAGTGGAAATAAGTAGCTTTGACTTTTTTGGGGGTTTATTCTAGTTAATTTACACATATGTTGCTGTGTATGATAATTGTACTTGTGTACCTGTACCTAAATAGACTTACTCGCCTTGACGTGTCTGTGGTTAGGTTAGGTTAGGTAAGGTTCGTCAGGAAACAGGACAAATGTTTCCTGACGCGGGTCTTAGTCAGATGATGACCCGCCTTTGGAGCTTTTGGTCATCTGACCGAGGCCTTCCGCTGGCTTACCGGTCCACCCCTTTAAAAATTATGGTCATTTATAACCAGTCTGTCTATATACCTTAATAATGTGTCTGTGGTTGAACTTCAGCTTTTTGAAGCTTATTCAGTGCCTTCGTAAGGCTTCATCATATCCATTCTTGAAGCCTTGTATGAGGTCACCTTCTCAGTGTTAGTGCCTAACTCGTTCTAATTTATTATTTCTCTTGCGCAGTAAAAGTGCATAATTTTCTAATGTCTCTCTTATTCATCTGGGTGTTTATCTTCCATCTACGTTCCTCGTCCTGGTCCTTCTGATTTCAAACATTCTTTTCTTGATCACCAATTTGGTACTTCTGAGTATGTGGTACGTTGTGATCCTGTCTCCTCTTCTGTGCCCTTTCAGGGTCGGTAAAACCTTTCCTCAAGACTTGCTCATTAACTCTGGTACTAGTTTGTGCTTAGCTGGTGAGGGCTCGACACTGGTGTTGCCTACGACCCGGTCTGAGACCAGGCCTCGTGGCGGATAAGGGTCTGATCAACCAGGCTGTTACTACTGGCTGCACGGAAACTGACGTACGAACCACAGCCCGGCTGGTCAGATACTGACTTTAGGTGCTTGTCCAGTGTCTTCTTGAAGACAGCCAGGGGTCTATTGGTAATCCCCCTTATGTATGCTGGGAGGCAGTTGAACAGTCTTGGGCACCTATCACTTACTGAGTACACTGAGAGACAACACAATAAATGCCAGGGGCCCAAGACTGTTCAACTGCCTCCCAGCATACACAAGAGGTATTACCAATAGACCCCCGGCTTGTCAGTACCTGACCAGCCGGGTTGTGATTCGTACGTCAGTAACAGCCTGGTTGATCAGACCCTTATCCACCACGAGGAATGGTCTCAGACCGGACCTCTGGGACGTTGACCCCCGAAACCTTCTCCAGGTATACGTATACAGGGTGTTAAGAATTTTTAATTCCCATATTTTTAAGGTGTTGAAGGTTCTTCAGTTATTCTTTTTTCAAGTTCGTAAAGGCATATTTATGTTTATTATTCTCGCATATACCGCTGGTGTCATAATATTTTTATTTGTTTCAAGAAACATTAATATTTTTTGCATGTGAAGATCTAAATGTGTTTGGGTCTTACAACGCTTGGGAATGGTAGGTAATTATGCATAATCCCAAGAGGATGGTAACTTAAATTCCATGGATCAAGAGCCCTTCAGCATGAAAGCAGTCCTCCCCCAAATTGAAGGACTTCGAGGAATATGTTTAGCATAATGTCTACTTCCAGATCCTTTTTTTTTGGGGGGGGGGTTAGCTGACAGCTTCAGATATTCACCCCCAGGTGGTACGTTATTTTCTAGAATATCTGATACACGAAAGGAGGCGCTGACCAGGGAAGTGGAAACTATCGAACTTAAGTTAAATGACTCTTACAGGAACCAGGAGAGACAGGAGGAGCTTAAAGCTATTAGTGAAATTGAAAGAAATTCGAAATATTTCTTTTCATATGCCAAAAACAAGGCAAATACCACATCTAGTATCGGGCGCTTACTCAGACAGGATGGGACTTACACAGATGACAACAAGGAAATGAGTGAAATACTGAAATCCCAGTACGACTCTGTGTTTAGTGAACCACTAATCAGTCGGAGGATCGACGACCCAAATGATTTCTTCATGAATGAGCCTCAAAACTCCATAAATGTATGCCAGATTTCCGACATTACCCTAACTCCGATAGACTTGGAGAAAGCCATTGACAACATGCCCATGCACTCAGCCCCAGGCCCCGACTCGTGGAACTCTGTATTCATTAATAACTGCAAGAAACCCCTCTCACGTGCCCTAAGTACACTATGGAGAAGGAGCTTGGACATGGGTGAAATTCCACAGTCACTTAAAACAACGGATATAGCCCCACTCCATAAAGATGGCAGCAAAGCATTAGCTAAGAACTATAGACCAATAGCACTGACGTCCCACATCATAAAAATCTTTGAAAGAGTGCTAAGAAGCAGGATTGCAAATCACCTGGATTCCCAAAATCTGCACAATCCAGGGCAACATGGGTTCAGGGCAGGTCGCTCCTGCCTCTCACAACTACTGGATAACTATGATATGGCCTTGGATGCATTGGAAGAAAATCAGAATGCAGATGTAATATACACAGACTTTGCAAAAGTGTTTGACAAGTGCGATCATGGCGTAATAGCCCATAAAATACATGCTAAAAGAATAACTGGGAAAGTGGGGAGATGGATCTTCAACTTCCTAACAAATCAAACACAAAGAGTAGTGGTCAACAGAGTTAAATCGGAGGCTGTCATAGTGAAGAGCTCTGTTCCACAAGGCACAGTACTCGCCCCCATCTTATTCCTCATCCTCATATCAGACATAGACAGAGATATACACCACAGCACCGTATCATCCTTTGTGGATGATACTAGGATCTGCATGAGGCTGTCATCTGCTGAGGAAGCGGTTAACCTCCAAGAAGATATAAACAAAGTTTTCCAGTGGGCAACGGAAAACAATATGATGTTCAATGAGGACAAATTCCAACTACTCCGTTATGGAAAACTGGAGGAGATAATAACTAGAACAGAGTATACTACAAACTCTGGCCATACAATAGAGCGGAAAAATAATGTAAGGGACCTGGGAGTAGTAATGTCTGAGGATCTCACTTGCAAGGATCACAACAGTGCCACGATCACAAGTGCAAAGAAAATGATAGGATGGATAATGAGAACGTTCAAAACTAGAAATGCCAAGCCATTGATGATCCTTTTCAAATCACTTGTTCTCTCTAGGCTGAAATACTGCTGTACATTAACATCTCCATTCAAAGCAGGTGAATTTTCAGATCTAGAGAGTGTACAGAGATCCTTTACTGCACGTATAAGTTCTGTCAAGCACCTTAACTACTGGGAAGTAGTTAAGGTGCTTGGAAGCACTTGACTTGTACTCGTTAGAACGCAGGAGAGAGAGATATATCATAATCTACACTTGGAAAATCCTGGAAGGAATGGTCCCGAATCTGCACACAGAAATCACTCCCTACGAAAATAAAAGACTGGGCAGGCAATGCAAAATACCCCCAATTAAAAGTAGGGGCGCCATTGGTACACTAAGAGAAAACACCATAAGTGTCCGGGGCTCAAGACTGTTCAACAGCCTCCCATTAAGCATTAGGGGAATTACCAATAAACCCCTGGCTGCCTTCAAGAGAGAGCTGGACAGATACCTAAAGTCAGTGCCCGATCGTACGTTGGACTGCGTGCGGCCAGCAGTAACAACCTGGTTGATCAGGCCCTGATCCACCGGGAGGCCTGGTCATGGACCGGGCCGCGGGGGCGTTGATCCCGGAATAACCTCCAGGTAGATTCCACTTTCAGTATTCTCCATTTGCTACAGTCAATAATTATTATTATATTTATGTAAAGTGTAGCCTAAACCCGTGGGGGTCATCTGGGAGTATTACAGTCTTGAGTGGTCTTCCGCTGGATAGTAATTCTAGTCTCGCAGCTCCAGTTGATTTCTCGTAGCTGCTTGTTTAAACAATCCTGCAGCTTATCCAATTTTGCTTGCTGTTTCTGGCAATCGTCTTCAATTTACAGTCTTCCAAATAATTTTCCGTCATCCGTGAGCACTGATTTTTATGAATTATCCGCTCCTGATAGATCATTTATGCATATCAGGAATAGTTTTGGTCCTAGGATTGATCCTTGACAGACTCCCTTGTTGTACTTGCCTGTCCTCAAGCCTCATTCCTCACATTGACTTTGTTTCTGGTCTGGTATATCTTTATCCATGCTAGCATCTTTCACCTCGGCCTGCATTATAAGTTGGTGTTAGTCACCTCTTGGATAGTGTTGAAAGCCTTCTTACAGTGAAGGAAGATGCAATCTTCAGCCCGTCCTTCCTCGCCATGGATAAGATGGCATATAGCAGTCAAGTGTGAAGACAAAGATAAGTTGCAGAATAAGTTTTTAAAAGCTTATTCTGCAACTTTTGTCTTTGTCTTCATGTTTCCTTGCTGTATTTCTGCCAGCCTGTAATTAACCTCTAAATTGGTGAGGCAGGATTTGCATTTCTGAACGCTTGTTGTTGTACTGTGGCAAAATATACATTCTCCAGATGGTCTACGACTCTCATGGCTATTACCTGCGAGAGAAGACCTGTCTTGGAGACTGGTCCGTATAGGTGGATGTGCACCTCTGGAGAATGCTCGGTTTTGTGTTTACTATAAAACTAACTTATAAATGAGCCTTACTCCTGGGTCATTACTCCTTCTGCCATAACTAATTGCACTGGACTTGCATAATAACTTTAACAATATACTCATTAAAAGAGCCAAGTAAAAATATTTAAAATCAGAGAGAAGAGTTATAGTGATACAAATAGAATGTGGAAGAACCACACTTGTGAACAGTTGTAGATATTTTAAGAAAAAGGACAAATGACCAGATACTTCAGAGATATTATTAGTAATGATTTTGGTCCTGGGACCTAATTCACTTCTATGAGACACGGGTTACATGTAATTCAAGGAACATGCGAGGTAAGAGTTAAGGTCAGGTTGAAGCAGATGTTAGGTCATGGAAAGGAGTTAGTCATATTGTCATGTGGGTGTAGCAAGATGTGGTGAAGATGTTGTAGCTATCTGATTTCTGTTCATTAGTATTAGAGACTGCGATAGGAGAGGCTTTTATACACAGGCACCATCTTGCTTCATTCGGTAAAATCTAGATGGGTGTCTCTCAGATTCATGAGATGGCCTTCGGCGTCCTGTGGATTACATAAACATTAGTCTAGTCATCCATACTGCATGTGCATTTGTGTTCGCTTAACTTGGTATATAGATATTTCTCAGCTTCCTCCATGTAGTTCTTATCATGTCTGCGTACGAAATGATTCAGACTGCGGCATCAAACACAGATGATGAACTAGAGAGTCATTTTCTGAAAAGGTCTTTGATGGGAGTAGTGGCTACAGTAGCCTCGTTGATATCGGATATCGCTCTTAGTGAGAGCCAGATAATGTTGTCAACAACATTACCACAGGACTGTGTCTACAGTCCTGCATGAATAAGAATTCCTCGCCAGGACTCTATGGAGTTGATTGAGCTCTGTATCAACTTTAAATTCTTCAGATGTGAGAATAGCTTCACGATAAACCTTGAAACTGAAGAATTTCACTCTGTGGTTCCCATCATTGTTGGTGCGGTATGTTGATGGTCATCTACTATGGACACTTTGTTATCCATATCCTCAACAGAATCAACAGTGTCGAGTCCTCTATCAAGTTCACTCTGAAGGTTGAGAGCAAGAGCAAACTACCCTTCCCTGACGTCCTCCTGTGCAGGACGGCTGGCAGTGACGTTCCTTCAAACTAAGCAGGAAACCCATTAACAAGTATGACCGGACACTTTTATTCTCACCAAGACATACATATCAGTAGAAGAGTTTCTAGTGATTTCTTCCTAAGAGGCCTCCGCATTTCCAGCCCAGAATTTTTCGAGAAAGAATGCATCTACATCCAAGCCCACTCGCCTCCACTCCTTTATCCAGGATTACAAACGCAGGACACAGACTATGCTACACGTCACTGCCATTGTTACGACCACTTACAATTTACTTTTCCCGTGTGGTGACTCGGCCGACAGTATTACCCTGACTTTCGCTTTGAGCAACATCATCGTGGCTACTGTAGCCACTACTTATATCAAAGACCTTACCAAAAAGCGACCCTCTCTTTCCTCACCTGTTCCTGATTATTGGGATAACGTTTCGCTCTACACAGACCGAAACATTGTCCCAATGCAAGTTAATTACAAATCATTCATCTTCACTATCATCGGCGGTACCCCATTTAAACCTACCAAAAAATTCACTACATTTCTTGTATGCTTAAAACACTTAAGTTTTAGCAAGCGACTTCAACCTATTCTTGACTTACGATTCATACTGCCAATTAATTATTCTCTATTGTTAGAAGTGGACAAGGAAAGATCAGACATCCTTCGAGGCTCCACATTGCTTACGTGGAAGGAAACAAGCAATATATACACATGGCCTCAGGGGATCCAAGAATAACTTCGAGCTACCAAAAATAAAAGCGATGAGAAAGGTGAGGAAAATTTATAAGAATTCGTGTTGCTGCTCTCGGTAAAAATAAAGAAACAACAGCAATAACAAATAACGATAGTTAAAACAGGAATATTCATACTTCAGTAAACTAACCTGACACTTCATTAATTATTTACAGTAGAGGTCGCAAGGGAAAAGCAATAAATGTATTGGAACTCCTCTCACTGACATCCGCTGACGGTATCATTGCAGCAGATGATCTCAGTTTGTATTACTCATACCGCAGTTTTTTCCAACACTACGAAACAGGTAGACGAATATCGCACTGATGGTATGCAGTGCTAACAAGTTGATAAATAAAACATATGTGTATCATCTGATAAGGATACCTAGGTGCTGCGCATGTGTTTTATTCATCAGGGAGTCATGCTGTCACAGTTCTAGATGAAGAAGGCGAAAGTGTGCTCCTTAACAACAGTGAGTCTACTCACATCCTAGAGGGTAGGCTGGATTTTACCCTTGGAACAAGAACCTTACTGACCAAACGCATTTAGAAATACATCCCACTCTCTCTCTCTCTCTCTCTCTCTCTCTCTCTCTCTCTCTCTCTCTCTCTCTCTCTCTCTCTCTCTCTCTCTCTATCTATCTATCTATCTATCTATCTATCTATCTATCTATCTCTCTCTCTATCTATCTATCTCTCCAGCTGCCACTTTGCGGTAGTTGCCACGTGGCAGTCACTATACGATGCCCACCACCATCATCAACTGTGCCTCCAAATTAGAGTAAAAACACCAGATGGGAGGTTTTTCAGTCCAACATGGACCCCTGGGGGACACATCACACAGCATGAGATCATAATGTTGTAGAACTTGCCACAACAATCCTGTAGTTTACTGAGACTGGAATCTAAAAAAAATGTATGGAAGAGACGGGTGGTTCTACAGTGTAGTTGTACGAGAACATAGGCAAAGAATCTACATACACCGTGAGTAGTACAGACGGTATTCAAGAGATGTAAGTAGGTCTCATTACTAAGGGAAGTGTTGCGCCATGCAAGTCACGTCTCCAGGAAGGCCAAGAAGAATAAATGCCATGAAAGGGTGTGTCTGATTCGATCAAAATACCACTTTGTCTGAAATATGATTCTTGCTTAAAACAGCCACCAGCAAGAGAGCTCAAAAAAATAGTAGCATATCACCCCACACTCTTTAGTACCCAAGAAGCATCCAGACAACTTCCTCAGGGCATCCAAGATTTTCGGTTAAAACTTCCTGCCACAACGCCAAGAAAAAAAAAAACAGAATTGCATGTGAGACAGAGCTGACCTGACAGACACTTGACTCACCATACAAGAGCTAAAGAAAGCCAAGACAGGACATGGCTCCTGGTAATGGTGGAATGATTAACTCCATGCTAGAGTAGCAGAGCTCTCGCCTCACACTTAGTTTCCGTGGTTCAGTCCCCGGTCGGGTGGAAATGTTGGGCATGTTTCCTTGTCCCACTTCAGTTATCAGTAAGTAGGTACCTGGGTGTTAGTAGACTGGTGTGGATCGGATCCTGAGGGATGGGGGGGGGGGCTAGATTGAAGGACCCCAATGGAAATAAGACAAACAGTCGTCGATGATGCACTGACTTTCATGGGTGGCTAACCTTCCGGGTTAAAAATCCAAGCAAATCTTAAATTATCATATCACAAGGTGAAAGAGGAGAAGCAGCAGTCTTGGCTGTTATAAACAAAATCTGGAGAATAGGCTTCCAATGGCTTGGAACCAACTAACCAACGGACCCAGATGTCAGACTTCAAATACGAAACGTCGAACTGAAGTGGACTGATTGTTACCCATTTCTTGGTTCTTGAAATGACAACAGGCCATGAAATCCTCGATGACTGCGGTGCAGAGTTGATTCACATGTAAACAAAAAGCAAATAGAGAAATACAGATTCATGCAATGTGAACTATTCTTCGAGCACCTTAATGGACTAAACCAACCTCAATGAGGCCAGAAGTTCAGCTTCCTGCTCTCAAGAACAGAATTAAATGCATAAACTCTTTAACAATGAACAAAATCCTGTATCAACAAAGAAACTCTCACAAAGAACAGCATCTCCTCAGCTTGCAGGCGGAGACATGATCATTCCACAAATAACACCATGGTCGATGCAATGGAAAGCTGCTACCCACACCATGATTGCTAGTACATGAAACTGACCTGCCAGAGGAGGAGTGCACGCCTCCACCATCATAACCTGTACCAGCAGAAGTCATATTGCGTCCTCCCGTGAATATCTATACTCGGTCAGTCAAGCTTGACCCGAGACGATGGTGCCAACAGTGCAGCGGCGTCGATGTTCTGTGAAATGTTTGTTTTTAAGTGGTCCTTGAAATATTTGTGGCATAATGCTAATAAACACTGCGGAATGTTTCCGTATGAATGTTCCATGAAATGTTTAAGGTATGAATCGTCTTAAAAAAATGACTGTGCAACGTTAGTGATATTCCTGCACCGAGTACATTCAGACATCAATGTTCCTTAAAATTATAATTGTTGTGAATCCCTTTAGATTATAATTGTTGTGCGTCCCTTAAAATTATAATTGTTGCATGTCCCTTAAAATTATAATTGTTGTGCGTCCCTTAAAATCTATAATCGTTGTGTGTCCCTTAAAATTATAATTGCTGTGCATCCCTTAAAATTATAATGGTTGTGCGTCCCTTAAAATTAGAATTGTCGCACGTCCCTTAAAATTACAATTGTTGCGCGTCCCTTAAAATTCTAACTGTCGTGCGTCCCTTAAAATACTAACTGTCGTGCGTCCCTTAAAATTCAAACTGTCGTGCGTCCCTTAAAATCCCCCTTAAGCCAGGCTGCTGCCTTCATCGACGCGCTTAATGGATCCTCGCCACTAACTCAGCCGTGAATAACAAACCTTTGTTCTTTCATCGATTTTTCAATATTTTTTTGGCCTTGGATGAATTAAAGAGTTATTCATTCTGAGTGTTGGGAAGCACAAGGACGTAGGTGCCACACACGACCTCGTTTTTAAGGTATTTGTGGTGATATTAACGGTAGTAAGGTAAATAATAATTGTAATATTAGCATCGGTTGTAATACCAGTTGGAATATCAATATTAATAGCATTATCAACAAGTGTAATATTATTAATAGCATTATTAATACCGCGTGTAATAATAATAGTATTAATACCAATTATAATATTGATAATAGTATTATTAATATAATTTATAATAGGATTAAGACCAATTGTAATATTAATAAAATATCAATAATAATAACAACAATACAAAGTGTAATATTAATTACATCAATATTTATAACAATTTTAATATCCTTACCAACTGTAAATATTAGTAACATATTAATACCAGCTGCGATATCGATCATAGAAATATTATATCTCCTAGTAGGTATTAATACCCAGAATTAACCTGAAAATCTCAGATTTTTTTTTTTTTTTTTTTTTTTTTGGTAATCTTGACGAAAATATTTTTTAAATATCAATGGAATTATTTTGGAATTATCACTGATAACATTATAGCAATGAGAATAATGAGAGTTAATGGCAATTAAGAGAGAGAACGAGTTGTATAATTTAATTATAATAATACGTTATCGCTCACACCTTGACGAGCCTCGCAACGTATCATCATCTGGGAAATTACAGGAAGTTTTAGGTGTGTAAGAGCGCTTACACAGACTATAAGCAGAATGGTAACATTTAAGACGACGTTTCGCCCGGAGACCAAGCTTGGAGATGAAGCTTGTAGGCCAGGCTTGTAGGCTAAACTTGTAGACTAGGATTGTAGGGTAAGCTTGGAGACCAAGCTTTTAGACTAAACTTGTAGGCAAGGCTTGTAGGCTAAGCTTGTAGACCAGGCTTGTAGACTAAACTTGTAGACCAGGCTTGTAGACTAAGTTTATAGACTAGGCTTGTAGACTAAGCTTGTAGGCAAGGCTTGTAGACTAAGCTTGTAGGCCAGGCTTGTAGACTAAGCGTGTAGGCAAGGCTTGTAGTCTAAGCTTGTAGGCAAGGCTTGTAGACTAAGCTTGTAGGCAAGGCTTATAGACTAAGCTTGTAGGCAAGGCTTGTAGACTAAGCTTGTAAGCCAGGCTTGTAGACTAAGCTTGTATGCAAGGCTTGTAGTCTAAGCTTGTAGGCAAGGCTTGTAGACTAAGCTTGTAGGCAAGGCTTGTAGACTAAGCTTGTAGGCAAGGCTTGTAGACTAATCTTGCAGACTAGGCTTGTAGACTAATCTTGTAGGTCAGGCTTGTAGACTAAGCTTGTAGACCAGGCTTGTAGACTAAGCTTGTAGACCAGGCTTGTAGACTAAGCTTGTAGGCCAGGCTTGTAGACCAGGCTTGTAGACTAAACTTGTAGACCAAGCTTGTAAGCAAAGCAGTTAGACCAGGCATGTAGACGAAGTTTGGTCTCTGAACGTAGTCCCCAAATTTACAAATGTTCCTTTCTGTATTTTAAATTAAGTTAGAATAACTTAGATAAAGTTCTGTTAAGTTATTCTAGGTTTTAGTTTAGATCAGAAAACGCTAGGTTAGACTAGGTCAGTCAAACAAATCTATACAAAAAAAAAACACGGATAAAAGAATTAAGAGGATAAAAAACGCCTCGATACGTCTGGCAAAGAGGTAAAACGGAAAAAATAAACAGAAATATACAGATGTGAACATTCAGGACTGGTGGTGAAGAGTCATAACTGGTGTTACGAGAATGAGTCGAGTTTCAGGACTGAGGCGGCGGCTCTGGCAGCCCTCGTGTCGTGTCCTCGTAATTCTGGTCGCTCTTAAATTAATGATAAAGCAAAATGTACTCGGGTTTTACGACCGGAATGTGAATAAAACATTACCCTTCCTAAGTTTCTTAATGTGTTGAATGTATTGACCTCTCCACCTTCACAAGTGCAGTTTCATATATATATATATATATATATATATATATATATATATATATATATATATATATATATATATATATATATATGTGTGTGTGTGTGTGTGTGTGTGTGTGTGTGTGTGTGTGTGTGTGTGTGTGTCGTGCCGAATAGATAAAACTTGCGATTTTGGCTTAAATAGCAACGTTCTTCTTGTGTATGTAATAATTCCGCAAAAATCATTCTGAACCTAACGAAAAATGTATATTTCATTGTGTTTATTGTTAAATTATTGTAAATTTATCTAAAATATATCTAGTTGGATTAGGATAAATTAAATTACGCTTGTTACAATAAGGTTAGGTAAGTTTTCTAAGGTTCTTTTGGTACAAAGTTATCAATTTTTTGCATTAGCATAAATGAAAAAAATATATCTTTAAACGTATAAGAGAAAACTTTAGAAAGGACTTAATTTTAAATGAGTTCTTGCTAATTGACCAATTTTACCTATTCGGCACGACATTATATATATATATATATATATATATATATATATATATATATATATATATATATATATATATCAATAACAACACTGTAACATGCCAAGGACTCGAACCTATGCTGCTTTGGCCCGCCTCATGGTGAGCGAAAACACATGACGCTCTAACACACAGGACCAGGCAATCCTACAAGAATGACGCACCCAGCCAAGCTAGGTGTTTTGCCGTCATCGGGGACATACGATGGTGTGGATGTCTCTGAGCTAATTTCATTCTACTCCCTGTTTGGTGCGCTAAACCAGCCATCCCGTCCCCTCACTACTCCACATTAGAAGTAAGTTAGAGAGGGACTCTAAGGTTTACAGAAAACGGAAAGAGAGTAATAGGAAACTTAATAGCCAACCCAAAGCTACATCCAAACGCCTTCAACAAATCACGTGACGTGAGAGATTACATCGTAATAGGAAGGTGCACATACAAAACAATGATGTATGTAAACCTGATTAATACAAGAGTCGAATATACTCATTTGTCAGCTTAAACCGCCGTACGTCCAGGAAGATTTTAGAATGTTATGAAGAATCTCTTCATACATTCCTAAATACTGCTTTACGATACATTCTCAATATCAGTTATTATGACTTTCTTGGTTATTCATGAATATTTCTTAGTAGTCCGATTATTCTTTATGACCTAATAACCAGATTCTTCGTGAATTTTCCGATTATCCTTTATCACTACCTAACAGCCTAACCCTGTTGCAGTTATCATACTGCAATCACTGATTACAGTCACTGTATCCTTGTGCAGCTGCACCTAAATGGGATTACTGCCATTGATTATATATGTATATATATATATATATATATATATATATATATATATATATATATATATATATATATATATATATATATATATATATATATATATATATATATATATATATATATATATATATATATATATATATATATATATATATATATATATTGTATTTACTACAAAACTTCCCTCTGAGTCATAGCTACGAGATTCTTTGTGTTCTTAACCTGATCATTGATTTTTTAATGTCAAGGGTTAAACTTTCTGAAATACCACTTCATCTCTCATCCCCCCCCCCCTATTCCCTGTGCATTGTCTTCACAGCCTACTGGTCAGATTTTTTGATGGAATTTAGCAGAATGTATAGGAAAACTTCATTCTTATTTTTTTTTTTTTTTTGGGTTCTTTGCATTCATGCTATTGTTCGCATAATTAGTTTCCGTTTTCTTTGAAGTGTTTTTACTGTTTTCTTTTTAAGGGGAGTCTCAAGAAAAATTTAGACCATGTTTATAAAAGAGAGAGAAAAGGGGAGACAGAGAAAGGATGGAGGAAACAGAGAGGGAGAGGTAAGGAGGGAGGTAAAGAGAGAGAGAGAGAGGGAAGGAAGGAAATAGGACTTACAGACATAAGGAAGGAAACAGATAAGAGAGAGAGAGAGATAAGAATGCAGGCACCTTCAAAAGACATCCGACGGGGATACAGAGTAATCAATTAAACGAAGGGGAAGACGATAATGTATTAAGGCGAAGAGCTGAAGGAACAGGGGAGAAGGAATAATGAATGAAAAGATGGAGAACAGTTCAAATATACAGGCAGGAGAATGAGAGAGTACATATGAAAGACAGTACTGTTTGTTGAGTAGAACTGTATCTACTCCTGTCTAGATTAAGGACTATCGTATATTATCTAGATGTGCTAGTCAAGAATAGCAAAGTAGATTAAAGAGAGGGAATAGATGAACTTAACTTAGCACCCTCCTAACGTAGTACCCTCCTAACTTAGCACCCTCCTAACTTAGCACCCTCCTAACTTAGCACCTTCCTAACGTAGTACCCTTCTAACTTAGCATCCT
Source organism: Cherax quadricarinatus (assembly GCF_038502225.1). Lineage (NCBI taxonomy): Eukaryota > Metazoa > Arthropoda > Malacostraca > Decapoda > Parastacidae > Cherax > Cherax quadricarinatus. The sequence continues at coordinate 20,768,222 of NC_091343.1, read as the reverse complement.
CCTAACTTAGTACTATCCTAACTTAGTACCATCCTAACTTAGTACCATCCTAACTTAGCACCCTCCTAACTTAGCACCCTCCTAACTTAGCATCCTCCTAACTTAGCACCCTCCTAACTTTGTACCCTCCTAACTTAGTGCCATCCTAACTTAACACCCTCCTAACTTAGCACCCTCCTGACTTGGCACCCTCCTAACTTAGTACCCTCCTAACATACCAACCTTCTAACTTAGCACCCTCCTAACTTACCACCCTCCTAACTTACCACCCTCCTAACTTAGTATCCTCCTACCTTAGCACCCTCCAAACTTAGTACCCTCCTAACGTAGTGCCCTCCTAACTTAGCACCCTCCTAACTTAGCACCCTCCTAACTTAGCACCCTCCTAACTTAGCACCCTCCCAACTTAGCACCCTCCTAACTTAGCACCCTCCTAACTTAGCACCTTCGTAACGTAGTACCCTTCTAACTTAGCACCCTCCTAACTTAGTACCATCCTAACTTAGTACCATCCTAACTTAGTACCATCCTAACTTAGCACCCTCCTAACTTAGCACTCTCCTAACTTAGCACCCTCCTAACTTAGTACCCTCCTAACTTAGTGCCATCCTAACTTAACACCCTCCTAACTTAGCACCCTCCTAACTTGGCAGCCTCCTAACTTAGTACCCTCCTAACATACCAACCTTCTAACTTAGCACCCTCCTAACTCACCACCCTCCTAACTTACCACCCTCCTAACTTAGTACCCTCCTACCTTAGCACCCTCCAAACTTAGTACCCTCCTAACGTAGTACCTTCCTAACTTAGCACCCTCCTAACTTAGCACCCTTCTAACTTAGCACCCTCCTAACTTAGCACCTTCCTAACGTAGTACCCTTCTAACTTAGCATCCTCTTAACTTAGTACCAACCTAACTTAGTACCATCCTAACTTAGTACCATCCTAACTTAGCACCCTCCTAACTTAGCACCCTCCTAACTTAGCACCCTCCTAACTTAGCACCCTCCTAACTTAGTACCCTCCTAACTTAGTGTCATCCTAACTTAACACCCTCCTAACTTAGCACCCTCCTAACTTGGCACCCTCCTAACTTAGTACCCTCCTAACATACCAACCTTCTAACTTAGCACCCTCCTAACTTACCACCCTTCTTACTTACCACCCTCCTAACTTAGTACCCTCCTACCTTAGCACCCTCCAAACTTAGTACCTTCCTAACTTAGTGCCCTCCTAACTTAGCACCACTTTAACTTAACACCCTTCTAACTTAGCACCCTCTTAACTTAGTACCCTCCTAACTTACCAACCTCCTAACTTACCAGCCTCCTAACTTAACACCCTCCTAACCTAGCACCCTCCTAACTTAGTACCCTCCTAACTTAGCAACCTTCTAACTTAGCACTCTCCTAACTTAGCACCCTCCTAACTTAGCACCCTCCTAACTTACCATCCTCCTAACTTAAATATACACCAAAAGGTATATTTTTTCTCAATGTATATACACTGATAGGTCCATGTCTCTCTTGGTATACACACAGGTGTATATACCCAGAGAATTTAGTTTAGTCCCTCTTTTAGAGTTGAAATTCTAATTGCTCCCTTAATTACCCACAAGTAATTGTTTGCCATCAAACCTAACTTAATCTAATCTAACATAATCTAATCTAATATAACCTAGCCTAACTTAACAAACTAACTAAATTAACAATGCAAGGTTATTCGTCTCGTCGAAGAATTGAAGAAGAAATCCTCCAATGAAAGCCATGGGTGAGATAAGGGAATAACTAGGGAAGGAAGGCAGAGAGAGAGGGGAGGAAAGGAGAAAGAGAGGGGAGGAATGGAGGGAATAAAAAATAATAGAGAAAGAAAGGAGGAAAGGGAGAGGGGAGAATCCATAATTTAGAAGGGCGGATGTAAGGATTTAAGAAATGAAACAGGGGAAATGATGAGAGAGAGAGAGAGAGAGAGAGAGAGACAGACAGACAGACAGAGTGAGAGAGAGAGACAGTCAGACAGACAGACAGAGACAGAGAGGTTGTACATGAGGAAAAGCAAATAGCAACAGACTTTAAAGTCTATATTGGCTATATGCTGAGGACTAATAGCCGTCTAGCTGCCTGTCTAGATTATTTGTTATAAGAAGAGAATAGCAGAAGGCTCTCTCCCCACCCTTCCGCCACAACACCGCCATGATAAATTGGGTGAATCGAACACCATGTCATATGGAAAGAAACATGCGACATTATTACTAGGAGAATCAGAGTAGAAATTGGAAACTTCTACGATATCCGCTATTAATGCAAAAGCATCTACTATTGTTACTATTAGTATTATAACTACAACTATTTATATTACCACCACTACAGTTGCCAATATTTATAACTACTATTCTTAGCAATACTACCATTACCACTTACTACTGTTACCACTAATACTACTACCACTACTATTGGTACCACTAATACTATTACCACTACTACTGTTACCACTAATACTATTACCACTACTATTGGTACCACTAATACTATTACCACTACTACTGTTACCACTAATACTATTAACACTACTATTGTTACCACTAATGCTATTACCACTACTATTGTTACCACTAATACTATTACCACTACTATTGTTACCACTAATACTATTACCACTACTACTGTTACCACTAATACTATTACCACTACTATTGGTACCACTAATACTATTACCACTACTACTGTTACCACTAATACTATTACCACTACTATTGTTACCACTAATACTATTACCACTACTACTGTTACCACTAATACTATTAACACTACTATTGTTACCACTAATGTTATTACCACTACTATTGTTACCACTAATACTATTACCACTACTATTGTTACCACTAATACTATTACCACTACTGTTGTTTCCACTAATACTATTGTTACCACTAATACTATTGTTACCACTAATACTATTACCACTACTATTGTTACCACTAATACTATTACCACTACTATTGTTACCACTAATACTATTACCACTACTATTGTTACCACTAATACTATTGTTACCACTAATACTATTACCACTACTATTGTTACCACTAATACTATTACCACTACTGTTGTTACCACTAATACTATTGTTACCACTAATACTATTACCACTACCACGGTTGCCACTACTATAACCACTACTACTACTGTTACCACTGCTACTATTACCACTATTTCCCGAGTGGTCAGTTAGCTAAGATAATTGTCACAAAAGTGACAGTCCCATCACTGCACTTCTAGAAAGCTGACAGTGTTCATTCTGGAGTTTTGAGACTCTTATCGCGGATTCTATCCCCGCCCGTGGTATGGTTTGTGTATTCAATCTCTTCTTCAAGCCATTCTTCTTAAACACTTATTTTCTTAATTGAGTTTAAACTCGATCGTCTACACGAGGGTCGTTAAGGTTGGTTATCACCTGTGCACTGCCAATCAGGGCACTTGTGCAAGTGTTAGACAGGTGTCTTATTCTTCAACCTGTTGGGTTTCTGAACCATTTATCACTACCAGTCAAGAATACCTTAACGTCTAAAACTGGGATTAGATTCTCCAGAGTGAGAGCTACGCATCTCTCCTTGCCTCAGAGATAGCGTACAGAGCGATCGGGAATTAAAGATTTTGTGTGCGTTAGAAAATAAATAACTATACGCTTTTTACGTCTATTTCTATATATATAATAAATTTCAGAGAGGCCCCCGTAACGGATTCCTCCATTAAATCCTACATCCAAAGGAACTATAAAACAACGAGAAGGATAAGAAGACTCCAAACTCTAAGCTGAATTTATTTTATAATATATGTCTCCCCTATGTTAGGGAAATTTTGGATCTTTTCCCCCTAGCAATAATCCGGAATTCCCCTCCACAATAATTCACTTCAATCGTCCTTGCGATTAACTGGCGAATAATTTATCTCTCTGTTGGAGGATAATTTTTTCCTAATGAACATCCTCGAGTAGGAAAATTTATTGTCTTATTCAGTTGTATTTGCAAACAAGGAAATTAATACTTTTTCATGAGTGTACATACCTTGATATGTATCAGAATACTTTGATATATACCAATATACCTCTATACGTGCATCATTATACCCCTTTTTATGTTCCTTCATCTCAATTATACTACCAGCAAGTGATCAACTCTTCTGAACGGTGTGTCGAGCCCGTATCCTGGTGGTAAGATGGTTGAACCTGGGATTTTATGGTTCACTGTAACTCTTAGCTGATACTAAACCTCAGAGGTGTCAGGGCTGATAATCCAGAGGGCGTCACTCTGTCATCCTTGACACACATGGAATACCTAAATGGCTGCCAAGGTGGTGCACGACTATCCAGGTGTGCTAAGAACATACAGATCAAAGTGAATATCGAGTATTATCAAATTTTTGCTAACAACATTTTTTTTAAAACCATACCACGGGCGGGATTTGAACCCGCAATCGTGTCATTACGATTTCGTGAGTCACAGTAACATTTTTTTTACGTAAAGGAAGTCTTTTTTTGTGTGGTTTTCGTGATGATAGGAATGCTGATAGGATATATTCATACAAATTGGATATCCAAATTGGCTGTCTTCTATACCATAGAGTTTAGTCATTGAGAGAGACTCGTATCCAAAATGGCTAACCTCTATGCCAATGTCTAGATTCATTGGGAGACACTCGCCTTCTCAGCGTCCTTTCCGTCAGACACGCGAGTGAACCGAACAGAAGAGTGCTTGAGTGCATGAGTGCTTGAGCAGCATACGTTGCATCATTGCACAACCCTTTCTCCTTCAGGAGCCAGAGACGGGCCATCGCAAGATTAAGACCCGTGCAGGACTCCGGTCTTGGCGAACATTATATATACATACGTGAACCGAACATGTATAGTTCCATAGATTATACATCTATTTTAGATCAGATTCAGAGGACATTAGTCAAACATTTTACCACACACCACTAGAAACCATTTAACTGGATAATGTAATATAGTAAACAGTGTTATTTATTTGTAAGTAGCAGAATATTTCACACATTCGATTATTACTATTACACTATTCATCATTCTTACCAAAAAACCTCTGTTTATAAGTTTATAATAAGGCAGATAAATATATCTACTCACAGATAAGATTGTCTCTTCTAATACCACGCCAATGTCGCGAGATCAAACCGAGAATCAAACTACAAGTTACCCTAAATACTGACACCCTAACATTAAACTTTACCCAACATTAAACTAATAACTAAGATACTAACAAACTATATGCGTCATGATGTCATCATTCCTTTCATTTTCATTATTATTTTCATTTGTTTCCTCCTAAGCATCACCTTCCAAATTGTCCTTCGCCATAAGGTTTGAACAACTATCAGATCTTCCACAGTTGCGAAATATAAAGGGAAGAAGATGCTCAGCTGTACATCCACGTCTAAGATCAGCTGGGCTGATCACTGCTGCAGTTGCAGTGGATCAATTTCAGGACCTGTCGTGGTGTAGCCTGAACATCCTGAGGTAAAGGGACGTCACAGAGTCTTGAACTTGTTCTTCTTTCACACAGATTTCTCTATCTCTAGATCTGGAAGTTCCTCATCCACAGCAGCCTGAAAAAAAAATTCCCTCTTTGGGTTTTCGTTTCAGCAGTCAGAGATGAATCTTTAGGCTTTGTCAGAATACAGGAACCTTTTCGCCTTGCCCATGAGAACCAAACAGCATCGGACATATTGTTTCTCCGACCTCACACTTCTGACCATAGCAAGCTACGGTGAAGGCTGTTGATTCGTAAACAAAATATCTTTCATCTCTCCTGAAAAGGGTTGCCTAGACGTCTCAACTCAAGTGTGTACTTGTGACTGAAAGATTTTTCTCAACGCAAATCTTCCATAAACGGATTTGTCTTTATTAGGCACCAATTCTCTGCACTCACAAGACTTTTCATGGGTTAGTTGTAATTGGTACATCATCATCGTCGGAGCACACCAGGCACAGCATCACTAGAAGATCGGAGGGATCTGAAACAGAGAAAAACAATTTCTCATTAAACTGCACCTGTGGTCTTGCATAAGACATCTATGCTTCATTTTTTTATCATTGCGCGATGACTTTCATTAATAGCGTTCGTGTACCTCACTTGAAGTCCAAATCTTTGTCTTATCACTGCTGATGTCTTCTAAAGATTCTTCGAATGAATGGAGGCTATATTATCCAGATAGGCCACACAGATTAAAGAAGCTACACCAACTAGAGAAGCTGCAATACAGAGACTACAAAAACTACTGTAGAGACGCAACAATAACTTGAAAGGATACACTAACTAAAGAGACTACACAGACTAAAGAGAATACGCGAAGTACAGAGGCTACACAACCTACAGAGGCTACACAAACTACAGAGGCTACACAACCTACAGAGGCTACACAAACTACAGAGACTGCATAACCTAAAGGAGCTACTCAAGTGGCTGGAGTAGCCCCAGAGGCCTTACGCAAGAGGTGTAGCTGAATACAATACAACCTAAGAAAAAGACCCATGTTACGCATACACAATTCGGTACGCATGGGTGAAGACGCTAACTTTTTTTCAAGCTGGGATACGCACCGCCTGGTTGAACCCAGGAAAGACGTACGTGACAGAAACGTCGAACTTCGACGTTCTAGTAGCTGGAGTGGGGTGTCAGTGGTTTAGGTCGAGTGTTAGTGGTTTAAGTGAAGGGAGAGTGGCTTGGGCCGCGCACTATTGGCTTAGGTGGTGTGTCAGTGGCTTGAGCGGGTACAAATAACACAGCACGAGTCAGTGAAGAGGAAAATACACCGTGAAAAGGGAAGAACCGTCAAGTGTATTGTTACATCGACGACACAAAGGCTTGATTGAGACACGACTCATCGTCCAGTGGGGACGACGTGTCGTGTTGACGGATGGAACAATATCAGAAACAAAATTTCCGATAACGATATTCAGTTTTTAGCCCTTATCGATACCTTTAAAATTAGCGGATACTCACCCATACTCGCACCCTTAATAACAACCAGATTGGGCGAAACATCGTTTGAGATAAGTCTTGCTGTGTGTTTCTCATTTGTTACGTGTGGTCCTTCTTACGGTCTTTAAATAAGGTCCTTGTGGAAGCTTTCTGGGAATGTTTCGCTCCAGAGCGAAACATTGTCCACTGTGTCTTCATTCTTGTCAGTTTCTGTACGATATAAACAGAAAAAAATTATTCTAGGCCAGGTTAGGTTTGGTTAAACTAACTCAATCTAGGTCAGGTTAGGTAACGATACCCTAACATTCAATTATATACATTTACTCGTTTATTTCGATAATAACGAAGCAACAAACGAGCGTCTTGTGTCTGGCAGCAAGGGTCGCATCATCCCTGCTCAGAGCGTTGGTTTTCTCACGTTCTCTAAGTGAATTCTCGCCCCTCCTATCCTTCCTCTATCCTCTTCTTCCCTCTCCTCTTCCCCCTCCGTCAATCCCTCTCCAGCCAACCCCTCCACTACCCACGTATCTCTTCCCCCTCTATCTCCCCCCTTCCCTTTCCCCCTACCCCACAATGTCGACACAAGCAGTCAACCATTACGCTGAACCTGCTCGAACTTACAATTATCAAGTTGAAGAAGTTTAGCACAAACAGTGAACTTATTCCCCCCCCCCCCAATATTTACCAACTTAATCCCTCGCCCGTCTTATTGACTAATTAATTTCCTACGTTTCTTAATTACTAATTATCTTTATATCTTGTAATGACGCATCACCAGTTTTATGTTAATGTTAACAGCTAGCATTAAAACTAACAATGGTTTAAGTTAAATAGTGATAGTGGTTTATCCTTCCCAATAATTACTTATGTTAAAAGTGTTAATGACTTAGTAATTAGAGACCCAGGCTTTAATTAATGGTTCTATTAGTATTAGCAGACGTAGAAGTCCTGGTTGAGTACTACTGAGTACAAGAAGTGATAATGGAATTTATGGTGCTAGCAGAATCAGATTACATTGAGAGTTGGGATGTTATATGTGGCACGATGGAAGTTACCTTGATGAGTACAGTAATGTAAGTGCAGTAATTACCTTTACGTGTTCGGTGATAAGTTACTGGAAGTGATATACGTAGTCTGGAGGGACAGTGTATACCAGGTCGTCACGACCGCTGAGAGCTGGTCGTCAAGACCATACCAAATCTGGTCGCCAAGACCACTACAGAACTGAATAAAAACATACCAGATAACAACATTAAACACTAACACTTACAAAATAAACACTGATCACAGCAACAAGCACTAACAACAACACAACAGAAACACTAACGCCAACAGAAACGTACGAGAATAACAAATAACACTAACAACATACAAAAATAATAACTTTGCCTTGCCTGTTGCCTAAGACGAGCAGCGTGGAAATATAATTGAACACAAATTGTTATTAACAGTGTTCTGTCTCATTATTCTTAATAATTTCACCCATAAACTGAGTAGATATGGAGGAGGAGGAGAGAGAGGGGGAGGGAGTACATTATCGACTTTACGATAGTGTTGAGATATCGTCTATATACCGAGAGGATCGTGTTCCCAGACTTTCAAGGAATGGGGAAGGGGTGGGCCTTGATAGTGGGTGAAGGGCTCTTCATCCAGGGGGAAATGGGATGGACTTCCCCATGAATCGAAAGCTTATTACCCCCATCCCCAGGAAACGTTCAATTCTGCACGAATGTAAGAGTGCAAAGATTGGTTGGGGAATGAGTTGGAGAATATTGACACACACACACACACACACACACACACACACACACACACACACACACACACACACACACACACACACACACACACACACACACACATACACACACACACATACACACACACGCACACACACATACACACACACACACACACACACACACACACACACACACACACACACACACACACACACACACACACACACACACGCACACACACACACACATACACACACACACACACACACACGCGCACACACACACACACACACACACACACACACACACACACACACACACACACACACACACGCACACACACAAGAGGTCACAATTGGAAGTTGAAGACTCAGATGAATCAAAGGGATGTTAGGAAGTATTTCTTCAGTCATAGAGTAGTCAGGCCGTGGAATAGCCTAGAAAGTGACGTAGTGGCGGGAACCATACGTAGTTTTAAGGCGAGGTATGATAAAGCTCATGGGGCAGGGAGAGAGAGGACCTAGTAGCAATCAGCGAAGAGGCGGGGCCAGGAGCTATGACTCGACCCCTGCAACCACAAATAGGTGAGGTGAGTACACACACACACACACAAACAAACACAGGGAGAGAGTAAATAAGTATCGACCAATGAAGAGGAGGGGCCAGGAGCTATGACTCGACCCCTGCAACCATATATAGGTGAGTACACACACACACACACACACACACACACACACACACACACACACACACACAAACATGCATACTGATACATAATGAGAGATTTATTTCTCATCAAGACAAAGGGGGAGTGGTGGAGGTCAGAGGTCAGAGGTCACACCAAACATGTTACTTTCCCCCCCTTGCTTAACTTTGACCTCACTTATTAATATAACAGTTTTACTTTTCCCCTTTACTGCCTTATTATTGTAGCTTATTTATGCATATGTCTTCATGTATCGTATTACCTGATTTTCTTTTCCTTTCTCTAAATGTGTATTTTACTCCCTAATTATAAGTATTTTACTCCCTAATTATACGTATTTTGCTCCCTAATTATACGTATTTTGCTCCCTAATTATACGTATTTTGCTCCCTAATTATACGTATTTTACTCCCTAATTATACGTATTTTACTCCCTAATTATACGTATTTTGCTCCCTAATTATACGTATTTTACTCCCTAATTATACGTATTTTGCTCCCTAATTATACGTATTTTACTCCCTAATTATACGTATTTTGCTCCCTAATTATACGTATTTTACTCCCTAATTATACGTATTTTACTCCCTAATTATACGTATTTTGCTCCCTAATTATACGTATTTTTCTCACTAATTATACGTATTTTACTCCTTAATTATACGTATTTTGCTCCCTAATTATACGTATTTTACTCCCTAATTATACGTATTTTACTCCCTAATTATACGTATTTTGCTCCCTAATTATACGTATTTTTCTCACTAATTATACGTATTTTACTCCCTAATTATACGTATTTTGCTCCCTAATTATACGTATTTTACTCCCTAATTATACGTATTTTGAGTTTACTGTGATGGATGTTATCTTAGGTCAGCCTAAATTAAGTGTTATCATATGTATGAGGGCGTTGAAAACCCGTAGATGCCATGGACAATGGGAGATGATTTGGTTTAATTAATGTGGGGAAGGAGAGGAGTGGCTCCAGTTTCTTGAATCAAGAGCGTTTCCAATGCATGGAGGCACCCTCCCCCCTCCCATGACTGTGGGTGTCACTTGCGTTATGTATCGACAGATATAATAATTACGTTAAACGCAATATGGGATCTATGGCATTGTATCGAGACGTTTCATACCTGGTGAGCGAAACGTCTCAGTAAAATGCTATGAACAGTGTAGTTTTCTTATTAATATATTTAAAGGACTATGGAATCTTTAAAATTTATTAATTTGCCGTTCACAGTGATTTTCTTGCAGATATTTCAACGGCGAATTTGAGCTCAGGTTATTTGCCAGATACGATCGTTGCAGAATGAGGTAAGTCTGTGAGTTAACCTTAAAACCCCACTATAATATCAACATTCACTCATATTTTAATAAAAAAAAAAGTGCAATTGAACACCTGTCAGTGACATGAGCGAACTTGCTGAGAGAAACTCTGAATACAGGATGTATGCACTCTCAACTGAAGAGGGCCTCAACTAGAGGTCGAAATATATACATAAAGATTCACTGTGCGTTTCTCTCCATGTGCGTTTCTGTCTTTTATTCGCTGATGCATTTGTTGGTTAATTATCGTTTTTTTTTCTAGGTTCATTGATCCCTTTTTACGTTACGTTTCCACAGATTTATTTCTGTGGCGATTGATCTGTGTGTTGACGTTTCTGTTACTGTTATTTTATGGAGGATAGCTTCGCCCTAGTTCCCTGTATTGATTTTCTGATTACTTGCAACACCCTCTCCCCCCCCATCTTCCCATACCTCCCCCACCTCCCCCACAGAGAGCTTGGTAAGTACACACCCCGGAAACAGCCCTCCCCCCCTCCCTCCATCCCTCCCCTCTCCCCCTACAATGAGCATGATAACGCTATTCTCCTACCCCAACATGCCGCCCCCAACCAAGGCAACCACTATCTCAATAACCCCTCCCCCCAACTTTAACCCACCTTCCCCCTCCCCCATCGAAATTGGCCCCTGATTCACTTATTGTCCTCCGTTGTATGTTGCTGCGCACTATCTGTACTCTGTTGTCCTCTCTTGTGTGTTGCTGCACGCCATCTGTACTCTATTGTCCTCTCTTGTGTTACTACACACCATCTGTACTCTGTTGTCCTCTCTTGTGTGTTACCGCACACCATCTGTACTCTATCAGCATCATTGAAATTAATTTTATGTCTCTGTACTCATGTGCTCAAGTACACTATTATTATTATTATTATTATTATTATTATTATTATTATTATTATTATTATTATTATTATTGTTGTTGTTGTTATTATTATTATTATTATTATTATTATTATTATTATTATTATTATTATTATTATTATTATTATTATTATTATTATTATTACTAGTAGTAGTAGTAATATAAGTATTATCATTATTACTATTAGTAGTAGTAGTATAATTATTATTGTTATTATATTACTACTACTATAAATATTATTATTATTACTGTAATTATTATTATTATTATTATTATTATTATTATTATTATTATTATTATCATCATCATCATCATCATCCCCAGTGCTCACACAATGTGTTGATATAATCAACGTTGCAAGTCGTATATTTCTCGACGTAACACTTACCACAATCGCCACGTGAAATCTTGTAAATGTCAACATTATTCTTCCTTCCGTGAGCTTGGATTATATTTCACGCTTGTGCATTTATTGTCCTTTATAATTAAAGATGAATTCTGCGTTTTTCCTTTCTCTTACTCCCTCTTGGTGAATATTATTGATGACTGTGGCCTTTTTGTGTGTTTTTTTTTTGGGGGGGGGAGGATCTTCTACATTGCTTATTGCGTGAGCCTGGATTCTTTCCAGGAGGTTTGAGGCTTCATTTCTTACGTTTGCGATATGTGAAGTTTCAAAGAGAGAGAGAGAGAGAGAGAGAGAGAGAGAGAGAGAGAGAGAGAGAGAGAGAGAGAGAGAGAGAGAGAGAGAGAGAGAGAGAGAGAGAGAGAGAGAGAGCACAGCGCTGCCGTACACGGACAGGTAATCACTGGCTACGGTAGGCTGACTACAGTGTCCTGGTGTACCAAGGAATATTGGTGAGTAGAATTTGCTTTTGTATCGCCATTGTTTTTGGAAGCTCAAGCCAGGACCGGTAATAGTTATTTCCGTCTGTTATTCATGTCAATCTTAGACTCGTTGTGTAGAAAACGGGACTTTTGTACACCTGAGGACATTAATAAATTCCCTGAAGTGTTTGTCGGTGTTATACTATTTACAGCCTGAGTTTGTTGTGACTTACGAAGTCCTAATAACACGACTGAAAACAAAGGCCAATGCACTAACAACTGGGCCATTTAGAAACATATCTAATTGGGTGATTATTATTAGAGCCAGCTGGCCCAGTGGTTAACGCACTGGCCTGTGACTTTCAGGACTCACTCGCCATGGGTTCAAGTCCCACCCGTTCCTTGATTTGATAGGTTTGTTGTGTTCTATGGGATTAGATCAAACTCACTAAAGTGAGGAGAAAGATTCGTCTGCACATTTAATTCACCCTTTGAGGATTGTAATGACTGGGGTAAAAAATTGTTACGTGTGTATGCGATTGTTTGATGAGTATTGTTGATCATATATTAGACACCTGTGTAACACCTGAATGCTTTAGTGAGGAAACGTTTCGCCACACAGTGGCTTCATCAGTCCAGTGCAAAGAAGAATGGTGAAGATCAAAAGGAGTTTGAAGTAATCAGTCCCTCAGCCTGGAGTGTATGTAATCAGTCCATCAATCTTGAGGGACTGATTACACCAAACACCTTCTGATCTTCAGCATTCTTCTTTATATTGGACTGATGAAGCCACTGTGTGGCTGAGCATATCCACAGTAAAGATACCCAAGTGTTACACATGTGGGTAAGTGACACGTGGGTAATGACATGTGGGTAAGTGACACGTGGGTAAGTGATATGTGGGTCAGTCTTGTTGACCTACTTTCTTTCTTTTTACGAAAGTCTTAAAGAGAATCAATCTGCCGAAGGTAATGTTCACGTCATTACGGAGGAGAATTACCTTTTTACACATGGAAGTTGGTCCTTGTGAGGCGTTATCAAGTTTCTAGTTTCTAAGATTTTTCTCCTCAGCTTAGATACTATCTACGAAACTCTTAGCGCAACCTAACTTAGGAAATGTGTTAGAAATACACTCCACCTGTTGTTTTAAGAGGAAATACTAAGATGCGGGTAGCGTTTGTCCTCTTCAGTAAGAGTTTCTGCCCAGTCTTGGGCGAAACGTTGGGTGTAAAAGGATTATCTGCTAGAAATTCCACATGTCGGTTCTTGCCGCTGTCTAGCCTCCTGGCCCAAGAACTGTGACCGACATGACCCGCACAACCCAAGACACATATGTAACACCGTCGTATCATTATCGCCTAAACGTTTCGCCTGCATACCAGGCTTCTCCAGCCGAATAACAGTGAAAACACTGACTAGGCTAGGTTAGATTAGGCTAGGCTAGGTTTAAGTTAGGTTAGGTTAGGCGAGGCTAGGTTTAAGTTAAGTTAGGGAGGTTAGGTTAGGTTAGGTTAGGTTAGGTTAGGTTAGCTTAGGTTAGGTTAAGCTAGGTTAAACTAGGCTAGGTTTAAGTTAGGTTAGGTTAGGTTAGGTTAGGTTAGGTTAGGTTAGGTTAGGTTAGGTTAGGTTAGGTTAGGTTAGGTTAGGTTAGGGTAGGTTAAACTATGTAGACAGCCTGTACTGTCTGCACAGACAGCCCATGCTGTCTGCCAGCTTAGTTCATATTTCGCGCCATGCTGGTGCTGCCACCTATAGGCCTTGCCACTTCAGTATGCCGAGACTTGCCTCATCCTCACTCACACAGCGGCCTAGCAGGAAGACACAAGTACTAGTAGCTCTCTCTCGTGGGATGGCCCTGCCCGGCCATGGGCACAACACAAGCCTGTGTACCCACAACGACTTAACAATAAACAAAGAAGCCTCCGAAGACGTATCATTAACCACCCGCTTGCAGCACCTACCAAACAAACCCGTTATAACTAGGCTAGGTTTAAGTTAGGTTAGGTTAGGTTAGGTTAGGTTAAACTAGGCTAGGTTTAAGTTAGGTTAGGGAGGTTAGTTTGAATTGAAATATGGGATGAAGATTTTGATGGTGAGGTAAAGAGGAAATATGGAGAGAGGGGGAGAGAAAGAGAGATAGAAAGAGAGAGAGAGAGAGAGAGAGAGAGAGAGAGAGAGAGAGACAGACAGACAGACAGACAGACAGACAGACAGACAGGCAGGCAGACAGAGAGACAGAGACAGAGGAAGAATGAAAGGGAAGGGAAGGAGAAGAGGAGATTGGGTAAAAATGGAAGAGTAATGGAAGGGTGTTAGTAAAGAGGGAGAGGGAGAGGGGAAGAAGATAGTTGTTGTGATGGTGGAAAGCGAAATGGAGGAGGGGACGATAATAAAAGAGAAGGGGCGAGGGGAGCAGAGAATGAGCAGGACGAGGGGAAAGAGGCAGCCAGGGAAGAAAGCAAGAACAGAAACTCGTAGGAATGGCAGAGGAAGAGATAATGATGAGGGGGAAGAGGAGAGGTGGTAAATGTACTCGCCGATTTGTGTTCGCCGGGGGTTGAGTCCCGGCTCTCCCAAGGTACCCAGTAAATATGAGCTGTGAGCGCTCAAGGGGAATTCGCAAAGCAGTTGTGTGAGGAGGTAATTCTCTCTCTCTCTCTCTCTCTCTCTCTCTCTCTCTCTCTCTCTCTCTCTCTCTCTCTCTCTCTCTCTCTCTCTCTCTCTCTCTCTCTCTCTCTCTCTCTCTCTGTTTTACACAGTGTTTGACAAGGTTAAGGATCCCTAGCTTTAATGACAAGCTATTTACAAGTTAAGGATTCCTAACTTTATTGACAAGCTAAGAGCTGTTACCTACATCAGCTCATTTGAAAGCATTTTTATTGTTATGAGACATACAAGTAGGGAACAGGATGAAGTTGGAGCCATCTGTGGGCCAGCATTTTCATTTGATCAACTGATTTTATCTCGTTGACATCATTATGCTGTACGAATGTGTTCCATACTCGAGTCATCCTGGGTATGTATGATCTCAGATGGAGTGATGTTCTGGAGAAGGGTACAGCCAGAGTGAAGTTGCTGCTTTCTGCCCGTCTTGTGGCATAAAAGCTTGTTTCACGCTGTCCTCGAAGTGGATCCAAGTGTGGTACTTTGACAATATTGGCCTCTCTCTCTCTCTCTCTCTCTCTCTCTCTCTCTCTCTCTCTCTCTCTCTCTCTCTCTCTCTCTCTCTCTCTCTCTTTTACACTGTTTTACAAGGTTAGATTAAGGATTCCTAACTTTATTGACAAGCTAAGAGCTGTTACCTACATCAGCTCATTTGAAAGCGTATTTATTGTTATGAAACATACAAGTAGGGAACAGGATGAAGTTGGAGCCATCTGTGGGCCAGTGATTTCATTTGTTTAACTGACTCTATTTCGTTGATATCATTATGTTTACGAACATGTTCCAGACTCGAGTCATCCTGGGAATAAATGATCTCAGATGAAGTGATGTTCCGGAGAAGGTTACAGCCAGAGTTGCTACTTGCTGCCCGTCTTGTGGTGTAGTAGCTCACTTTTCCTTGTTCTCAGAGTGGAGCCAAGTGTGGTACCTTGACAATATTGGCCTTGTACAGAAGAATAAGGCCGCCCACATCTCTCCAGTGTTGAAGGATCTGCTGAAATGATAGATCTATTCAGGTTGGGTCCAGGCGAGAGATGAGTTAGTCTTGTTCTGTTTTCCGTTCTGTCAAGAAATCGTAGATGTGACGGAGCGCAGGCAAACCAAGAAAGTGGAGCATCCTCAAGGTGTGAGCGTACTTGTGCCTCATACAGAACTTTGTAACCTCTACTCTCGAGCAGATGCATACAAAATATATCGAAGTGCTGTAAGCTTCTTTCGCCATGTTTGCAAGATTTACAACGTAGTTCTTCATGTTTAATTTGGAGTCAAATTTCACTCAAAGGATATCAACTTCGTGGCAAAGTATCAACACTCTCTCATTCGTTCTCTCTCTCTCTCTCTCTCTCTCTCTCTCTCTCTCTCTCTCTCTCTCTCTCTCTCTCTCTCTCTCTCTCTCTCTCTCTCTCTCTCTCGCTCGCTCGCTCGATAAAAAGAACACAAACAAAAGCAGCAACAAATTTCTTCAATTACTAGCAGGGGTCGATTCACAGCTCCTGCTTGTGTGTGTGTGTGAGTGTGTGTGTGTTTGTGTGTGTGTGTGTGTGTGTGTGTGTGTGTGTGTGTGTGTGTGTGTGTGTGTGTGTGTATAGTTTCCTCTGGTAATATACCAAGTAAAGCAAGTATCAAGACCACGCCCACTAAGGAAGGGGTTGCCAATGATCGCCTGTGAGAGTTGCCGACTGTCACAGTGTGTGTGTGCGTGTGTCTGTGTACTCACCTAATTGTGGTTGCAAGGGTCGATACTCAGCTCCTGGCCCCGCCTCTTCACTGATCGCTACAAGGTCCTCTCTTTCTCTCTCCAACAGAGTTAAGGAGAGAGGAAACACTCATAGTCATGGTAATGTAAGCAGTTGGCTCCCTCAAGGATGTCTGCTGGAACTCCTCCTGTTCCTGGTGCACGTAAATGAATGGTGAACACACTCCTCTTCCCTGTGCTCGTAAACAAATAGTAAACACACTCTTCTTCTTTGTGCTCGTAAATGAATAGTGAACACACCTTTTCCTGGCACTCGTAAATGAGTAGGGAAACGGATTCACTAAGTCCCCCTTCAAGGCAGGCAAAATTACTGAGCTCGAAAACATACAGAGAACCTTCACAGCTCGTATAAACTCAGTGAAGCACTTAAATTACTGGGAGCGCCTGAAGTCCCTAGAACTGTACGCCTTAGAACGTAAGGGTTACTTGTGAATTGTTCCAGCCACGGTATTGTGGGTTATATGTGAACTGTTCCAGCCACGGAGGGACCCACCCAACACCTGTGAGGTAATAAGACCAGGAGGATGGGACCCACCCCAACACCTGCATTCAGAGCTGGGAGATCCTGTCTGACCAGACTACTGGAGTTCTGTGACAGAGACACTGAGGTAATGCTAAAAGCATATAGATAACTTGCAAGCTGACTGCATCCTTCTGGACTGCAAGAAACACTAGACGAGTCTCCACCCAAGTCTGATCCACAAGCTGGTCGAGCAAGCAACACTGGAAAGGGAATGTCATTCAGTGGATCAAGGAGTATCTAAAAGACAAAAGACAGAGTGACAACATGCATTTGTATTTGGGTAACAAGTGGGGTTTCCCAAGGATCAATACCAAGACCAATTTCTTTGATACATGGAAGTTACCAGACAGATGGAGGTCGAATTCTTTGTATCTCTGCAGATTGTTTTAAGCTACTGAGAATACGAAGAGGAGAGGACGATAAGTGTCTCCAGGGAGAATGAGACGGGCTACACAGGTGGTCAAATAATTGCAATATTATGAATTTCGGGGAAGGGCTGGGGAGCCTTGGAGCGGTATACAGTCTAGGAGGTGACAAACTACAAGTACCGATGAAGGAAAAGGATCTAAGAGTGAGCACTACACCGAACATATCCCCGGAAGAGCACATTACCCGTATGATGTCAGCATCCTGTGCGAGGCTATCAAATCTTAGACCTCTTTAAGGCTCTCTTCATAATAAACATGATAAACCACGGTACGGGTGGGGTTTGACCCCATGGCCTAGTAGGTTATGCACTGGCCTTGAGTTTTACAACTTACTCACCATGGATTCAAACCCCACCCGTTCCCTGGTTTATTTGCAATCGTATTATTACGATTTCGTGAGTCATGAAGATGTTGCCCACCTTAGAATATGCAGCACCATATTTGTAACCAGACTTGTCCCTGAAGTGAGAGGTTTACCGTATGAAGAAAGACAGGAAGAATGGGAGGGATAACATGATTACGACGTAAAAGATACTCGGAGGAGCTGACAGGTCAAATAAGTATGGACTGCACTGAGAGGGTGAGTTAAAAGGTGGTTAGAAAAGCAGATTATTCACGTAGATGTTAGGAAGTGGTTTTTCAGTCCAGCCAACATGGTTTCAGGGACGGGAAATCCTGTGTTACAAACCTACTGGAGTTCTATGACATGGTGACAGCAGTAAGACAAGAGAGAGAGGGGTGGGTGGATTGCATTTTCTTGGACTGCAAGAAGGCGTTTGACACAGTTCCACACAAGAGATTGGTGCAAAACCTGGAGGACCAAGCAGGGATAACAGGGAAGGCACTACAATGGATCAGGGAATACTTGTCAGGAAGACAGCAGCGAGTCATGGTACGTGGCGAGGTGTCAGAGTGGGCACCTGTGACCAGCGGGGTCCCACAGGGGTCAGTCCTAGGACCAGTGCTGTTTCTGGTATTTGTGAACGACATGACGGAAGGAATAGACTCTGAGGTGTCCCTGTTTGCAGATGACGTGAAGTTGATGAGAAGAATTCACTCGATCGAAGACCAGGCAGAACTACAAAGGGATCTGGACAGGCTGCAGACCTGGTCCAGCAATTGGCTCCTGGAGTTCAATCCCACCAAGTGCAAAGTCATGAAGATTGGGAAAGGGCAAAGAAGACCGCAGACGGAGTACAGTCTAGGGGGCCAGAGACTACAAACCTCACTCAAGGAAAAAGATCTTGGGGTGAGTATAACACCAGGCACATCTCCTGAAGCGCACATCAACCAAATAACTGCTGCAGCATATGGGCGCCTAGCAAACCTCAGAACAGCATTCCGACATCTTAATAAGGAATCATTCAGGACCCTGTACACCGTGTACGTTAGGCCCATATTGGAGTATGCGGCACCAGTTTGGAACCCACACCTAGCCAAGCACGTAAAGAAACTAGAGAAAGTGCAAAGGTTTGCAACAAGACTAGTCCCAGAGCTAAGAGGTATGTCCTACGAGGAGAGGTTAAGGAAAATCAACCTGACGACACTGGAGGACAGGAGAGATAGGGGGGACATGATAACGACATACAAAATACTGAGAGGAATTGACAAGGTGGACAAAGACAGGATGTTCCAGAGATTGGACACAGTAACAAGGGACACAGTTGGAAGTTGAAGACACAGATGAATCACAGGGATGTTAGGAAGTATTTCTTCAGCCACAGAGTAGTCAGTAAGTGGAATAGTTTGGGAAGCGATGTAGTGGAGGCAGGATCCATACATAGCTTTAAGCAGAGGTATGATAAAGCTCACGGCTCAGGGAGAGTGACCTAGTAGCGATCAGTGAAGAGGCGGGGCCAGGAGCTCGGACTCGACCCCCGCAACCTCAACTAGGTGAGTAACTAGGTGAGTACACACACACACACACACACACACACACACACACACACACACACACACACACACACACACACACACACACACACACACACACACAGAAAGTGCAAAGGTTTGCAACAAGACTAGTCCCGGAGCTAAGGGGCATGTGCTACGAGGAGAGGCTAAGGGAAATCTACCTGACGACACTGGAAGACAGGAGAGATAGGGGGATATGATAACGACATATAAAATACTGAGAGAATCGACAAGGTGGACAAAGACAGGATGTTCCAGAGATGGGACACAGCAACAAGGGGTCACAGTTGGAAGCTGAAGACACAGATGAATCACAGGGATGTTAGGAAGTATTTCTTCAGCCACAGAGTTATCAGGAAGTGGAATAGTCTGGAAAGTGATGTAGTGGAGGCAGGATCCATACATAGTTTTAAGAAGAGGGAGGGAGTGGACCTAGTAGCAACCAGCGAAAAGAGGCTGGACGTGCTTCCGGTGCCTGGAACCCCCTCCAAAAACGCTACAAACCTGCTCCCGTAACCTTAAACTGACGCAGTCTCTCTCGACCCCCTTCCCCCCTTGCCCCTACCTCCCCCCCCCCGAGCCAGGAGTAAGTTCAGGCTAACGGGATCTTCCAAATCAGGGTCACTGAGCCCGGGTTACAAGAGAGCTAGGAACAGGCTCCTCTTACGCCATTCTCCTCCCCTCCTCTCCCTCCCCTTCCCCTTTCCTCTTCCCCCTCACCTCCCCTTTATGCCTCCTCTTCCCCTTACATTTCCTCCCCCCCCCGTTCTCTTTCTCCCCCCCTTTCTTTTTTTTTTCCTTTCTGTAATTTTTGGTGCCACGCTCTGTGATTTTGGAGATATCTTCGTAATGAGATGGGATAGGCCTTCCTGTGGGATAGTGATGGGATAGGCCTTCCTGTGGGATAATGATGGGATAGATCTTCTTATGGGATAGTGATGGGATAGGCCTTCCTGTGGGATAGTGATGGGATAGGTCTTCCTGTGGGATAGTGACGGGATAGGCCTTCCTGTGGGATAATGATGGGATAGGCCTTCCTGTGGGATAGTGATGGGATAGATCTTCTTATGGGATAGTGATGGGATAGGCCTTCCTGTGGGATAGTGATGGGATAGACCTTCGTATGGGATAGTGATTGGATATTCCTTCCTATAGGATAGCGATGGGATAGGCCTTCCTGTGGGATAGTGATGTGATAGGCCTTCCTGTTGGACAGTGATGGGATAGATCTTCTTATGGGATAGTGATGGGAGAGACCTTCCTGTGAGATAGTGATGGGATAGACCTTCTTATGGGATAGTGATGGGATATTCCTTCCTATGGGATAACGATGGGATAGGCCTTCCTGTGGGATAGTGATGGGATAGGCCTTCCTGTGGGATAGTGATGGGATAGATCTTATGGGATAGTGATGGGATACGCCTTCCTGTGGGATAGTGATGGGATAGACCTTCGTATGGGATAGTGATGGGATATTCCTTCCTATGGGATAGCGATGGATAAGCCTTCCTGTGGGATAGTGATGAGATAGGCCTTCCTGTAGGATAGTAATGAGATAGGTCTTCCTATGGGATAGTGATGGGATAGGCCTTCCTATGTGATAGTGAAGGGATAGGCCTTCCTATGGGATAGTGATGGGATAGGTCTTCTTATGGGATAGCGATTTGATAGGCCTTCCTGTGGGATAGTAATGGGATAGGCCTTCCTGTAGGTAGTAATGGGATAGCCAATCCTATGAGATAGTGATGGGATAGACATTCCTATGGGATAGTAATGGGATAGGCCTTCCTGTGGGACAGTGATGGGATAGGCCTGTCTGTGGGATAGTGATGAGATATTTCTTCCTATGGGATAGTGATGGGATAGGCCTTCCTGTGGGATAGTGATGGGATAGGCCTTCCTGTGGGATAGTAATGAGATATTCCTTCCTATGGGATAGTGATGGGATAGGCCTTCCTGTGAGATAGTAATGAGACAGGCCTTCCTGAGAGATGGTAATTCCCAAGTGATAGTAACTCCAGCTCTGTTGGAAGTAAACCTCAGAAGCTGTCGAGGCTTGACGATATTGTTGTCCTAGTGAAATCTCCCAGCTTAAGTTGACAGATTTCAACACTATGTGCCCCATCCTGTGTGATGGAATATGACAGTGAAACACCATCCTGTGTGATGGAATATGACAGTGAAACACCATCCTGTGTGATGGAATATGACAGTGAAACACCATCCTGTGTGATGGAATATGACAGTGAAACACCATCCTGTGTGATGGAATATGACAGTGAAACACCATCCAGTGTGATGGAATATGAGAGGGAAACACCATCCTGTGTGATGGAATATGACAGTGAAACACCATCCTGTGTGATGGAATATGACAGTGAAACACCATCCAGTGTGATGGAATATGAGAGGGAAACACCATCCTGTGTGATGGAATATGACAGTGAAACACCATCCTGTGTGATGGAATATGACAGTGAAACACCATCCAGTGTGATGGAATATGAGAGGGAAACACCATCCTGTGTGATGGAATATGACAGTGAAACACCATCCTGTGTGATGGAATATGACAGTGAAACACCATCCTGTGTGATGGAATATGACAGTGAAATACCATCCTGTGTGATGGAATATGACAGTGAAACGCCATCCTGTGTGATGGAATATGACAGTGAAACACCATCCTGTGTGATGGAATATGACAGTGAAACACCATCCAGTGTGATGGAATATGACAGTGAAACACCATCCTGTGTGATGGAATATGACAGTGAAACACCATCCTGTGTGATGGAATATGACAGTGAAACACCATCCTGTGTGATGGAATATGACAGTGAAACACCATCCAGTGTGATGGAATATGACAGTGAAACGCCATCCTGTGTGATGGAATATGACAGTGAAACACCATCCTGTGTGATGGAATATGCCAGTGAAACACCATCCTGTGTGATGGAATATGACAGTGAAACACCATCCTGTGTGATGGAATATGACAGTGAAACACCATCCTGTGTGATGGAATATGACAGTGAAACACCATCCTGTGTGATGGAATATGACAGTGAAACACCTTCCTGTGTGATGGAATATGACAGTGAAACACCATCCTGTGTGATGGAATATGACAGTGAAACACCATCCTGTGTGATGGAATATGACAGTGAAACACCATCCTGTGTGATGGAATATGACAGTGAAACACCATCCTGTGTGATGGAATATGACAGTGAAACACCATCCTGTGTGATGGAATATGACAGTGGAACACCATCCTGTGTGATGGAATATGACAGTGAAACACCATCCTGTGTGATGGAATATGACAGTGAAACACCATCCTGTGTGATGGAATATGACAGTGAAACACCATCCTGTGTGATGGAATGTGACAGTGAAACACCATCCTGTGTGATGGAATATGACAGTGGAACACCATCCTGTGTGATGGAATATGACAGTGAAACACCATCCTGTGTGATGGAATATGACAGTGAAACACCATCCTGTGTGATGGAATATGACAATGAAACACCATCCTGTGTGATGGAATATGACAGTGAAACACCATCCTGTGTGATGGAATATGACAGTGAAACACCATCCTGTGTGATGGAATATGACAGTGAAACACCATCCTGTGTGATGGAATATGACAGTGAAACACCATCCTGTGTGATGGAATATGACAGTGAAACACCATCCTATGTGATGGAATATGACAGTGAAACACCATCCTGTGTGATGGAATATGACAGTGGAACACCATCCTGTGTGATGGAATATGACAGTGGAACACAGTAAGCTTCAGTTCCCACTGTGTAACTATCGTATAGAATACCGTATCAGCACACTGCTGATATATCTAGTTTACTAAATACAAAAAACATGAGAGAGGGGAAGAGAGAAATAAAGAGATAGTGACAAAGAGAGAGAGAGAGAGAGAGAGAGAGAGAGAGAGAGAGAGCTCTGCCTCGGGGTAACGCTTCTCATTTGTCCAAAAATCTGTTTGCCTTTCCGCGCTAAATGCGCAGTGCGCAATGTAGGGGAAAAAAATCAGCGTTATATTTGTATCGCTCTATATGCGTGGTAAATGCTTGGTCCAAGGAAATGGAGCTACCCTCTCTATCCTTGGATCAAACCTGATTAACGCTCCGCTCCCCAGGCGCTGCATGACCCCGTACTGATTTAGTGCTCCCACATTACACTAATAATAATAATAATAATAATAATAATAATAATAATAATAATAATAATAATAATAATAATAATAATAATAATAAAACCACCAACAAATTTATTTAATATTAATTTTTGAGCGAATTATCTCTTCTTTTGTCTCTCAGTTATCTCTCCCAGTTATCTTTATCTTCCAGTTATCTCTCCTTTTGTCTCTTCCAATTATATCTCCCTGTCTCTCTTCCAGTCATCTCTCCCTTTGTCTTTCAGTTATCTCTCCCTTTGTCTTCCATTTATCTCTCCCTTTGTCTCTCTTCCAATTATCTCTCCCTGTCGCTCTTCCAGTTATCTCTCCCTGTCTCTCAAAGCTATCTCTCTCTTTGTCTCTCTTCCAATTATCTTTCCCTGTCCCTCTTCCATTTATCTCTCCTTGTCCCTCTTCCAGTTATCTCTTTCTGTCTCTCAGCCAGTTCTCTTTCCCTGTCTCTCTCCCAGTTATCTCTCCCTATCTCTCCATGTCTCTCTTTCAATTATTTCTCCCTCCTCTCCAGTTATCTCTCCCTCTATCCTGCAGTTATATCTCCCTGTCTATCTTCCAGTTATCTCACCCCGTCTCTCCTTCAGTTATCTCTCCCTCTTCCTCTCCTCCAGTTATCTCTCCATCCCTGCAGTTATCTCACCCTGTGCATCCACCATTCATTTTCCCATGCCCCATCTCCCATTTCTTGTCGTTGTTTATCTTCTTCAGCTTTCTACTTTCTCTTTCTTCCTATCCCTTTCTTCTGTCCAATCTCTCTCTCTCTCTCTGTCTCTATCTCTCTCTCTCTCTCTCTCTCTCTCTCTCTCTCCCACTGTTTTCTTTTTTCCTTAATAAATATCCTGTGTTGACTATTTGTCTGTACCCCAGATTATTATTATTATTATTATTATTATTATTATTATTATTATTATTATTATTATTATTATTATTATTATTAATTATAATTAATTATTATTATTAGTATAGACAGGAGGTGCACAATAAACTAGCCACTACCATCCACAGGATGTATATAGAGTGCACCATAAACTAGCCACTTCCATTAACAGGATGGATATAGAGTGCACCATAAACTAGCCACTTCCGTTAACAGGATGGATATAGAGTGCACCATAAACTAGCCACTTCCATTAACAGGATGGATATAGAGTGCACCATAAACTAGCCACTTCCGTTAACAGACTTGGCTGTTACACACTCCTTCCAAGAATATTGAACTTTTTCTCCAATTTAAAAGCCAAATTGGTGTCTTCAAACCTTGTCATATCTCCCTGTGTCTCTCCTAGTTATCTCTGTCTCTTCTCCAGTTCTCTCCCTCCTCCTCCTCCTCCTCCTCTGTCTCTCCAGTTATCTCCCCCTGTGCGTCCTCCATTCATTTTCTCATGCACAATCTCCCGTTTCTTGTCGCTATTCATCTTCTCCAAGTTCACGAAGTTGAACTTACATAGTCTGCCACGTAAAGTTTTCTTCAAATCTTTTGATCAATATTTTGGTTATCTAAGGTTAATTAAGTACATTATATACTTCATGTTACCTAACAGTCATAGCTTTTATCTTAGATATAGAAATTAAGTGTTACATGCACTGACAAAAGTTAATATAAATTCAGTATATATATATATATATATATATATATATATATATATATATATATATATATATATATATATATATATATATATATATATATATATATATATATATATATAAACAGATATAGCAACATGTAAAATAGCCTTTGTGAAAAATGCAGTTAACTTCCAAGCGCTTTCGTGATTTCTCACGTTATCAAGGACATGTGAAAAATCACATTTTTTTCATATGCACTCATACAAACATATTTACATCACAGTTTTCAGGCTTTTTTACTTAGTGTTTAGCCTGGCTCTTTCGCACCAGTGTCCAGCAGGAGTCAACCATTAGACTGACGGTCAGGTTTCCCTGCTATCTCGTCTCCATGGTGGAATCATTCACCGTAGGAATTGGAGTATTCTGTTTCATAAAATCTGTTCATGTAGTACAGAACTAAAGTTCAGATTTGAATTCTGCGTCCCAGAATTAGTTAGCTACACATTTTTATTTTTTTAAGCGAGCTGGAACAAGCGAGGTGGCCGGGGTTTGTCACAGCAGTAGACTGTAATCGTCCTTTTGGAAGACTGGTAGCAACTGGTGTTATTGATTCATCAGTCTATGAGCCTGGGTGGTGTGTTTGGGTGATGGAGGGAGGGTGTGTCGTTGATGTAGAGTGGAAGAAGGGATGTTTTGGGTGACGGAGAAAGGGGGGGGATGAGTTTTTTGTGTGATAGTAGAAGTGGGGAAGGTGTTTGGAGTGATAGAAGAAGGGGTGAGTGTTTTTTGGGTGATGGAGGAAAGGGGAGGGTGTTATGATAGAGGAAGGAGAGAGTGTTCGGGTGATAGAGGAAAGGGGGAGGGTGTTTGAGGTGATAGAGGAAAGGGGGAGGGTGTTTGAGGTGATGAAGGAGAAAGAAGAGGTATTTGGCTACATAAGAACGACGGACGGATGTTTGAGGAATGGAGGGATGTTTGAGGAATGGAGGGATGTTTGAGGAATGGAGGGCGGGGCCTGGGGAGAGTGAACATCATTTTGATAAGATGGAGTGAGTTTGAGCACATCAATCAGTCTCCTCTTACTACCATCATCTCTTCCCTCCATTTCTCCTCCCTTGCCTCTCCAGCAACTCTCCCCTACCTTCATCTTCCCCTACCTTCACCGCCTTCCTTCCCCCCTTCCACATCCTTGTCACGAGCTGATACACCGTGTGTTCCAGTTAACTGATAGTACTAACAAATTTTGGTTAGTTTGGCTAGTTTAAAGGATCTCATTGGAAATAAGTCACTCTGACTTTTTTGGGGGGGTTATCCTAAGTACTTTATACATATGCCGCTATGTATGATAATCTATGCAGCTTGCTACCATCTGCAGCTCATAAGACTGCCATCCCCACGAGCCCCTTTGGGGCGGGGCAGATGGCAGACCAGAGGCCTAGCTTCTCCCTACGAGCCCCGTGAGGACGGGGAATGTGGCTAGGCCTGGGGACAGTTGGTCCCAAAGATGAGGAGGTACTTGTACCTCCTCCCATGGGAGACTTAGGTCTCGAGACACTCCCCAGATAGGGAGCCAAGGCCGGGTCACCACTACTTGGAAAAGACCCGGGCCGGGAGAATACCGGCGAATAAAAAAAAATCACGTCAGACGAAGGTTCACGTCAGACTGCTTAATAAAGAGGAGGAATAAACGATACATTTATAAATACAAAATGAAATGAACGTGAAAACGTCACAAAATACATATACAAACGTTACTTTCGTAGGAGCTGAGTACACTCGCGGTACCGTAAACAAATGCGCCATAGATGATGCGTAGCAGCCATCAGACGTACATGCTGGGTAGCAGGTGCTAACTCAGTACACGCAGACTCTGTAGATTATGGACAACGAATGGGACGTCTAGAATGGGATATAGTGGGGGAAGGGGGAATAGAAGGATTGGGGGTTATGGCAAGGTGGGGGGGGGAATGGGAGAATTGTGAGGGATGAGTAGGATGGGGAAATTAAAATTTTACGAAGGGTTTAGCAAGTTTGGGAAAGACATGAGGCGAGGTGGTAGGTTTGTGAAGGACGGGAGGGTTGTAAGTGATGGGGAGTGGCAAGACAGAGGGGCTGTGAGGAATGCGGGTGGTAGGATAGAGGGTTGTGAGGGATGGGGATGGAGGGACGGACGGGAATGGGGATGCTGGTGAGACGGGGAAGTTCTGGTTCTGATATATTGAGTCAAGCAGTGTGTACAATTACTGCCTGAGGCTACTCTCACCGCCACGTCAGGTCGCCCTCACTAACAACAGAAGGAAAGAGACAAGTTTACCTGGTCTTAGAGCTTGTTAAAACACAATGAACGTAGAGTAGTGACAGCTGTACACTAGTTGTTGTAGTTACCTGGAGGTTACCTGGAGGTTATTCCGGGGATCAACGCCCCCGCGGCCCGGTCCATGACCAGGCCTCCCGATGGATCAGGGCCTGATCAACTAGGCTGTTACTGCTGGCCGCACGCAGTCCAACGTACGAGCCACAGCCCGGCTGATCCGGCACTGACTTTAGGTATCTGTCCAGCTCTCTCTTGAAGGCAGCCAGGGGTTTATTGGCAATTCCCCTAATGCTTGATGGGAGGCTGTTGAACAGTTTTGGGCCCCGGACACTTATGGTGTTTTCTCTTAGTGTACCAATGGCGCCCCTACTTTTTATTGGGGGCATTTTGCATCGCCTGCCCAGTCTTTTACTTTCGTAGGGAGTGATTTCTGTGTGCAGATTTAGGACCATTCCTTCCAAGATTTTCCAAGTGTAGATTATGATATATCTCTCCCTCCTGCGTTCCAACGAGTACAAGTCAAGTGCTTCCAAGCGTTCCCAGTAGTTAAGGTGCTTGACAGAACTTATACGTGCAGTAAAGGATCTCTGTACACTCTCTAGATCTGCGATTTCACCTGCTTTGAATGGAGATGTTAATGTACAGCAGTATTCCAGCCTAGAGAGAACAAGTGATTTGAAAAGGATCATCATGGGCTTGGCATCTCTCGTTTTGAAAGTTCTCATTATCCATCCTATCATTTTCTTTGCACGTGCGATCGTAGCACTGTTGTCATCCTTGAAAGTGAGATCCTCAGACATTACTACTCCCAGGTCCCTTACATTATTTTTCCGCTCTATTGTATGGCCGGAGTCAGTAGTATACTCTGTTCTAGTTATTATCTCCTCCAGTTTTCCATAACGGAGTAGTTGGAATTTGTCCTCATTGAACATCATATTGTTTACCATTGCCCACTGGAAAACTTTGTTTATATCTTCTTGGAGGTTAACCGCGTCCTCAGCAGATGACAGCCTCATGCAGATCCTAGTATCATCCGCAGAGGATGATACGGTGCTGTGGTGTATATCTCTGTTTATGTCTGATATGAGGATAAGGAATAAGATGGGGGCGAGTACTGTGCCTTGTGGAACAGAGCTCTTCACTATGGCAGCCTCCGATTTAACTGTTGACCACTACTCTTTGTGTTCGATTTGTTAGGAAGTTGAAGATCCATCTCCCCACTTTCCCAGTTATTCCTTTAGCACGTATTTTATGGGCTATTACGCCATGATCGCATTTGTCAAATGCTTTTGCAAAGTCTGTGTATATTACATCTGCATTCTGAATTTCTTCCAGTGCATCCAAGGCCATGTCATAGTGATCCAGTAGTTGTGAGAGGCAGGAGCGACCTGCCCTGAACCCATGTTGCCCTGGATTGTGCAGATTTTGGGAATCCAGGTGATTTGCAATCCTGCTTCTTAGCACTCTTTCAAAGATTTTTATGATGTGGGACGTCAGAGCTATTGGTCTATAGTTCTTAGCTAATGCTTTGCTGCCACCTTTATGGAGTGGGGCTATATCCGTTGTTTTAAGTGACTGTGGAATTTCACCCATGTCCAAGCTCCTCCTCCATAGTGTACTTAGGGCACGCGAGAGGGGTTTCTTGCAGTTCTTAATGAAAACAGAGTTCCACGAGTCTGGGCCCGGGGCTGAGTGCATAGGCATGTTGTCAATGGCTTTTTCGAAATCTATCGGAGTTAGGGTAATGTCGGAAATCTGGCATACATTTATGGAGTTTTGAGGCTCATTCATGAAGAAATCATTTGGGTCGTCGATCCTCAGACCGATTAGTGGTTCACTAAACACAGAGTCGTACTGGGATTTCAATATTTCACTCATTTCCTTGTTGTCATCTGTGTAAGTCCCATCCTGTCTGAGTAAGCGCCCGATACTAGATGTGGTATTTGCCTTGTTTTTGGCATATGAAAAGTAGTAGTAGTGGTGGATGTTGGAGAAATGGTGGTTAGTAGTAGTAGTTGTTGTAGCAGTAGCAGCGGAGGCAGTAGCAGTGGTAGTAGTAATAGTAACATCAACAGTAATACCAGAACCAGTAGAGTAGAAGCAGGACCAGTAGTAGTAATATTGGTATTGACAGTAGCATTGCCAATAATAATAATAATAATAATAATAATAATAATAATAATAATAATAATAATAATAATAATAATAATAATAATAATAATAATAGCAATAATAAAGATAATGGCTGAAAATTTAATCCAAGCATTCAGGCTTTTATTGTTATTATTATTATTATTATTATTATTATTATTATTATTATTATTATTATTATTATTATTATTATTATTATTATTATTATTACTAGTAGTAGTCGTAGTCGTAGCAGTATATTAGACAAAAAGCTTTAAAATCGTAGGGGTCATACAGTATCAATACTGTGAATTGCGTGTTGTATTAATTACTGATTGTTTCTGTGTAATGCTTGACCACTCAGGTGCTGACCACTCAGGTACCTAAACGGTTTATGGCATCTAACTAATATTACATTATTCATAGTGGAGCTTAAACCCGTAGGGGGCCACAGCGCCTAGCGAAGAAATCACGTTCCTCAGTCCGCTAACAGCAGCGGCCCACGGGATGAAAGAAAAAAATCGCTATACTTAGCTAAATATTCTTATGGTACTGATGCGTTGCCTCTCAGTGCTGGGAATTCTGCTTTGCTACATAGCCGTTGCCACTTTTTTCCTGTAGCTGCTGTAGAGCTACGAAAGTGACTACTTCCGTCCGCTCTGAAATGTGCATTTCTGCTAAGGTTGCTACTTGCTAGCTGTAACCCGCTGGCAAGTAGCAATGTAAACATTCCGAGGACAAAAAAAAGCGATATTCAACACTTGCAAAGAACAATAGCACGACTATTGTAAAAACAAAACCAACACTCTCGTAAAAACCGATAGTATCGCAAGCTAAAAAACGAAACAACACTCTCGTTAAAACCTCCAGCAACACAAGTTAAAGACACTAGCAACACTACGGTTGACTATACATGGTATCGCTGGTTTACGGTATCGCTGGTTTACGGTGTCTTGAATGTCGATTAGCTTCTCGGGTTGAACAGTCACTGCAATGAGAGTGGGATCAACCCTCCTGCAACTCTGAGTTCCATTGCTACCTGGATGCTACTTGAGTGCTATTTGGGTGCTACTTGAGTGCTGCTAATCAGCTGGGTTATTAGGTTTAAAGTCTGTCGATTGTGTGAAGGTGATTGAAGGCTGCAACAACATGTCACCTGTACACCACCGGACGAAATGGGAATTAAAATTAGCTTATTGCGTATATACAGTGAGGGATACACACCTCTCGGTGTATATACACGTAGACACACCTCTCTCAGTGTATATACAGAGGTATACACCTCTCGTTGTATATTCACAGAGATATACATCTCTGTGTGTATAACCTTTTCCACAATCATTTAATTAATAGCGATTCGATTTTTTTCACATTAGAGATTATAATTAATTTCTATTGTCTTGGGGAAGAAAAAACACAGGAAACTGTTTTATTGGGCTGCGTTAGCTGTGTTTTATTGGGTTGCGTTAACTGTGTTTTAGTGGATTTAGTGCTTTACCAAGCTACTTTGCCTGTTTTATTAGCTTTACGTTAGCTGTGTTTTACTGGTCTGGCTGTTTTCCCCCTCTGCTACTTCAGAATCGCTAAACTCGCTATCGCTGAGCGCTATTAAATCGCAGCTTGCGACCCTCGCGGCAATCGCTGACCTGACGATGACTGCGCGACCAAGTTGAAGGACTGAGCGTAGGTTAACCTCCACGTCATTATCATGTTAACCTCCACGTCATTATCATGTTAACCTCCACGTCATTATCATGTTAACCGCCACGTCATTATTATGTTAACCTCCACGTCATTATCATGTTAACCGCCACGTCATTATCATGTTAACCTCCACGTCATTATCATGTTAACCGCCACGTCATTATCATGTTAACTTTCACGTCAGTGTCATGTTAAGTTCCACGCACGTTCAATGGCAGAACAAATTCAGATTATAATGTAAAGATTCAACCTTTCATTATTGTGTCTAATTCGACGAGGTTCTCATAATTCTTATCTGAGGAAGTCTCTCCTCATGCTGTCTCTCTCTCCTCACTAACTCTCTTAATTCTTTCTCCACCACACTATCTTCCCACCTCTCTCTCTCTCTCTCTCTCTCTCTCTCTCTCTCTCTCTCTCTCTCTCTCTCTCTCTCTCTCTCTCTCTCTCTCTCTCTCTCTCTCTCTCTCTCTCTCTCTCTCTCTCTCTCTCTCTCTCTCTCTCTCTCTCTCACACACATGGGTTTGGAGACGTGTGTACATTGTGACACTCGCCTACGCTCAACCATTTAGCAATAATAATAATACACTTTTTTGGGGGTCCTTTGAGTAAGATGATGTAGCCACGTATCCCACGGAAGGGTAACTTGTTATTGTCTGTAGTGGTATAGTTCATGTATTATTATTATTATTATTATAATAAAAAAGAAGCGCTAAGCCACAAGGGCTATACAGCACAGTTCATGTAGGAAATGGAACGGAGGAGGTACGTAAGACCAGCGGCGTATCTACTATGAATCTAATGATACTTAAAAGCTTGAGGGGCCCCTACTCCCGGAGGGGCTCCAGAGGAGACTGTAGTCCACTCCACTAACCCAAAAATGTGGATCCGTCACTGTGCGAGACCATGTAAGAATCTTCATTGTTTACGACATTCGCTTAACGAAACGTTGTTAATTTACTCTGTTTATTCACTCTTTTCACATGTGTTAGTTATGTATTGGTTGGCTCATTGCCTGCTGTACCTACTAGGAAATGCAGTTGAGTTAGACCTGCCTAGCATGAGCTAATAGGCCTACTGCTGTGTTCATTCTTAATAATAATAATAATAATAATAATAATAATAATAATAATAATAATAATAATAATAATAATAATAATAATAATAATAATAATCTTTGTTTCTACAAGTACATGATGCAACTTATACAGACCATAGCTGACATCAATGACATACTACTGTATAGAAAGCCCCTTGTTATGCACAGCAATTTGGGCAGCTTAGGTTAATTTTGTCCCCAGGATGCGACCCACACCAGTCGACTAACACCCAGGTACCTACTTACTGTTAAGTAAACAGGGTCAGCAGGTATCTTAAGCAAACAAGCCCTAATGTTTCCACCCGTATCGAGCATCGAACCGCTTACCTCAACGTGTGAGCTGAATGCGCTACCAACCGAGCTAAGGGACACCTAATTTGATTTGTTTACTTCTACACAGTTTGCATGAGTTTTGGAGACGGAATTTATGAGGAAAAATTTGGATCATATAAGAACATAAAGAAGGAGCACTGCAGAAGGCCTACTGGCCCATGATAGGCAGTGTCAGTACTGTGTCACTGATTACTTGTGTAGCATACTTAGATAATTCCAGCTTTTATAGATAGGCTCCCTGGCTAGCTGTGACGTCCCCCTCATGGAAGGTTCCTTGATGTTGGTGAGGGGCTCTTGATTTAGGGAATTGGATCTGTGCTCCAGTTCCCCGAATTAAGCCTGAATGCCTTCCACATCCCCCCTCCCCTGGGCGCTGTATAATCCTACGGGTTTAGCGCTTCCCCCTTGATTATAATAATAATAATAGCTGTGACGTCACGAGCCACTCACATCTGAGCCACTAGCAGAGGCATCCTTCCAAGTCACCTACTGGGCCCAAGTCACAATATGAAATGCAGGGTGTTTCAGAGAGATGGGCCCAGTTTCAAAGCAGTATATTTCACCCTGTACTATGACGCTGTATACACTTTCAAATGATTTATGTATATTCTTTTGAACATGTTCTGTACATGTTAAGTTTTTTCAACTATATGAACTCTCAAATGAGAATTCAGTTGTGTTTTCTGATAAAAATGTTGGTGATATATAATACAAATGTGTACACAGTAAGTGTCCGAGGCCCAAGACTGTTCAACAGCCTCCCACCAGCCATAGACCCCTGGATATCTAAAGTCAGTGCCGGATCAGCCGGGCTCTGGTTCGTACGTTGGACTACGTGCGGCCAGCAGTAACAGCCTCGTTGATCAGGCTCTGATCAACCAGGAGGTCTAGCCATGGACGTATCAGAATTAACCAAATTATGGAAGACAACGGTAAAGCAGCTGAACTTATGTAGGGACCTGAATGAAGTTTTCTGAGAGGAACTATACTGGCACTGGGAGGCTTGTAGGCCTTGTGGGTGCCACTGGGAGCCTCCTTGAATAGGACCACGAGGCTTGCAATCCAACTGAGTGCCACTGGGAGCCTTCTTGAGTAGGACCACGAGGCTTGTAGGCCTGAGTGCCACTGGGAGCCTCGTTAAGTAGGACCACGAGGCTTGTAGGCCTAGTGGGCGCCACTGGGCCGCCTCTGATTGGCTAACGGAGTGACTTAACGGCTCTGGGTGCAGCCGGAACCGGATGTAAACTATGCCAGTTTTGACGTATATTTTCAGCCGTCACAGCAAGTTATATGTAGAAACATCAACAACTGGTAAGTAAGTTTATTCAGGTACAGGTACACATAAATACAGTTACATAAATTATCATACCTAGCAGCATATATGCAGATTACCTAGGATAACCCAAAAAAAGCCAGACTAAGTGACTTATTTCCATTGGGGTCCTTGATTTATTAACATTAACATGTTAACCTCTACGTCATTCTCATGTTAATCCTCCACCACGTCATTGTCATGTTTACCCCCACGTCCTGTTTCCTGACAAACCTTATCTAACCTGAATAGTTGTGGAGATTGAGTTTAGGATCAGCAAAGTCTGTGTTACTCCAAGAGTCACAGTGGACTGTGTCACTTCAGTTCTGCTGAAGCGAAACGTTTAGACGTCTATGTGTACTTTTAATTCATAGTGGAATCCTTGACGATATCCTTATCGCCCTACTAAAGTCTCCCAGCTCAGGTTGACACTACTGGAGTGTCCCAGCTCAGGCTGACACTACTGAAGTCTTCCAGCTCAGCCTGACACATTCCACTAACTCATGTACGTAAGCTACCCTCCATGATGGAACAAGACAGGAAAACATAGCTGGCTATCCTTCCCAGGGTATAACTGTCACAAGAACAGGGTAGCCACGCATTGCGGGTGTCCCTCGGTGTAAAAATCGCTGAGAACAAGGTAGCTGAACAATGTAACATGTAATAGTATAACTATCACGCAGAAAATAGTAGTAGTAGTAGTAGTAGTAGTAGTAGTAGTAGTAGTAGTAGTAGTAGTACACTATGTGTTCCCTCAGCATAACTATCAAATTTGATAGTACAACAACACTAGACTTTGCATGTGTTGCGCAACTGTACTAAAAAAAAAAACGCAATGCGACAAGTAAGGGAAGTAAAGGTATCAACAGTCTGGTAGATCGGGAGGCCAGAAAGTGAATGAGGGAGATATATCCTACCTCAGACTATCGCCTGGTTGTAGGGGTGAAGTTCACCTTATGAATATTCATGGGTAGCGTGCCCTTCCCTACCCCATTTAAAAATGGGATCCTTAATAGGGGCCCCATTCCTTCTCGCCCATCATCTCCATGAAGGTTAATCGATCTGTCCTCCCCCTTAAAACGCGTTTTACCCCTTTACCCTTTGAAATTAACCTCCATTTTCCTCTTAAAATGGCACCTGCTACCCCCTTCCCCCCATATAACACATTGCTTCTTTTTTATTTCTCCCCCTTCCCTTTCTCCCCCCTTCCCTCCCCTCCCCCCTAAACCCCCTAAATCACCCCCCTCAACCCCCGGTCCCCTAGGTCATTGACTTGAGTTAGGACGTTCTATTTATCGAACCGAAAACAGAGGGTTGCCAAAAAATTCAAGTGGCTCTAAATTTAACGTTTTTTGGGGCTGAAAGAGACGAGTGTGTTTCAGGCGGAGGTTTTGGAACCGCGAAAATAAAACCCCCCCTCGCGTCAATAAATCGATGGTTAGTGGAGTAGGCGAAACGACTAACGCAGAGGGGGGAATAATAAAGCGTAGAAGCGTAAATTGGTGGAATGTTGATACTGAGAACCGAAAAAAAGGGAAGTTCGTATAACAAGTGGGCAATATTCACCTCGCGAACTTAAATCCACCTTAATTTTTTTTTACCGCCAAAAAGCGTACATTCCCGCCAAAAATAGTATATAAACATTGACCAGGCTGCGTCTAACGCTCGCGCGTAAATGGTTTACATTTTACGTAGTGCTGGGGTTGGGAGGCAGCTCCGTGTTTATGTAAATTAGAGAGATAGACAGAGCTGGTAACCCGCGCAGACGAAATAAAATATTCTATACTGGGCTCTAAGGACGGGCGCCATTAGAAATCATATTAGCTCCGGCCTCAGGCAATATACGCGGTTGCCAGTTGACACTCTATCTCATTTTACAACTATCCCCTATCCCCCTATTTCTCAGATTTTCGAAATTCAGGGGGTCCTTTCCTGTGTCTGGTTTTATGGTGGATTCCATGGGTAATGATGGGTTTTTC
This sequence comes from Cherax quadricarinatus, assembly GCF_038502225.1. Classification (NCBI taxonomy): domain Eukaryota; kingdom Metazoa; phylum Arthropoda; class Malacostraca; order Decapoda; family Parastacidae; genus Cherax; species Cherax quadricarinatus. Next base: position 20,731,796 of record NC_091343.1, on the reverse strand, counting down.
ATAAGGGGGCGGGGGAAGCTTAGTCGAAGGCGGGTTAGGAAAAGTCAGCAATGGCAACTCTGGTTCTAGACCCCTAAAAAAAAAAGAATCAAGGCTTATATTTCTCCGACGCCGCCTTGAAAATTCCAAGCTGAAAACAGAGTAGTACCCCCCCCCCCTGCACTAAGATGGTTGGAGAAACTTGCGATTTATTCTGTCTCTGTCTGTCTCTCTCTGTCTCTGTCTGTCTGTCTGTCTCTCTCTCTCTCTCTCTCTCTCTCTCTCTCTCTCTCTCTCTCTCTCTCTCTCTCTCTCTCTCTACTTTAGCAGCATCGATCAAACTCAATTATTTTTTCATCTGGTATTGGCTTCAGTACCGTCAGTCAGGTATTGGCTGCCTCTCTCCTCTGATTCAACCTCATCAATAATAATAATACTAATAAAATAATAATAATAATAATAATAATAATAATAATAATAATAATAATAATAATAATAATAATAGCAAAAACAGTATTATTATTATTATTATTATTATTATTATTATTATTATTATTATTATTATTATTATTATTATTATTATTATTATTATTTTGGCTTGTGAGCCAGTTAATGGGGGAGAGGGGGTGAGGGGGAAGGGAAGGGGTGAAGGGGGGAGGGGAGGAGTGTCGTGCGCTCTGCAGATGTTTTCTGAAAATGACGCATTGTGATCTTCCTGCCATCTTCTATATCCTCCTCCTCCTCCTCTTCTTCCTCCTCCTCCTCTTCTTCCTCCTCTTCCTCCTCTTCCTCCTCCTCTTCCTCTCGTCTTCCCACATCTTTCTTCTCTCTGTTCAACCAGGTTAACTTAACACAGTATTGGTTATCATTCATACTGACTTCGTTGGGTTATCGTAGGTTAAATCTGCATAATTTACCACTAGTGTAGGTCTATAATTGACTCCCAGGATAGGCCTATAACAATTTACCACCCGGGTTTTCATTTATAATCGTTAAGTGGCGGCCCCTGGGTAAAGCTTATCTTATCTTTTGTTATCTTATCCCGCCTCCAAACATCCCCATCCCAAAATATATCTACTCCACCACTACCACTATTACCACCACTACCACTATTACCACCACTACCACTATTACCACCACTACCACTATTACCACCACTACCATTATTACCACCACTACCACTATTACCACCACTACCATTATTACCACCACTACCACTATTACCACCACTACCACTATTACCACCACTACCACTATTACCACCACTACCATTATTACCACCACTACCACTATTACCACCACTACCATTATTACCACCACTACCACTATTACCACCACTACCACTATTACCACCACTACCACTATTACCACCACTACCACTATTACCACCACTACCACTATTACCACCACTACCACTATTACCACCACTACCACTATTACCACCACTACCACTATTACCACCACTACCATTATTACCACCACTACCACTATTGCCACCACTACCATTATTATCACCATTACCACTATTACCACCACTACCACTATTAACACTACTGCGACCACCACTACCACTGTCACTACCACCATCACTACTGCTACCACCACCACTACTGCTACCACCACCACTACCACCATCACCACCTCTACTACCTCTACCACCAACTATTGCGACCACTACTACTACCACCAACTATTGCGATCACCACTACTACCACCATTACCATCACCATGACCACCACCACCACTACCACTACTACAACCACCACAACCACTACCACCAACTATTGCGACCTCTACTACTACCATCATTACTATCAACTATTGTGACCATTACTGCCACTACAACCACCACTGCCACTACTACCACCACTACCATCACTACGACGACCACCACCACTACCACTACTACAACCACTACCACCAACTATTGCAACCACTACTACTACTACTACTACCACCACCACTACTACAAACTATTGCGACCACCACTACTACCACCACTGCCACTACTACCACAACTACCATCACCACTGCGACCATTACTACTACCCTCACCACCACTATCAGTACCATCATCACCACCACTACCACTACTACAACCACCACAACCACTACCACCACTACCACCAACTATACGAACCTACCCCAACACTACCTACCTCTTCCATGCTAGTTCCCCTCCCCCCACCTATATCCCCCCTTCCTCTTCCCTCTCTCCACTTCCCCTCCCTCACCTCCCATCCTTCCTTCATCCCCACCTCTTTGCTTAACCTTGAAGGGCTCTTTCTGTTTCTTCTTGTGTATTGTGTGGTGGTGGTGAAGAGGATAGTTGTGGTGGTGGTAGTAGTGGTGGTACTAGTGGTGGGGTAGTGGTGGTAGCAGTAGTGATGGTGGTAGTGGTGGTAGAGGGTAGTGATGGTGGAGGTGGTAGTGGTGGTGGAAACGGGTAGTGGTGGTGGTAGTGGGTAGTGGTGGTGGTAGTGGGTAGTGATGGTGGTAGTGGGTAGTGGTGGTGGTAGTAATAGTGGTGGTGGTAGTGGGTAGTGGTGGTGATGGTAGTGGGCAGTGGTGGTACTGGGTAGTGGTGGTGGTAGTGGGTAGTGGTAGTGGTGGTACTGGGTAGTGGTGGTGGTAGTGGTGGTAGTGGATAGTGGTAGTGGTGGTAGTGGGTAGTGGCAGTGGTGGTAGTGGGTAGTGGTAGTGGTGGTAGTGGGTAGTGGTAGTGGTGGTAGTGGTAGTGGTGATAGTGGGTATTGGTAGTGGTAGTGGTGGTAGTGGGTAGTGGTAGTGGTGGTGGTGGTACTGGGTAGTGGTAGTGGTGGTAGTGGGTAGTTGTAGTGGTGGTGGTGGTACTGGGTAGTGGTAGTGGTGGTAGGCCCCACCTACCCTTGCGTGGGCTGTCACTATTCGCTGTTCCAGCTCACCTAAATCTCTGTCTAATTCCCCAACTATATTATCGTCATTTTCGGGTGGCAAAGCATAGACGCGCCTCAATGGAAAGGGTGGAATGGAGATAGAGAAGAATTGGGGGTACTAGGGGTGAGGGAGGTAGCAGAGAAAGGGGCGGAGGTAAGGAGAGAAATGGGGCAGAAGAGGAAGGTAAGTAGGGGAAGGATGTATGGGATGATAGGAGGGGAGAGGAAGGGACGAGAATAGGAAGGGGGAGAGGGTAAGGAGAGGTGGAGGGGAGAAAGGAGGGGGGAATAATATAGGGAAAGGGTTGGTTGCAGAGAGGGAGGGTGGGAAAGGCAGGAAAGGGTTGGGAAAAGAGTACAGTGGCGAACAGGAGTATGATGGAACACAAAGGTTATAGCGGGAGGGGATGAGAGGTTTATCGCCAGGTAATTAAAACATCTTGATGCTGTTTAAGTGTATTTAGGTACAGGTATACTAAGTATAATTATCATACATAGTGTAAATTATCATTGATAATTAAAAAAAAGGTCAGACAACGTGACTGATTTCCATAAGAGGCCTTGATGTGCTAAAACATCCATGAACATCACATCATGTGAATGATGTGAAGTTCATGTTGGTAGCACACTCAGCTCACACACTGAGGTCCGTGGTTCGATCCCCGGTACGGTTGGAAACATTAGAGCGTGTTTCCCTAAGACACCTGCTGTCCCTGTTCACCTAGCAGTCAATAGGTACCTGGGTGTTAGTCTACTGGCGTGGGTCGCATCCTGGGGACAAAATTGACCTAATTTGCCCGAAATGCTCTGCATTTCTATATAGTACTTTCTATATAGTACGTCACTGATGTCAGCTATGGTCTGTATAAGTTGTATCATGTCTACCTACATATTGCGTGCGGCCAGCAGTAACAGCCTAGTTGATCAGGCCCTGATCCATCGGGAGGCCTGGTCGTGGACCGGGCCGCGGGGGCGTTGATCCCCGGAATAACCTCCAGGTAACCTCCAGGTAATACCTGTATAAATAAATATTATTTTAGTAGCGTCAGTGGAGCCAGAACTTTGTGTAGCTTCAGAAATAAGCTGGCTAGGTACGAGAGTCATTGTGAGTGTGACCTGCTTAACATGGGCCTTTAGGCCTAACACAGTGCTCCTCTGTTTTTGTATTCTTAGGATATATTATTTTTTTTACGGGTTGGGTGAAAAGAACATAATGAGCACCAGTAGGCCTACTGGTTCATGTTAAGCAGCTCTAACTCACAAACCATGCCACGGGTGGGGGTTGAACCCATGCTGATCGACTCCAGGCTGAGGGAATGATTACTTCGAACTTCTCATCTTCCACCGTTCTTCTCTGTATTGGACTGAAGAAGTCACTGGCTAGCGAAACGTTTCAACAATAAGAACTGCTAGCTATTGTACAAGTGTTTCACTCTTCAGTTTGTCAGTATTGTAACCATACCTGGAGGTTACCTGGAGGTTATTCCGGAGATCAACGCCCCCGCGGCCCGGTCCATGACCAGGCCTCCCGATGAATCAGGGCCTGATCAACTAGGCTGTTACTGCTGGCCGCACGCAGTCCAACGTACGAGCCACAGCCCAGCTGATCCGGCACTGACTTTAGGTATCTGTCCAGCTCTCTCTTGAAGGCAGCCAGGGGTTTATTGGCAATGAATAGCATATTGTACCGTAGTCAGACAAGTTGTCCCGTAACTCGTTACTCACACACTGAGGTCCGTGGTTTGATCTCCGGTACGGATGGAAAAATTAGGACATGTTTCCTTAAGACACCTGCTGTCCATGTTCCCCTAGCTAACACCCAGGTACCTGGGTCGCACCCTACCTGGAGGCTACCTGGAGGGTATTCCGGGGATCAACGCTCCCGCGGCCCGGTCCACGACCAGGCCTCCCGGTGGATCAGGGCATGATCAACGAGGCTGTTACTATTGGCCGCAGGCAATACAACGTACGAACCACAGCCCGGCTGATCCGGCACCGTCTTTAGGCATCTGTCCAGCTCCCTCTTGAAGACAACCAGGGGTCTTCCGGTAATGCCCCTTGTTGCTGGTGGGAGGCTATTGAACAGTCTTGGGCCCCGGACACTTATTGCATTTTCTCTTAGTGTACCAGTGACGCCCCTACTTTTCACTGGGGGTATGTTGCATCGCCTGCCAAGTCTTTTGCTTTCGTATGGAGTGATTGCTGTGTGCATATTAGGGACCAGTCCCTCCAGAATCTTCCAGGTGTAGATTATGATATATCTCTCTCGCCTGCGCTCCAGTGAGTACAAGTGAAGTGCTTCCAAGCGCTCCCAGTAGTTAAGGTGTTTGATGGAACTTATACGTGCAGTAAAGGTTCTCTGTACATTCTCTAGCTCTGCAATTTCACCTGCCTTGAGTGGAGATGTTAGCGTACAGCAGTATTCCAGCCTAGAGAGAATAAGTGATTTTAAAAGGATCGTCATTGGCTTAGCATCTCTTGTTCTGTTTCCTCGCAGATGTAATTTTCCCCTCAATGCTCTTCATAACAAGAGTTTTTCTATATGTATGTCACTGATATGATCTATGGTCTGTATAAGTTGTATCATGTGCTTATAGAAATAAAGATTATTATTATTATTATTAAATAACAAAAAGGCACAATACCGTGACTGGAACGATACACAAATAACCCGCACATAAAAGAGAGAAGCTTACGACGGTCCAAGTCGGACCGAAACGTCGTCGTAAGCTTCTCTCTTTTATGTGCGGGTTATTTGTGTATTATTATTATTATTATTATTATTATTACTTGGTGCAAAGCTCTACGCCTAGAGCGAGACGTGCTCTAGAGCCTTGTTCTACACAGCTTTTCTAACCAGCTCTAGCGTCAAGGCAGTGCTTTCCTGTGCCCTTTTTAAATCTAAATTTATCTAACTTAAATCCAGTGTTGCGAGTCCTGTCTTGGTTAGATATTTTCAGCCCGGTATTTATATCACCTTTATTTATTCCTGTTATCCATTACTTCCCCTCCTTTCAAGAGAGGGGAAGCATTGGTTTGAAGGGGGAGGGGAAAGAAGGGGAAGTGAGGGAAGAAAGGAAAAAAATGGGATTTGGGGAGGAGGTAGAGATACAGAATAATGGGACGTAATGGACGAGGGAAGGGCTCTGGATCCTAGGAATTGGAGCCGCCTTGCCCTTCCTTGGGTCAGAACGGATTTTTTTCACTAACCATACGGGTTTACTGCTTCCTTATGGTACTAATACTGCTACTGCTTATACTGTTAATGCTACTGTAACTACTACTACTAATACTACTGCTAATAGTACTACCACTAATACTACTACACAACTACTATTAACACTGCTACTACCTCTGTTACTGCTACGAATATTATTAATTCCGAATATATTATTATTATTATTATTATTATTATTATTATTATTATTATTATTATTATTATTATTATTATTATTATTATACCTGTTATATACCTGTTACAGATTTCGAGAGATGTCCTACTCCTTCAGCCCGGCCCTGGGCCAGGCTCGTCTGGTGCTTACCTGGTCAACCAGGCTGTTGCTGCTGGCGGCTCGTTGGCCCACTTATCCATCACAGCCTGGTTGATCGGGCACTTGGCGGAGGTAGTGACGTGTCTTCTTGGAGACACCTACAACTCGCCCCGGCAATATGTCTAATATCTTCCGATAGAATGTTGGGAAGGTTGGGCCAGGGGTGGCCAAAATACGGCCACGGAATTTTGTCTCGCTTGCCAACGTGTTCAACAAGTTAGGGTAATGTTGTTTTTTTTCCAGATGAAAAAATAACTGATTTTGATTTGATTATGTCGTAACTAGGAGTGGTTGTTGAGCAGTGTCAACAACCCGGTACTGTTGTTGTTAGGTAAGACACATATGCAACAGTTAGGTATCTTTATTTTGAAACGTTTCGCCTACACAGTAGGGTTCTTCAGTCGAGTACAGAAAAGTTGATAGAAGCAGAAGATACTTGAAGACGATGTAATCAGTCCATCACCCTTAAAGTTTTGAGGTGGTCAGTCCCTCAGTCTGGAGAAGAGCATTGTTCCGTTGTCTGAAACAATATGAAGTTGAAGTGACAGGATGGAGCCTTATATAGTGCCAGGAGGTGAGACGTAGGTTGCTTTGGGAGGGCAGGTCCCTCTCAAACCCAGCCGTTCTCACTAGTAGAGGTTGTCGAAGTTGATGGTCTGTACCAAGATACCCTTGCGTTGCAGTGTCTGACAGAATGAACATTAAAATGGTATAAAATACCGACAGAATCTGTCGGTATTTTATACCATTTTAATGTTCAACCCGGTACTGCCAGTTCCTGACTATGGAACTGAACTTCTCCAGGCCGAGGGACTGACAACCTCAAATTCTACGACTACAAGGGTGATGGACTGATTACATCGTCTTCACATCTCTACTGTTCCTGCCTATTTTCTGTATTCGACTGAAGAAGCCTACTGTGTAGGCGAAACGTTTCGGAATAAAGTTGTCTAACTGTTGCATATGTGTCTTACCTAACAACCTGTCGGTATTGTATACCATTTTGATGTTCACTGCCACATAAGCAGTATAATGTGATCCTTTACTGACAATAAAGAATTACAATCTACTGTTTATGTGTTTATATTTCCATTGTGTTGGCATTTTATACCATTTATTTCCAGTACCGCCTGATGTATCGAAAATGGTATAAAATACTGACAAGTTGATGATTCAGACACATGTGCAACAGTTAGGTATCTTTATTAACAACATAAGAAGGAAGGAGCACTGCAGCAGGCCTACAGCAGGTGTAGTAATGAAATTAAGATGTAATCAGTCCATCAATCTTGGAGATATGAGGGGGTCAGTCCCTCAGCCTGGAGAAGAGTTCAGCTTCATGGTCTGCCTGATATACATACACCGTGAGGTCTAGGTACAGGTATACATAAGTACAGTTATAAAAAATTAGGTGATTACAATTACGCATAGTAACAAACCCTAGTGGGTTTAGCGTTTCTTTTTTATTATAATACTGTATTAATAATGCATAGTAAGAAAGAACAGGTCCTTGATAATGTGAGAAATCACGAAAGCGCTTGGAAGTTCACTAGTTTTTCACAGTGGTTTACTGTGATCTTCATTGCATAGTAACATATGTGTAAATTGTCGATGATAACCCAGAAAAAAGGCCAAAGTAATATCTTATTATTTAAAGCTTAGCTATAAGATACATCATAAATTAATTATGATTATAATCTTAAAAATTAAAACATCTACGTAACTCAACTGCGTGAAAATCATTAAAATTAAAAGAGGTAAGATAAGAATAAACTGAACTGAGTTATTTATAAGAACATTAACTAGAGAAAATTAGCTTACAATAATAGGCACACGAATGTTAACTATATAGGAAATTTCTCCAGTGTATTACATACGGTGAGAAGTAGTTTTAAATCCCCCTTTTAAGGATTCAAGTATTCTTGTCTGGTGGTGAACGGGTGACATGAAGACTGAATAACCCTCTGAGTAGTGGATAGCCTGTTAAATCCCATTAATCAACAGTATTAATTGCTGTTAGCTGCATTATTTTGTATCTCATGAAGAAATAGACCAACCCGTTGTGAGTGCAAGTCAACGCCATCTGTGATCCAGCGTTCGTAGCTTTATATGACCTCAAGGAATACTAAATTTGTTTCTTCTCTTGGGTTTGTTGTTTACTTCTGGTCCAGGGAGGTTATGATGTCTACTTGGGTCACCTTATCTACTATCTTTCACTGGAGTTGCTTCGTCTATCGCCTCCCACCTGATTCTGTAAGTATCTGGTCAGCACACACGGATGTTTTATGTCAACAAAGGTAAAGAGTATGGGAAATGAGAGCAAAGAGATTCATAAGTTTTTGACCATGTGACAAAAAAATATGGATTTCCCACAGCTGAAAGATCTAAATCGGTTCTCTGAAGTCGCATTTGTCGTCGGTATCACCAAGCATGAACGAACTCAGTTAAAAACTACAAGGGAAATGGATCCTTTAGGCGTGACTTATATTTCACTATCAAGGCACTGTCACTAAATTCTCTCGCCTTTCTGCAGATTAATGTTTGTATGATAATAATCTTTATTTCTACAAGTACATGTACAAGGTATACAGACCATAGCTGACATCAGTGACATACTGCTATATAGAAAGTCCCTTGTTATGCAGAGCATTTCTGGCAAACTAGGTCAATTTTGTCCCCAGGATGCGACCCACACCAGTCGACTAACACCCAGGTACCTATTTTACTGATAGGTGTCTTAAGAAAACACGTCTTAATGTTTCCACCCGTTCCGGGGATCGATCCCCGGACCTTGGTGTGTGAGCTGAGTGCGCTACCAATTCAGCTTAAGAGAGAGAGAGAGAATAAGATTTTGTTCGGATTTTTAACCCCGGAGGGTTAGCCACCCAGGATAACCCAAGAAAGTCAGTGCGTCATCGAGGACTGTCTAACTTATTTCCATTGGGGTCCTTAATCTTGTCCCCCTGGATGCGACCCACACCAGTCGACTAACACCCAGGTACCTATTTGCTGCTAGGTGAACAGGACAATAGGTGTAAGGAAACGTGTCGGAATTTCCACCCGCCGGGAATCGAACCCGGGCCCTCCGTGTGTGAAGCGGGAGCTTTAGCCACCAGACCACCGGGCCACATAAAATTTCTCGTTAGATTTATCGATCTGTTCGTTGATTCCAAGACTTCAGAATGATCGTAGACATGAATTTAAGCTATTAACAGTTCCATATAGACTAAAGCTTATCTAAACTGGTGATGTGGCCCACCACTTAAAACAAATGCTCACCCCTGGTCTAGGTCTACGGATGTTGATATATTATTCTCTTATGGTGCCCACGTCTTCCCTGCTTTTCATTTGATTTGTTCTAGTTTTATCATATCTCTCACTCTAGCACGTTCTCGTGGCACCGTGTAGGTTTGAAACCAGGCCTTCTAGTATTTTCCATGTGTTATCATTCTCTCTCTTTCTCTCTCTCATACAGTCTCATATCTTTTAGGCATTTCCAGTAATTATTATTATTATTATTATTATTATTATTATTATTATTATTGTGTTCCTCGAAGATTGAAATAAAAGCTTTTCGTTTTCATTTCAGTCATAAGAATAATAATAATGTTCAGTGGGAGTGTTCAGTGGGAGTGCGTTCTGTGATAACAGTAGTTCATGGAGAACGTGGGTAATTTACCACTCGTTATGTTCTGTTAGAATTACGCTTGTCTGGTTGTAAATGTTACTGGAATGACGGAAACAAAGCAGTGGTGGTATGGTGGTGGTGTGGTGGTGGTGGTTGTAGTAGTGGTTGTGGTAGGGGGAGGGTAGAGGAGTATAATGTTCAACATGGGACGGAATGAACATTGTGGCGAATTTGTTAAACAGCTGGTGACCACCTGCACACATCGTGTGTGTGTGTGTGTGTGTGTGTGTGTGTGTGTGTGTGTGTGTGTACTCACCTAGTTGTGGTTGCAGGGGTCGAGTCACAGCTCCTCTGTGTGTGTACAGAAAGACTGATATTAAGTCGATTTTGACTTAAGGCAAGGGAAGGTAGCTCAAGAGTCCTCGAATCAAGAGCACTTCACCAGCATCAAGGCACCTTCCCTAAAGGGTAAATGATGTAGACAAGAGTGTATTGGAACTGAGTGTCGAGTCTACCTCGACACTCTGCGGGTGAAGACACTATATGAACAGACATACCACGGGTGGGATAGAACCCGCGGTCAGAGAGTCCTAAAACTCTAGGCCGACGCGCTGGCCACTGGGCCAGCTGGCTACAATAACATCACAATGGTGTCAAAAGTTATGGTGTCAGAGGTTATTACAATTTGCATTTCCTACGCTACGGATCATTAGTGTGTCAGTGTGTCCATAGGTGATTCTGTTCGTGTTGTTAGCCCCGGATAACGCAATAAAACCACGTCATAAGACTGGATTATTTCCAACGGAGTCCTCTAATCCTCTCTCCCAGTATGCCACCCACAACAGTCAGCTAGCACCCTGGTACCTACTTGCAGCAGGTACAGAGGAAATGTGCCAGTGTTTCTACTTGTGAATAAAGCTTTACACTAAATTCCTGCCATCTTATTTGCCATCATGATATTCTCACTGTGGTCTCGCCACTCCCATGAAGTAAACACACACACACACACACACACACACACACACACACACACACACACACACACACACACACACACACACACACACACACACACTGCAATGGATCAGAGAATACCTGACAGGGAGGCAACAACGAGTCATGGTACGTAATGATGTATCACAGTGGGCACCTGTGACGAGCGGGGTCCCACAGGGGTCGGTCCTAGGACCAGTGCTATTTTTGGTATGTGTGAACGACATGATGGAAGGGTTAGACTCAGAAGTGTCCCTGTTTGCAGATGATGTGAAGTTAATGAGGAGAATTAAATCTGATGAGGACCAGGCAGGACTTCAAAGAGACCTGGACAGACTGGACACCTGGTCCAGCAAATGGCTTCTCGAATTTAATCCTGCCAAATGCAAAGTCATGAAGATGGGGGAGGGGCACAGAAGACCACAGACAGAGTATAGGCTAGGTGGCCAAAGACTGCAAACCTCACTCAAGGAGAAAGATCTTGGGGTGAGTATAACACCGAGCATGTCTCCGGAAGCACACATCAATCAGATAACTGCTGCAGCATATGGACGCCTGGCAAACCTGAGAACAACATTCCGATACCTTAGTAAGGAATCATTCAAGACACTGTACACCGTGTATGTCAGGCCCATACTGGAGTATGCAGCACCTGTTTGGAACCCGCACTTGATAAAGCACGTCAAGAAACTAGAGAAAGTACAAAGGTTTGCGACAAGGTTAGTTCCAGAGCTAAGGGGAATGTCCTATGAGGAAAGATTAAGGGAAATCGGCCTGACCACACTGGAGGACAGGAGGGTCAGGGGAGACATGATAACGACATATAAAATACTGCGTGGAATAGACAAGGTGGACAAGGACAGGATGTTCCAGGGAGGGGACACAGAAACAAGAGGCCACAATTGGAAGTTGAAGACACAAATGAGTCAGAGAGATAGTAGGAAGTATTTCTTCAGTCATAGAGTTGTAAGGCAGTGGAATAGCCTAGAAAATGACGTAGTGGAGGCAGGAACCATACACAGTTTTAAGACGAGGTTTGATAAAGCTCATGGAGCGGGGAGAGAGAGGGCCTAGTAGCAACCGGTGAAGAGGCGGGGCCAGGAGCTAGGACTCGACCCCTGCAACCACAAATAGGTGAGTACAAATAGGTGAGTACACACACACACACTGCAGAACAAAATTTTATTAGGCTAATAAAAACAGGTTAGATTTATAAGGAAACAGGACAAATGTTTACTGATGCGGGTCTTAGTCAAATGTTGACCTGCCACTGGAGTTTTTGGTCATTTGACCGAGGCCTTCCACTGGCTTACCTGCCCAGTCCTCAGTATTTCATTTGTTTTGTGTAAAGTGCGTCACTTGGACTCGGCGCACAGTGTGGCTACCCTCAGTATAGACAGTCATAGTTGAGTGTTAGCTGAGTGAAGCTATAGGTTTCGCTCATTCTTCGTTGTATTGTATTACCGATCCCGTCTCTGGTAAAACCACAGCTTGGTACACTCCCTTGGAAACCCTAAAGTCTAATACCTGGGTGTAATACGCAGTGAGAGGAGTTACAACAGGTGTTTTTCTGGCGCCTGTATGCTGCGCTGCAACCTGTGTTTCTTCCCTCATACCATTATTTAAAACTGTATTAGACTTGATTGGCTAACAAGGTCTCAATAATTATCTAGGGATATGATATACTTTTGTTATATTTTTGAGACCATGTGAATGTTAGGGATTTTTCGCCATTACTGTTGAAAGGAACAGAATGAAAATTTCGCCTGGCAGTCTACCAGGTAATTTATTAATGATCGTGTGGCGCTATTGGCACTGTTCTTCCTCGGCCATTGTAATCATTGTGCTTTGGGTGGAAGTATTTGAGGTGATCAGGATCCAAGGGCCGTAACGTCTTCTATAGAGGTTTGCTAGGTGAATATATTAGTGCGCGTTTCTGTTCTAGGTGTCGGCAGTCACTGCCTTCTTATTACACTGTGATGCTGTATGTGTGATGCTGTCTATATGATGCTGTCTGGTGGTTGTGTCAACGCTATGAAGATATTTCATACTATGATTCTAATCTTGCTGCAAAAATGGTGCGTTTTCGTGCATATCTTGCAATGATTTGAACCATTTGTTTGATCTGTCACAGGTTGATTGCAATGACAAGTTCCTTATTGTATCTTGTGGCTTGGTATCCAGTTGCTCGTGGCTCAACCTTTCCTGTACATCTCTACTTGAATGATGTACAGCACCGACAAGCTGATGAACGAGATGTACGTGTAGGGCCCGTGTGTCTTGACTGATTGAGGTGTGTCACCCTCCAGTGGATTATTAGTGCAATATAGAGAGTGAATTCTGAGGACGGTGGAAGTAGGGAAGTAATTTCGCTGAACTTCTAGGTCCTATTAAATAGTATGGATGTAATGAGTCCTAGGTTCTCCTGAGGTTGTGTTGTGGGGCTGTGATCTGAGGTTCTGTCCTGAGGTTGTGTTGTCCTGAGGTTGTCCTGAGGTTGTGTTGTCCCGCAGCTGTGTTGGAGAGTAGATATGAAGTCAATGTGAAGAACAGCATGCTGCATGCTGCATAGTCTGCCGTAGAGCTTGATATTGCTTGTTTTACTTGCCATCAACTCGGCTTGTACCGAGTAGTGGCGAGGGAATCCCCTCACCCCTGTGCACTCTCTTATCGTAGTGGATTCAACTGCTATCTGAGGATTCACTGAATTATCAGTGAAACACTGCACTGTGGTGGGACCTTCAGACTGACTCATTCTTGTTTCTGCATGACCCAGTACAATGTGTCTTGTGTTGCAAAGATACTTGTTGAATTGTAGGTTGCAATCTCTCTCTCTCTCTCTCTCTCTCTCTCTCTCTCTCTCTCTCTCTCTCTCTCTCTCTCTCTCTCTCTCTCTCTCTCTCTCTCTCTCCATAGGACCTGCTTTAATGCTGTAGTAATTATGTTTTGCCCTGACGTCGTGATGTGACCCGGAAATAGAAAGTTTTTTTTGTTTACAGTGAGTGAAGAAACAGAGGAGGAGCAGCAGGAGGAGGAGAGGGCAGGAGAGGTAGGATGAGGGGTAGGAGATGGAGGAGGAAGACGAGGGGTAGGAGTAGGAAGAGGACGAGAAGAAGTCGGAGTAGGAAGAGAGGGAGGAGGAGGGGAAAGAAGAGAAGAAGCAGGAGGAAGAGACAAATTATAGGATTGTACCATTGTAAGGAGTTCACTAACCTCTGGTCCCTGGCATCTCCAGCAATGTTCTGATTGGCTGACTAATTGCTTGACTTATTAGTTGATTTTCTTACCAGTTGATTGGATGACTAACTCATTGGCTTACTAGTTGATAAGTTTGGTTGATTGGCTGACTGGGTGATTTCTGATAAGGCGTAACATACAAGATTGTGAGGCAAGGCACACTCGCCTATTGTACATAATATACACATTTAAAGTTGGAGTCAGTGACACCACTCGTTAGTGGTGGTGCTTGTGTACGGGGGAGTAGTGGTGTACGGGGAAGTATTTAGTGGCGTACGGGAGAGTAGTTAGTGGTGTACGGGAGAGTAGTTAGTGGTGTACGGGGGAATAGTTAGTGGTGTACAGAGAAGTAGTTAAAAATGAATGTTAAGTATTTGGGGAGAGAGGGAGTTCACTGGGTTGAGATGAGAGCGATCTCGGTGTTGCAAATGCAACACAAATGATGACTTGTGACGTCACCAGTGGAACTTCTGCTCATTGGTCCACTGGTATCATGTTGATTCGTGACGTCACCGATGCACGTCGTTAATTGGCCCACACATATCATGCTGACTAGTGACGTCACGGATGCACGTCGTGCACGTATCGTGCTGGCGAATGACGTCACCCGCAACATCGCAATATTCCTCCAATCAAAGGGTAATAATTAGCCTCATTATAAGGGGAAAAAAATCTGTTAGCACAGGACACTTTAATTACATAGTCATTAAGCGGTAATTACAGCGTTATCAAACACTAATTACCTTATTAAATAAAGTGATCTATGATCAAAGAGAAGAGTCCTGTGTGTGTATCAGCAACCGTGTTTTGATGCTGGTGAAGGGCTCTTGATCCGAGGGAGGTGGAGTGTCCCTCCCTTTACCCCCTCCGTCCCTCCCTCCCATCCATGGATCAGATCCTGATTATCTCCAATTCTTCCCCCCGCCCCCCCCCCCCATAGTTGCTGTATGGCTCCTGCGTGTTTAGCGCTTCCTTATGGATATGAGAGCCAATTATCTTTTCAGTTAAATTCCAATACTCATTATTACTATTATAAAATTATTACTGTAATTTATTACTATTATTATAAAATTATTATTATAGAATTATTACTTACCTATTATTGCTATTATTACTATTTAGTATAACTCTTATTAATTTCTATTATTAATAGTTCTATAATTGTTTTAATTCTGTAGGAAAAAATAGAGGTTAAAAATTATTAGTGGCGTGAAGGGAGAAAATTTATAAATTTAGGATGAGGATGTTGCTGTTCCTTGAAGGATGTGGAGGATGTTACTGTTCCTTGAAGGATGTGGAGGATGTTACTGTTCCTTGAAGAATGTGGAGGATGTTACTGTTCCTTGAAGGATGTGGAGGATGTTGCTGTTCCTTGAAGGATGTGGAGGATGTTGCTGTTCCTTGAAGGATGTTGCTGTTCCTTGAAGGATGTGGAGGATGTTGCTGTTCCTTGAAGGATGTGGAGGATGTTGCTGTTCCTTGAAGGATGTGGAGGATGTTACTGTTCCTTGAAGGATGAGGATGTTGCTGTTCCTTGAAGGATGAGGATGTTGCTGTTCCTTGAAGGATGTGGAGGATGTTACTGTTCCTTGAAGGATGTGGAGGATGTTACTGTTCCTTGAAGAATGTGGAGGATGTTACTGTTCCTTGAAGGATGTGGAGGATGTTGCTGTTCCTTGAAGGATGTGGAGGATGTTGCTGTTCCTTGAAGGATGTTGCTGTTCCTTGAAGGATGTGGAGGATGTTGCTGTTCCTTGAAGGATGTGGAGGATGTTGCTGTTCCTTGAAGGATGTGGAGGATGTTACTGTTCCTTGAAGGATGAGGATGTTGCTGTTCCTTGAAGGATGTGGAGGATGTTACTGTTCCTTGAAGGATGTGGAGGATGTTACTGTTCCTTGAAGGATGTGGAGGATGTTACTGTTCCTTGAAGGATGTGGAGGATGTTGCTGTTCCTTGAAGGATGTTGCTGCTCCTTGAAGGATGTGGAGGATGTTGCTGTTCCTTGAAGGATGTGGAGGATGTTGCTGTTCCTTGAAGGATGTTGCTGTTCCTTGAAGGATGTGGAGGATGTTGCTGTTCCTTGAAGGATGTGGAGGATGTTGCTGTTCCTTGAAGGATGTGGAGGATGTTACTGTTCCTTGAATGTGGAGGATGTTACTGTTCCTTGAAGGATGTGGAGGATGTTGCTGTTCCTTGAAGGATGTTGCTGTTCCTTGAAGGATGTGGAGGATGTTACTGTTCCTTGAAGGTTGTGGATGATGCTACTGTTCCTTGAAGGATGTGGAGGATGTTACTGTTCCTTGAAGGATGTGGAGGATGTTACTGTTCCTTGAAGGATGTGGAGGATGTTACTGTTCCTTGAAGGATGTGGAGGATGTTGCTGTTCCTTGAAGGATGTTGCTGTTCCTTGAAGGATGTGGAGGATGTTGCTGTTCCTTGAAGGATGTGGAGGATGTTGCTGTTCCTTGAAGGATGTGGAGGATGTTGCTGTTCCTTCAAGGATGTGCAGGAAGTTACTGTTCCTTGAAGGATGTGGAGGATGTTGCTGTTCCTTGAAGGATGTGGAGGATGTTACCGTTCCTTGAAGGATGTGGAGGATGTTACTGTTCCTTGAAGGATGTGGAGGGTGTTGCTGTTCCTTGAAGGATATGGAGGATGTTGCTGTTCCTTGAAGGATGTGAAGGATGTTACTGTTCCTTGAAGGATGTGGAGGATGTTACTGTTCCTTGAAGGATGTGGAGGATGTTACTGTTCCTTGAAGGATGCGGAGGATGTTACTGTTCCTTGAAGGATGTGGAGGATGTTGCTGTTCCTTGAAGGATGTGGAGGATGTTACTGTTCCTTGAAGGTTGTGGAGGATGTTACTGTTCCTTGAAGGTTGTGGAGGATGTTGCTGTTCCTTAAAGGATATGGAGGATGTCGGAGGATGTTACTGTTCCTTGAGGGATGTGGAGGATGTTGCTGTTTCTTGAAGGATGTGAAGGATGTTGCTGTTCCTTAAAGGATATGGAGGATGTTACTGTTCCTTGAAGGATGTGGAGGATGTTACTGTTCCTTGAAGGATGTGGAGGATGTTATTGTTCCTTGAAGGAGGTGGAGGATGTTACTGTTCCTTGAAGGAGGTGGAGGATGTTACTGTTCCTTGAAGGAGGTGGAGGATGTTACTGTTCATTGAAGGATGTGGAGGATGTTGCAGTTCTTTGAAGGATGTGGAGGATGTTGCTGTTTCTTGAAGGAGGTGGAGGATGTTACTGTTCATTGAAGGATGTGGAGGATGTTACTGTTCCTTGAAGGAGGTGGAGGATGTTACTGTTCCTTGAAGGAGGTGGAGGATGTTACTGTTCCTTGAAGGTTGTGGAGGATGTTGCTGTTCCTTGAAGGATGTGGAGGATGTTGCTGTTCCTTGAAGGATGTGGAGGGTGTTGCTGTTCCTTGAAGGATGTGGAGGATGTTGCTGTTCCTTGAAGGATGTGGAGGATGTTGCTGTTCCTTGAAGGATGTGGAGGATGTTGCTGTTCCTTGAAGGATGTGGAAGATGTTGCTGTTCCTTGAAGGAGGTGGAGGATGTTGCTGTTCCTTGAAGGATGTGGAGGATGTTGCTGTTCCTTGAAGGATGTGGAGGATGTTGCTGTTCCTTGAAGGATGTGGAGGATGTTGCTGTTCCTTCAAGGATGAGGATGTTGCTGTTCCTTGAAGGATGTGGAGGATGTTGCTGTTCCTTGAAGGATGTGGAGGATGTTACTGTTCCTTGAAGGATGTGGAGGATGTTGCTGTTCCTTGAAGGATGTGGAGGATGTTACTGTTCTTTGAAGGATGTGGAGGATGTTGCTGTTCCTTGAAGGATGTGGAGGATGTTACTGTTCCTTGAAGGATGTGGAGGACGTTGCTGTTCCTTGAAGAACAGGAAGATGGATATATATAATGAACGAAACTCAAGTTTCTCAGAAATTTCTTTCTGATATTCTTTTGTTCACCATCTACCGTAATGTTCAAAGTTTAGTGGATTTATCATAAACATTATACCCATCCCGTGAGCGGTAGTCACAATATTACAATGGTACGTGATGGGTCCAGGGACTGGGCCCCCAAAGTTCTGGATGACTGAGAAAGTTACAGTGGTAATGAGATATTTACACGTTTATATCTGGTGGTAGTTGTCATCATGGGTGGGATGTTGGTACTTGTATTCTCTTGGGTGGATGGTGGTAGTCATCATGGGTGGGATGGTGGTAATCATCATGGGTGGGATGGTGGTACTTGTGTCATCATGGGTGGGATGGTGGTACTTGTGTCATCATGGGTGCATTTCCTCGGAGATCCACTAACATCATTTATCAACTTTATACTCCGTTTCGCTGAACTGATTCAGTCTTGTCGACACAGCTGAGTATTATCGTCTCAAGGTTTGGACGTAGTCTAGTAAATTCCTCAGTGACGGTTCTCCGAGTTCGATTTCTTAAGATCTGGATGCGTTCTACCTTGCAGAGAAACATCAAGAACGCAGGTATAAGCGAAAAAAAAAACATGAATTCCTCATTGTATTATCTTGTACTTTTGGACTTCAGTGGCAACTGCAGCTCTGCTGGAAGGATATCTTTGACTCTGTCGTAGCTGATGACCCTTTAATTGAATACTTGACGATGTCCTCGTTGTCCTGCTGAAGTCTCCCAGCTTAAGTTGATAGATTTCAACACTGTGCCCCATCCTGTGTGATGGAATATGATAGTGAAACACCATCCTGTGTTATGGAATATGACAGTGAAACACCATCCTGTGTGATGGAATATGATAGTGAAACACCATCCTGTGTGATGGAATATGATAGTGAAACACCATCCTGTGTTATAGAATATGATAGGATGGTGTTTCACTATCATATTCCATCACACAGGATGGTGATTCACTATCATATTCCATAACACAGGATGGTGTTTCACTATCATATTCCATCACACAGGATGGTGTTTCACTATCATATTCCGTAACACAGGATGGTGTTTCACTGTGTTATGGAATATGATAGTGAAACACCATCCTGTGTGATGGAATATGATAGTGAAACACCATCCTGTGTGATGGAATATGACAGTGAAACACCATCCTGTGTGATGGAATATGATAGTGAAACACCATCCTGTGTTATGGAATATGATAGTGAATCACCATCCTGTGTGATGGAATATGATAGTGAAACACCATCCTGTGTTATGGAATATGACAGTGAAACACCATCCTGTGTGATGGAATATGATAGTGAAACACCATTCTGTGTGATGGAATATGACAGTGAAACACCATCCTGTGTGATGGAATATGATAGTGAAACACCATCCTGTGTTATGGAATATGATAGTGAATCACCATCCTGTGTGATGGAATATGATAGTGAAACACCATCCTGTGTTATGGAATATGACAGTGAAACACCATCCTGTGTGATGGAATATGACAGTGAAACACCATCCTGTGTGATGGAATATGACAGTGAAACACCATCCTGTGTGATGGAATATGACAGTGAAACACCATCCTGTGTGATGGAATATGACAGTGAAACACCATCCTGTGTGATGGAATATGACAGTGAAACACCATCCTGTGTGATGGAATATGACAGTGAAACACCATCCTGTGTGATGGAATATGACAGTGAAACACCATTCTGTGTGATGGAATATGACAGTGAAACACCATCCTGTGTGATGGAATATGACAGTGAAGCACCATCCTGTGTGATGGAATATGACAGTGAAACACCATCCTGTGTGATGGAATATGATAGTGAAACACCATCCAGTGTGATGGAATATGACGGTGAAACACCATCCAGTGTGATGGAATATGACAGTGAAACACCATCCTGTGTGATGGAATATGACAGTGAAACACCATTCTGTGTGATGGAATATGACAGTGAAACACCATCCTGTGTGATGGAATATGACAGTGAAACACCATCCTGTGTGATGGAATATGACAATGAAACACCATCCTGTGTGATGGAATATGACAGTGAAACACCATCCTGTGTGATGGAATATGACAGTGAAACACCATCCTGTGTGATGGAATATGACAGTGAAACACCATCCTGTGTGATGGAATATGACAGTGAAACACCATCCTGTGTGATGGAATATGACAGTGAAACACCATCCTGTGTGATGGAATATGACAGTGAAACACCATCCTGTGTGATGGAATATGACAGTGAAACACCATCCTGTGTGATGGAATATGACAGTGAAACACCATCCTGTGTGATGGAATATGACAGTGAAACACCATCCTGTGTGATGGAATATGACAGTGAAACACCATCCTGTGTGATGGAATATGACAGTGAAACACCATCCTGTGTGATGGAATATGACAGTGAGACACCATCCTGTGTGATGGAATATGACAGTGAGACACCATCCTGTGTGATGGAATATGACAGTGAAACACCATCCTGTGTGATGGAATATGACAGTGAAACACCATCCTGTGTGATGGAATATGACAGTGAAACACCATCCTGTGTGATGGAATATGACAGTGAGACACCATCCTGTGTGATGGAATATGACAGTGAAACACCATCCTGTGTGATGGAATATGACAGTGAAACACCATCCTGTGTGATGGAATATGACAGTGAAACACCATCCTGTGTGATGGAATATGACAGTGAAACACCATCCTGTGTGATGGAATATGACAGTGAAACACCATCCTGTGTGATGGAATATGACAGTGAAACACCATCCTGTGTGATGGAATATGACAGTGGAACACAGTAAGCTTCAGTTCCCACTGTGTAACTATCGTATAGAATATCCTAGCAGCACACTGCTGATGTATCTAGTTTTGCGAATTAGAGAAAAAAAACTCTCCTCTCTCCCTCTCTCACCCCCACTTAACTCCCCTTCCTCCCCCTCCCCTCTTCCCCCTCCCCTCCCTCGGAATCAGCCTCTCGCTAATTATACTCTAGTTAATCGATACAACAACGGCGCGCACGCACGCACGCACTGATGCATGATGGGATTTTTTGGGGAGAATAATTTTGGTGCGTGCCTTAACCTGCTGCTTTATCTCTCTCTCTCTCTCTCTCTCTCTCTCTCTCTCTCTCTCTCTCTCTCTCTCTCTCTCTCTCTCTCTCTCTCTAAGCAGAACAAAGCGGTCATGTGTTTTGAAGGAGAGAGACAGGTTTCAAAACAAGCTCTTGTTGGAACGATGTTTCGCCCTGTCTGTGTCTTTTATAATAGCTTGACAAAGCTCTACACCGAGCGAAACCTTGATGCGATGATAGTTTCGGCAGTACGCCATTTGCCAGGTTCCAAAGATACACACACACACACACACACAGGAGCTGTGAATCGACCCCTGCAACTACAAATAGGTGAGTGCACACACACAGTTGAAGAGGCGGGGCCAGGAGCTTTGACTCGACCCCCGCAACCACAACTAGGTAAGTAGACGTGTATAGATGGGCGAGTCGTAAAATGGATGACTAAAGAGAATCATGTGGGTGAACGTACGCGTCGATTAGACGTACAGATGTGACGCATGTGTGTGGATGACTGTAGGTCTTTGAGGATGGATGCGTGGATGCGAGCTACAAGGTTTCGGTCAACTAGCCCTAACGGGTCTGTGTTTCAACCAGTTAGACTGGTTCTTAGTCGCTCTAGAGCGGTGTGTCCCTCTTCCGGATAGACAGCTTCCCTGTCTATTCTAGACGTATTTTAACTTTATCTTTCTCTTTAATGCTCTCTATCTCTGTCTCTTTTTTGCAAGATTAAGTTAAAGTTCTTAACTTTATTTACAAGCTAAGAGCTGTTACCTACATCAGCTCATTTGAAAGTTTTTTAATTGTTGTGAGACATACAAGTATGGAACAGGATGAAGTTAGAGCCATTCTCTCTCTCTCTCTCTCTCTCTCTCTCTCTCTCTCTCTCTTAAGCATGAAGAACTGTGTGAAGCGCTGAATGAGTTCATAACTGGAAACGGAGTAAAACTACGAGGCAAAAGATACAACACGAACGCATGGAAGTTTTTTTTTTTTTGTGTGTGTGTGTGTGTGTGCAGTTAGAATTATAACTGAATGGAATAAACTACCAGCTAATTGTAAGCGAAAGACAATACAATAATCCAAGAACTAGCTGGACACCATCACTTTACTAGTCGCTACTGAGGAGCGAACGTAAACTAGCGGCTTTCGGAACCTGTTTAGGACCAGCCTAGCTTGGCCTAACCTAACTCAGCCTGACAAGAGTCTATTTCAGCTAAGCAAAGTACTACTACTAGGTGTACATGAATGGTAATACCGACAAGATGAAAAATTAGTGTCTGAGAGTTTGTACATAATTGGTATTACATACCATTCGTGTGCAAGGTAATCAGGTCACTAACCTGATTACCTTGACCCCCTCAGGTGGTCAATTAGGCCACATTAGGTTAATTAGGTACTTTATTTCTGGTACAACTTTATATTTGACTAAAGCCTGCTGTGTGGGCGAAACGTTTCATCAATACAGATACTCAACTGAACATCAAAACGGTATACAATACCGACAGGTTGTTAGGTAAGACACATATGCAACAGTTAGACAACTTTATTCCGAAACGTTTCGCCTACACAGTAGGCTTCTTCAGTCGAGTACAGAAAGTAGGCAGGATACTCAACTGTTGCAACATGTGTCCGAATCTTCAGCTTGTCGGTATTTTATAGTATTATTGACAATATTGACAGACAATACGACCTATTCTTTAGTACTGGAGTTGAGGCAAGACCCTTGTGGGGTGCAGAGAAAAGTGGTGATTACCTGGAGGTTACCTGGAGGTTATTCCGGGGATCAACGTCCCCGCGGCCCTGTCCATGACCAGGCCTCCCGATGGATCAGGGCCTGATCAACTAGGCTGTTACTGCTGGCCGCACGCAGTCCAACGTACGAGCCACAGCCCGGCTGATCCGGCACTGACTGCGTGTCTGCGTGTTGTGTGTGTGTGCTGTCTGCGTGTTGTGTGTGTGTGTGTGCTGTGATAGGGGAAAGAATTGGTTGGTGATAGGAAAGTCCATTGTCTGGGCGAAACGTAGTCAATAAAGGATCGCATTATACTGCATTTAAGTAAAAGGACACAAGTGAAACTAATGTGACATTTTTATTGTGGCAACGTTTCGCTCTTCATGAACTTTTACGTAACGGCTTGATATGTCGGTAATTCTACCAACGTTAATGCTATAATGCATTTGTTTATTCTTACATGTATTAGGTAGGTCAGGTTAGGTCAGGTAAGGTTCATCAGGAAACAGGACAAGTGTTTCCTGACTCGGGTCTTAGATGATGACCTCTCCGCTGGAACTATTGGTCATCTGACCGAAGCCTTCCGCTGGCTTACAGTTATAACCATTTATTGTTCTCCGTATTAGACTGAAGTCACTGGCTTCGTTTCCAGAACGAAGATAGCTAAATATTCCAGACTTCCTTCAGTCATCAACACAAACGTAGTTTGCGTCATTTTCTTCTGTTATCCTTGTAAATTTTAATTTTCGTTTCTCACACTAGTGAGAAATTTACCCTGGTGTTACATAGACGTTAGAAGAACAGTGGAACACTGCGGTAGGTCTACTGGTCTGTGCTAAGTAGGCCTAATTCACACCCACTCGTACGCGGCATTCTTTATGTTCAAGCTAATGCGGAAATGAACTCGTCTCAATAAATTGAAATATTTTGCCTATCTGCGTGTTGTGTGTGTGTGTGCTGTCTGCGTGTTGTGTGTGTGCTGTCTGCGTGTTGTGTGTGTGTGCTGTCTGCGTGTTGTGTGTGTGTGTGCTGTCTGCGTGTTGTGTGTGTGCTGTCTGCGTGTTGTGTGTGTGCTGTCTGCGTGTTGTGTATGTGCTATCTGCGTGTTGTGTATGTGCTGTCTGCGTGTTGTGTGTGTGTGCTGTCTGCGTGTTGTGTGTGTGTGCTGTCTGCGTGTTGTGTGTGTGTGCTGTCTGCGTGTTGTGTGTGTGTGCTGTCTGCGTGTTGTGTGTGTGTGCTGTCTGCGTGTTGTGTGTGTGTGTGCTGTCTGCGTGTTGTGTGTGTGTGCTGTCTGCGTGTTGTGTGTGTGTGTGCTGTCTGCGTGTTGTGTGTGTGTGCTGTCTGCGTGTTGTGTGTGTGTGCTGTCTGCGTGTTGTGTGTGTGTGCTGTCTGCGTGTTGTGTGTGTGTGTGCTGTCTGCGTGTTGTGTGTGTGTGCTGTCTGCGTGTTGTGTGTGTGTGCTGTCTGCGTGTTGTGTGTGTGTGCTGTCTGCGTGTTGTGTGTGTGTGTGCTGTCTGCGTGTTGTGTGTGTGTGCTGTCTGCGTGTTGTGTGTGTGTGCTGTCTGCGTGTTGTGTGTGTGTGTTGTCTGCGTGTTGTGTGTGTGTGCTGTCTGCGTGTTGTGTGTGTGTGTGCTGTCTGCGTGTTATGTGTGTGTGCTGTCTGCGTGTTGTGTGTGTGTGTGCTGTCTGCGTGTTGTGTGTGTGTGTGCTGTCTGCGTGTTGTGTGTGTGTGCTGTCTGCGTGTTGTGTGTGTGTGTGCTGTCTGCGTGTTGTGTGTGTGTGTGCTGTCTGCGTGTTGTGTGTGTGTGCTGTCTGCGTGTTGTGTGTGTGTGCTGTCTGCGTGTTGTGTGTGTGTGTGCTGTCTGCGTGTTGTGTGTGTGTGCTGTCTGCGTGTTGTGTGTGTGTGCTGTCTGCGTGTTGTGTGTGTGTGTTGTCTGCGTGTTGTGTGTGTGTGCTGTCTGCGTGTTGTGTGCGTGTGCTGTCTGCGTGTTGTGTGCGTGTGCTGTCTGCGTGTTGTGTGTGTGTGTTGTCTGCGTGTTGTGTGTGTGTGCTGTCTGCGTGTTGTGTGTGTGTGCTGTCTGCGTGTTGTGTGTGTGTGCTGTCTGCGTGTTGTGTGTGTGTGCTGTCTGCGTGTTGTGTGTGTGCTGTCTGCGTGTTGTGTGTGTGTGTTGTCTGCGTGTTGTGTGTGCTGTCTGCGTGTTGTGTGTGTGTGCTGTCTGCGTGTTGTGTGTGTGTGCTGTCTGCGTGTTGTGTGTGTGTGCTGTCTGCGTGTTGTGTGTGCTGTCTGCGTGTTGTGTGTGTGCTGTCTGCGTGTTGTGTGTGTGTGCTGTCTGCGTGTTGTGTGTGTGCTGTCTGCGTGTTGTGTGTGTGTGTTGTCTGCGTGTTGTGTGTGTTGTCTGCGTGTTGTGTGTGTGCTGTCTGCGTGTTGTGTGTGTGTGTGTGTGTGTGTGTGTGTTGTCTGCGTGTTGTGTGTGCTGTCTGCGTGTTGTGTGTGTGCTGTCTGCGTGTTGTGTGTGTGTGTTGTCTGCGTGTTGTGTGTGCTGTCTGCGTGTTGTGTGTGTGCTGTCTGCATGTTGTGTATGTGCTATCTGCGTGTTGTGTATGTGCTGTCTGCGTGTTGTGTGTGTGTGTTGTCTGCGTGTTGTGTGTGTGAGTGTTGTCTGCGTGTTGTGTGTGTGAGTGTTGTCTGCGTGTTGTGTGTGTGAGTGTTGTCTGCGTGTTGTGTGTGTGTGTTGTCTGCGTGTTGTGTGTGTGTGTTGTCTGCGTGTTGTGTGTGTGTGTTGTCTGCGTGTTGTGTGTGTGTGTTGTCTGCGTGTTGTGTGTGTGTGTTGTCTGCGTGTTGTGTGTGTGTGTTGTCTGCGTGTTGTGTGTGTGTGTTGTCTGCGTGTTGTGTGTGTGTGTTGTCTGCGTGTTGTGTGTGTGTGTTGTCTGCGTGTTGTGTGTGTGTGTTGTCTGCGTGTTGTGTGTGTGTGTTGTCTGCGTGTTGTGTGTGTGTTGTCTGCGTGTTGTGTGTGTGCTATCTGTGTGTTGTATGTGTGCTGTCTCCTTGTGTTGTATGGGCCAGTAGGCCTGCTGCAGTGTTCCTTCTCTATGTTCTCATGTATATGCTATCCGTGTCCTGCCTATCTTTTCGTCTTTCTATTCCTTGTGTTATTCCATCGTACTAAAAACCTCCATAAAGTCCCATTAACTTTTCCCACGACCTTAACTTGACCTCCATTCCTTTCCTGTCTCCCTTTTAAACCCATTCCCAACGCCTCCACTTCGCGAGAGAGAGAGAGAGAGAGAGAGAGAGAGAGAGAGAGAGAGAGAGAGAGAGAGAGAGAGAGAGAGAGAGAGAGAGAGAGAGAGAGAGGTAAAGATTCAACTGATATTAATACATTGTTTATAAGCTGATGCCGTGAGCTTCGTGCGTTGTGTGTTCTCTCTTCGTGAAATATTCAACTTAATGTTCATTATAGATGAAAAGTTGGATAAAGCACTGCAGTGTGTGTACGTGTGTGTGTACGTGTGTGTGTACGTGTGTATGTACGTGTGTGTGTGTGTGTGTACTCCTTTGCATTCGCCTATTCGCTGGTCGTTACTAGATCCACTGTCTTCCTGCTCCATGAGTTTTATCGTACTACTACTTAAAGCTATGTATGGATCCTGTCTTCACTACATCACTCTCCAGATTGTTCCACTTCCTGATAACTCTGTGACTAAAGAAATACTTCCTAACATCCTTGTGACTCTTCTGAGTTTTCAGCTTCCAGGTGTGACCCCTTGTTGCTGTGTCCCATCTCTGGAACATCCTGTCTCTGTCCACCTTGTCTAGTAGATTTATCGAAGTTTATTGTTTGGGAAGCATTGAAAATTGGGTTGGGCAAATATTGTTATTTTTTTTTTATTATTATCACACTGGCCGATTCCCACCAAGGCAGGGTGGCCCGAAAAAGAAAAACTTTCACCATCATTCACTCCATCACTGTCTTGCCAGAAGGGTGCTTTACACTACAGTTTTTAAACTGCAACATTAACACCCCTCCTTCAGAGTGCAGGCACTGTACTTCCCATCTCCAGGACTCAAGTCCGGCCTGCCGGTTTCCCTGAACCCCTTCATAAATGTTACTTTGCTCACACTCCAACAGCACGTCAAGTATTAAAAACCATTTGTCTCCATTCACTCCTATCAAACACGCTCACGCATGCCTGCTGGAAGTCCAAGCCCCTCGCGCACAAAACCTCCTTTACCCCCTCTCTCCAACCTTTCCTAGTGGGGTGGATTGTGAAGGACCTGCCTAGTATGGGCCAACAGGCCTGCTGCAGTGTTCCTC
Source organism: Cherax quadricarinatus (assembly GCF_038502225.1). Lineage (NCBI taxonomy): Eukaryota > Metazoa > Arthropoda > Malacostraca > Decapoda > Parastacidae > Cherax > Cherax quadricarinatus. The sequence continues at coordinate 20,704,391 of NC_091343.1, read as the reverse complement.
CTTATGTTCAATTCGTCTCAGTATTTTATATGTCGTTGTTATATCCCCCCTACCTCTCCTGTCCTCCAGTGTTGTCAGGTTGAGTTCCCTTAACCTCTCCTCGTAGGACATACCCTTTAACTTCAGGACTAGTCTTGTGTGTATGTGTGTGTATGTATGTACTCGTCTAGTTGTGGTTGCAAGGGCCGAGTCATAGCTCCTGGTCCCGCCTCTTCACTGGTCGCTACTGGGTCACTCTCCCTGAACCATGAGCTTTATCATACCTCTGCTTGTGTGTGTGTGTGTGTGTGTGTGTATTATTGTAATGATACACAACACCTACAAGTTGATGAAACAGTCACATGTGCAACACCTGGGAATCTTTATATTTGCAGACGTTTCGCCCACCAGTGGCTTTTGTAATCAGTACAGAGATGATGTGCTGGAGAGAGTGGAAGGTGAGGTAGTTAAGTCCCTCAGACTGATCAAGGGTAAAGGACCGAATACCTCATATCAACCTGAGGGACTGACTACCTCATCTCCTATTACCATCTCTCTTGCAAAAAAAAGTGTGCGAAACGTCTCCATAATAAAAAAATAAATATCCAGGTATTGCAGATCTGATTCATCCCTACGACAGTTGCAAAACATCAACATTCTCATCAACATTAACGCCAATCATCAATTCACCTTCGCAATATTCTCATTCATACAGAGATTAAAATTAATTTATTCCTTTTTTTCAACATTGCAAAACAGATATACGTCATCTGCAACATCATGTAACCTCTTGATATATATATATATATATATATATATATATATATATATATATATATATATATATATATATATATATATATGTCTGAGGGCAATGTGTGGTGTGAATATAACGCAGAGAATTCGTAGTTTGGAAGTTAGGAGGAGGTGCAGGATTACCAAAACTGTTGTCCAGAGGGCTGAGGAAGGGTTGTTGAGGTGGTTCGGACATGTAGAGAGAATGGAGCGAAACAGAGTGACTTCAAGAGTGTATCAGTCTGTTGTGGAAGGAAGGCGGGGTAGGGGTCGGCCTAGGAAAGGTTGGAGGGAGGGGGTAAAGGAGGTTTTGTGTGCGAGGGGCTTGGACTTCCAGCAGGCATGTGTGAGCGTGTTTGATAGGAGTGAATGGAGACAAATGGTTTTTAATACTTGACGTGCTGTTGGAGTGTGAGCAAAGTAACATTTATGAAGGGGTTCAGGGAAACCGGCAGGCCGGACTTGAGTCCTGGAGATGGGAAGTACAGTGCCTGCACTCTGAAGGAGGGGTGTTAATGTTGCAGTTTAAAAACTGTAGTGTAAAGCACCCTTCTGGCAAGACAGTGATGGAGTGAATGATGGTGAAAGTTTTTCTTTCTCGGGCCACCCTGCCTTGGTGGGAATCGGCCAGTGTGATAATATATATATATATATATATATATATATATATATATATTATATATATATATATATATATATATTATATATATTATATATATAATCTATCAATAAGATTGAACATTAAAATCTATCAATCTATCAATAACAACACTGCCACTAGCTAAGGACTCGAACCCATGCTGCTTTGGCCTGCCTCATGGTGGGCGAAAACTCATGGCGCCTTAATTCACTGGACCATACAGTGGATTAAGGCGTCATGAGTTTTCGCCCACCATGAGGCAGGCCAAAGCAGCATGGGTTCGAATCCTTAGCTAGTGGCAGTGTTGTTATTGATATATATATATATATATATATATATATATATATATATACATATATTAGTGTAAATATATGTAAATGAAAAGGTTACTAGCATAGCTCATCTCTTGTAGGTAATTAGACATAGTAATTACTAAGAGGTCATTATCAGCAGATGATTACATGTCAGCTGTGATTCCTGGCTGACATTACTGAGGTGGCTCACAGCTGACATCAGTTTTATGGAGGAAATTACATTGTACTGGTAAATCACTGGTGTGTTGTGTACTGGTAGATCACTGGTGTGTTGTGTACTGGTAGATCACTGGTGTGTTGTGTACTGGTAGATCACTGGTGTATTGTGTACTGGTAGATCACTGGTGTGTTGTGTACTGGTAGATCACTGGTGTGTTGTGTACTGGTAGATCACTGGTGTGTTGTGTACTGGTAAATCACTGGTGTGTTGTGTACTGGTAGATCACTGGTGTGTTGTGTACTGGTAGATCACTGGTGTGTTGTGTACTGGTAGATCACTGGTGTGTTGTGTACTGGTAGATCACTGGTGTGTTGTGTACTGGTAGATCACTGATGTGTTGTGTACTGGTAGATCACTGGTGTGTTGTGTACTGGTAGATCACTGGTGTGTTGTGTACTGGTAGATCACTGGTGTGTTGTGTACTGGTAGATCACTGGTGTGTAGTGTACTGGTAGATCACTGGTGTGTAGTGTACTGGTAGATCACTGGTGTGTAGTGTACTGGTAGATCACTGGTGTGTAGTGTACTGGTAGATCACTGGTGTGTAGTGTACTGGTAGATCACTGGTGTGTAGTGTACTGGTAGATCACGGATGCTAGCCTATTAGGCTTAAAACAAATTTCAGAAAATCTAAGAAGTGATCCGCATACTGTGACCTGCGGGTCCGCATACTGTGACCTGCGGGTCCGCATACTGTGACCTGCGGGTCCGCACATTGGAGGCCATTGACATATAACATAGCCCCTGGGGCTAGGGAGTCGGTGCGCTATCTCCCGGTCCATGAAACCCCTTTGAATATATTTATATGAAGCTGTAAATCCGCATGGATTATCCAGCCTTAACTGTACTCGCCTAGCTGTATGCGGAGCAGTTAGTATGTTTAGCTAGGTACCTATTTACTGTAAGGTGAACAGAGGCAGCAGGTATCTTTAGGCTTGCCCAGCGTTTCAACTTGTGCCGGGATCGCTCCCGGGTCCCTGGATTGTAAGCCGGAGCAGCTGTATCAGTCTTTGACACAGTGACAGATAGGGTGGATAGCTTATCTGGTTTTTTGACGTAATAGCCAGCGCGGCTTAGAGAGGTGGTCGCTGATAAGGTCTTCCTGTGGTTGAGTGCGTCCAGATGTATCTTATGCTCACACTTTAACACACTTTAGCTCACACTCTCTAGCACATTTTAATCTTCACTTTTATCCGGTTACATTCCCAAAACCCCTCTAACACACTCTTCTGTTCACACTCAAGCACACAAATTCACACTAACTCTCCCATTCTCTCACACACACATACACCCAGTAACGGCCAGTGAAGAGGCGGGGGCCAGGAGCTGTCAGTCGACCCCTGCAACCACAACTAGATGAGTACACACACAGGGTTACAGCCAGGCTAGGGGTGAAGGAACTGACCCTGACTACCCCAGAATAGAGAAAGACAAGAGGGGAGACATGATTAATACGTATAAAATCTTAACAGGAATTAACAGAGCTGATAGAAACTGAATTTAGAGGACCAGGATCACGGGGACGCAGGTGGAAGCTGAAGACATGTGAGGGATATCAGGAAGTATTTCTTTAGCCTCAGGGTGGTTGAGATGCATGAAGCAGTTGTGGAGGTGAACTTAATACACAGCTTCGAGAGTAGCTATGATGATAGGGACTAAAGTAGCTTAGGCGGGACCAGGAGCTGAGTTTCGACCTTCACAAGCAACTCGGTGAGTATACATTCAGGGTAAGGTAAAGATGGGAGAGGGAACGAGTGGTAATGGAAGGGAGTGAAAAGAGGGAGATGGGAGATGAAAGGAGTGGAAAGGGAAGAAGGGAGGGGAAAGAGGGAGAGGGAAGGGAGAAGATGGAGAGTGAAGGAAAAAAGGGGAGATGGGAGAGGGAAGTGAGAAGAGAGAGGGAAGGAAAAGGAGATGGGAGAAGAGGGCGAGTGAAAGAAAAATGGGGAGAAGGAACGAAGAATAGATGGAAGAAGAGAGAGATGGGAGAGGGAAGGGAGAAGAGGGAAAATATATGATTTACGGGGTGTTATTGATTTAACTCTGATTGTGGGGGTGTACAAGAGGATGAAGGGAGAGGGGGAGAGAACGTGGATATATGATGAAGGGGAAAGTGGGAAGATGGGGGAGAGGAGAGGGAGGAGAAAGTGGGAAAGAGAATAAAGGAGAGAAGGAAAAGAGTGAAAAGGAAGATGAAGTGAAGGAAGATAGATTGTTGCGCTTACGATACTTTCTCTCTCTCTCTCTCTCTCTCTCTCTCTCTCTCTCTCTCTCTCTCTCATTGACTTTTTGTCATTTTACTGATTATTATTAATTTTATTATTAATAGTAATAAATATTGTCAATAATTCATTATGATTATTATAATTTTTATTTATTAAAATTTTTATTATTTTTAATTTTTATTTTTTATTTTATAATTTTATTATTAATTTTATTTTTATTAATTTATTATAATTTTTATTAATTATAATTTTATTAATTTTTCATAATTTTTATTTTATAATTTTATTTTTATTAATTTATTATTTTTATTAATTTATTATTTTTATTAATTTATAATTATTAATTAAAATTATTCCCTAATTATCATATTTATTGTCATTACTAATCTCTTTATATCGGTAACATCTTTATATAGGTACGGGAGCACACGTTTCGCCCGGTGTGAGATCGCCAGGCGAAGCTAGTCCAGCGGGGAATGTTGAAACATAGGCTCGGATCATAGGCCTAACTGAAGGTACGACGTTTTGCTCCCAGAGATATAACGAGATTATATACCTTCCTCTTTTCGCCCTCTTCACTCTCTCCCTGTCCTCTTAGTTACGGCGGATAAGTGTGCGAAATGTGTAACTTTGGGTAAATGGTCGAAAGTGCAGATGTCAATTAGGCCAGATAAGCGTGCGCGAAAGAGATTACGGAGCTTAAGCGTTGTGAGAAGTGCTAATGTGTGAAAGTGCTAGCGTGGGAAAAGTGTTAGGCAAGCGCGGAGCGAAACTACAATCACGACAACAATCACAACTAACAACAGTTACAACCAGCAACAGCAATCGCGACTAACCAACAACAATTACAACACCCAGCAAGTCACAACTAAACACCCAGCAACATTTATAACCAGCAACAATCACAGCTAACAAACAGCAACAACAATCACCACAGCCAGCAACAATCAACTAAACGAACAACAGTCACAACCAACACCCAGCAACAACAATCACTACTAGCAGTATGCGCCATATTGCCCAATCCGGATTCTGGTCTGGTGGAGTCAGATTCTCAACACGAACGCCAACAATCACTGAATTATCTCTCTCTCGGTCTTGCTATTTCCTGTTTGTTCGCCTTCCTCATCCTCGCGCTCCTCTGGGTCGGGAATTAGGCAAAAAATGGAAAGACTAGGGGATAAAACCAGAAAATAGTGGCATTTTGAGGATTTGGAAGGCGCTAATAGTCTGAGAAGAGAGTTTAAGGAGGCATTCACCCCTGTGCTTCGAGCAAGGGGCGCCAACCATAAAGTGATTATTCCTTAAAATGGGGGTGTAATAGAGGTGTTGTTGATTGTAGGTATGCTCAGACTCTCTTGTCTCCCTATCCTATATGATAGTTATATTGTAGGACGAGCCACAGCGTGTAGCCACGCTAGTCTCTATATTTACACTGTGGGAACAACCGTAGTGTTTTGGCTGTTCTGTTCTGGATCGTAGTTACATTATGGGAACACCTGCAGTGTGATGCTACACTATATGGTAGTTACATAGTGGAACAAAAGCTAGTTATGTTTCACTGTCATATTCTATCGCACAGGATGGTGTTTCACTGTCATATTCCATCACACAGGATGGTGTTTCACTGTCATATTCCATCACACAGGATGGTGTTCCACTGTCATATTCCATCACACTGGATGGTGTTTCACTGTCATATTCCATCACACAGGATGGTGTTTCACTATCATATTCCATCACACAGGATGGTGTTTCACTGTCATATTCCATCACTCAGAATGGTTTTTCCACAAGACCTTTAAAGGGACTACCTTGATACCAGCAAAAGGCTCTTGATCCCAGGAATTAAAGCTACCTTCTCCTTGGATCGAACGTGATTACCTCTCGTTCCATCCGCTAAACTCATGCGGGTTTAGCGGGTCCCCATAAATGTGAGAGCAGTTGCGTACACGAGGGACCTTGAAAATATTGACTGTGCAGATAAGGCCAAATCTCTTTGTAAAACAGAAAATGTACAGATTTTTGAGTTAAGGACTATAATCACCAGATTCCCTCCCTAACCCTGCCACAATCCCTCTCCCTAACCCTGCCACAATCCCTCTCCCTAACCCTGCCACAATCTCCCTAACCCTGCCACAATCCCTCTCCCTAACTTTGCCACAATCCCTCTCCCTAACCCTGCCACAATCCCTCTCCCTAACCCTGCCACAATCTCCCTAACCCTGCCACAATCCCTCTCCCTAACTCTGCCACAATCTCCCTAACCCTGCCACAATCCCTCTCCCTAACTGCCACAATCTCCTTAACCCTGCCACAATCCCTCTCCCTAACTCTGCCACAATCTCCCTAACCCTGCCACAATCCCTCTCCCTAACCCTGCCACAATCCCTCTCCCTAACCCTGCCACAATCCCTCTCCCTAACCCTGCCACAATCCCTCTCCCTAACCCTGCCACAATCCCTCTCCCTAACTCTGCCACAATCTCCCTAACCCTGCCACAATCCCTCTCCCTAACTCTGCCACCATCTCCCTAACCCTGCCACAATCCCTCTCCCTAACCCCACAATGCCACAATCCCTCTCCCTAACTGCCACAATCTCCTTAACCCTGCCACAATCCCTCTCCCTAACTCTGCCACAATCTCCCTAACCCTGCCACAATCCCTCTCCCTAACCCTGCCACAATCCCTCTCCCTAACCCTGCCACAATCCCTCTCCCTAACCCTGCCACAATCCCTCTCCCTAACCCTGCCACAATCCCTCTCTCTAACCCTGCCACAATCCCTCTCCCTAACCCTGCCACAATCCCTCTCCCTAACCCTGCCACAATCCCTCTCCCTAACCCTGCCACAATCCCTCTCCCTGCCAAATCCCTCTCCCTAACCCTGCCACAATCCCTCTCCCTAACCCTGCCACAATCCCTCTCCCTAACTCTGCCACAATCTCCCTAACCCTGCCACAATCCCTCTCCCTAACTCTGCCACCATCTCCCTAACCCTGCCACAATCCCTCTCCCTAACTCTGCCACAATCTCCCTAACCCTGCCACAATCCCTCTCCCTAACTCTGCCACAATCTCCCTAACCCTGCCACAATCCCTCTCCCTAACCCTGCCACAATCCCTCTCCCTAACCCTGCCACAATCCCTCTAACCCTTCCGCAATCCCTCTCCCTAACCCTGCCACAATCCCTCTCCCTAACCCTGCGACAGTTTCTCTCCATAACCCTGCCACGCTCCTCCCTATCTCTCCCGCCCTCCCTCTAGGGAGCGACGGTAAGCAATAATGACCCTTACAGCAGGTGGCACTAGAGGCGGCGTGCGTCTGCACACTTGTTGCCAACCAGCGACTAACTTCTAAGCGGCGTAACCACCGGAAACCACCAACGAGCATCTCAGCCGTTAGACTCCAGCAAAAAGGTGAAAAAGGAGTAGGAAGAAAATGGTAGGAGGAAGAGAATTAGGGAGAGATAGGAGGAAGAGTGCCGGTAGCCAACTGAAAATCCCCCTCTCTTATCTCTCTCAGTAAGACAGAAGAAGATCGGGGTGTAAGAATGTGTGATATCACACACGGTTGATACCTTTAAGTATATCTTTTTTTGTTATTGTACTTTAGATAACAGGAATGTGTGTTCTACACACACACACACACACATTAGATTGTTGGGTCTATTGTATTTAAGGCCTATTGACTACACGAGGGTCATTAAGGCTGTATGTCGTCATACATTGTCCGTCAAGGACACTTTTATTTCCTAAAACACGATATAAAGTAAACAGCTGAGAGATATACACCTCTCAACGTATATATACTGAGAGATATACACATTTCCGAGTGTATACTGAGAGATGCACCCCTCACACGATGTATAACCTTGAGAAGACATTGGTACGTTGCCTTAAATAACGCATTGCGTACTATGTATAATCCGACGAATGATGCGCTGAATACCGAATCATATATATATATATATATATATATATATATATATATATATATATATATATATATATATATATCTCACACTACGTGTAAGAGTAATATAAAACTAAACTTAAGGTAAAACTTGAATGGCAGGAAATGAGTAAAATTGTCGAACCATCTAGGAACTTTTTCAGACTGGAGGCAGTCAGTGGCCTCCACTCCAGAACCACAGCTATTAGTGCTAACAAATTCCCCCAACAGACAAGCATATTTTTTTTTTGTAATTCACTACCATGTCTAACCATCCAGCAACAGCAACACGATGTTTATTAGTGGACTCCTCAGGGAGTCGGATGCAGTGTTGGCAGCTTTCACAGAGACCCACGTAAATGGCCCCTTTGATAACGGCATATGGATATCTGGGGACAAATGTGGTTGTGACGGAAAGAACTGACAAATCAGTGAGGAGGGTTGGTCTGTGTGTCTAAGAGGCACTTACACTGGATTACTTAACGCCACAAATGACGTAGCTAAAGTTTTGGATGCAATAATTGAGAACTAAAACCTATTTATTGTACTTGTATATAAGCCACCGGGTACAACTTTCCTTTAGTTCAAACACCAGCCATGGAAAACTGAATACTGTTTAGAAAATCTTTTAACTCCAGCCTCTAACATCCTCTTGGTGATTTCAGTTTAATGTAGTTATAATGTAAGACTGATAAATATTTAAAAAACAGACAAACTGCGTAACGGGTGGGTTTTGAACTTGTGACAAGTGAGAGTCCCAGGAGGCAGCTCAGGTGAGCAGTGTCACACAAATGAACAGCTGACATTGTTTAATCTTCATTAAACTAGCGAACAGCGGAACCAACACAACTAGAAAATATCCTTGACTTTAAATTCACGAATAATGATGAGCTGGTACGGAATATAACGGTGCTGAAGACGGTAAATTTCGATCACAACCTAACTGACGTTAAGACCCTCACGCACACGGTCCTGAACAGTGCAACACAGAATATTCAGAACTGGGATCACATTATGCTGGGAAGCTGTGTTCATTACAAAGGATCCAAACCAGTGTTTATAGAGTAACTGTTGAACAAGGCACATACCACTAAGGAAATATGAAGATAAGATGTAAACTAGGAAGAGAAGGACAGTACCTCTACAGATGCAGAGGAAGAATCGTAGAACTTCTCAGAGGTGCTAGACTTTTTTTGAGGTGTGGATGAAAGCACTGGCTAGAGAAATGCTGAACTCAGATCATAGAGTCTAAGAGAGAGAGAGAGAGAGAGAGAGAGAGAGAGAGAGAGAGAGAGAGAGAGAGAGAGAGAGAGAGAGAGAGAGAGCAATTAATGAAAATATAGGAAATGCAAAATACTTCTTTAAACATGGAAAATCTAGTTCAAAAACCTGATCCAATACCGGACCCTTCCTCAAACAAGGTGGAACTTACACTTACGACTAAAAAGAAATGAGTAAAATTCTTAAGTCTCAATATAGCTCTGTTCAGTGAGTCGTTGCTCAAAGTAAAGATTGATATTACGAATGAATTTTTCATGAATGATACACAAAGCCTTGCCAACACAACCATAACCTACCCCGAATACGAAAAAAGTCATATAATGCCCAAAGCGCAAAGGGCAATAGTTGACAGATTGAAGTCCGAGGCTGCCATTGTGAAAATCTCCAGTCCCCCAGATAGTCCTCGTCCCTTCATCCTTGCTCCTTATCCTTGTATCTGAAATAGGAACACAAATCATAGCACTGTGTAATTAATACTTTGCAGACGATACTGGAATTTATATGAGAGTAGTATCCATTGAGGACACTGTGAATCTCCAAGCAGATATACACCAAGTCTTCCAGTGGGCCACCGAGGACAATATAATGTTCAAAGAGGACAAATTTTAGTTACTCCATTATCGAAAAAAATGTGAAATTAAAACTAGAACGAAGTATACGACCTGTCTAACCACACAACAGAGCAAGAAAACTTGGACATAGGAGTGATAATGCTGAAGAATCTCGCTTTCAAAGATCACAGTGTTATTATCACAGCTGCGAGAAATATAATAGAATGGATAACTAGAACTTTCAGTGCAAGAGATGCCAAGACAGTGATGATCTTTAAGTCACTTGTTCTCTCTTGGCTGGAATACACTAACAGCCTCTTTTTAAGGCAGGCAAACTTGCTGACCTAGATAATGTACAGAAAACCTTTACTGCATGTATAAATTCATTCAAGCACCTAATATACTGGAAACGCTTGAAGTCCCTCGACCTGTACTCCTTGGAGCGCAGGCGAGAACAACACATAATTTACACGTGGAAAATCTTAAAGGGATTGGTTCCTAATGTTCACACAGAAATTACTCTATATGGAAGCAAGATACTTGGCAGGATAACCTTTCCCGTCCCTTGAAAATCAGAGAGGCCGCGCGTACATTGACATAGCACAATGAGTGTAAGGGACCCATAGCTGTTAAGAACCTCTCGTGATGTATAAGGGCGGTTACCAACAGATCCCTTCAAGAAAGGACTTGACGGATTCCTCAAGTCTGACCACCCGGTTGTTCTCTCTACGTCGGACTGCGTGCGACCAGCAGCAACAGCCTGGTTGATCATGTTTTCATCCACCAGGGGGCCTGGTCAAGGACCGTGTCGTGGGGGCGCTGACCCCCGAAAAATCCTTCAAGTGTCATTATTGCTACTCATATCGATTTATTATTATTAATGACATATACGAGCGTCCATTACAATGACGTCAGAGAACAAAACAAGCTATATGCGCATAGCGTGAGTCATCCGCTTGCAATTAAGAGTAATTGCCCCTAATTGGCAGTTAGTAAGCTCGTTCCACTAGCTGCGCAGGGCCATTAACTAGTTTGGGAATAGTTAGGGGAGATAAATGCTTCGCTTCACTACCATAACATTAACCAGTGGGGGAAAAGAAGGGAGGTGATTGGCTACCGTATTACGAAGAGGGACTCTGATTGGCTCTTTCGTTAGGTTAGCTAGTTGGCTTACGTAATTAGATGTTTTTACTAGACATGTTAGATTTTTATCCATATTTATCTAGGTCACCTGTTTACAGACATGATCTGTTTGCCAACAGATCCTGGTTTCTCAGAAAAATTAACAGGAACTCTCAGTACTCTCGGACTAACAGGATCCAGTACTCAGACTAACAGGATCCAGTACTCACAGACTAACAGGATCCAGTACTCACAGACTAACAGAATCCAGCGCTCAAAAACGGAATAACATCATTCAACACTCATAAACAGACCAATGGGATCCAACACTCACAAACAAGATCCAGTACTCACAAAAAGGACCCAACACTCACAAAGTAACAGGATCCAGCAGAGAATCTAACAGCAACACACTTCAACACTCAGACTAACATGAACCGGTTCATGTACCAGTAAGGAAAATCAATGAATGGACCCGAACCTCTGTCTCCAAAAGACTTTTTTTCACACTGTTGCTAAATTAAGGTTTTAACACACACACACACACACACACACACACACACACACACACACACACACACACACACACATACACACACACAACGCCTGTGAGGGAACAACACCTGTCTTCGCCCATCAATCAAAAGTGACAACCATTTTGACACTTGTCTTGAGCTATCAATCAAGACACAGGTGTCACCTCACACCTGGGCTACTGCACTCTTTAAAATGTCCCTGTAATGGTTCACTCAAACCTGATCCACTTTCTGTTTTACAGCTCTTACTGGCTCTACACTCCTCCCCTTTCTGCCATTTCTTCTCTTCCCTCCCTCCTCCTTTCCCTTCTCCCCTCTTTCCCTTCTTCCCTCCCCATCATGAAGCTTGGAGCACTAAGAACACTCTCGAGGGGGTGGAAAATCAATGACCGGTATAGTGACTCTAGCTGGAGGCTCCACCAGTGTCGAGGCTCCACCAGTGTCGAGGCTCCACCAGTGTGGAGGCTCCACCAGTGTCGAGGCTCCAAGATCATTAATGATTTTCTGACTCGATCCGCCCTCCTCCTCCCCTTCCCCAGGTTCGATTCCCGCGAGGGGACGAGGAGAAGAGGTGAGGGGAAGAGAGGGTGAGTGGAGGTGTATGAGGAAAGGAGGGAGTGGAAGAGAAGGTGGAAAGAAAATTTGTGATATATGAGAAAATGAATGAGGGGAGTGACAGGGGACAATTATCATATATATATATATATATATATATATATATATATATATATATATATATATATATATATATATATATATATATGCAATAAGATCACAGTAAACAGGTGATTTCAAAACATGCAAAACAACCACTCTGAAAGAATAGAGAAATTCCAGGCGCTTTCGTGACTACTCACATTATCAAGGAACTATGTGAGTAGTCACGAAAGCGCCTGGAATTTCTCTATTCTTTCAGAGTGGTTGTTTTGCATATATATATATATATATATATATATATATATATATATATATATATATATATATATATATATATATATATATATATATATATATATATATATATTATATAATATATATATATATATATATATAATATATATATATATATATATATATATATTATATATATATATATATATATATATATATATATATAAATATATATATATATATATATATATATATATATATATATATATATATATATATATATATATATATAATATATATATATATATATATATATATATATATATATATATATATATATATATATATATATATATATATATATAATGTATATATATATATATGTGTAATATCGTGCCGAATATGAAAAACTGGTCAATTAGCAAGAACTCATTTAAAATTAAGTCCTTTCTGAAATTTTCTCTTATACGTTTAAAGATATATTTTATTCATTAATGTTAATGTAAAAATTTTTAATTTTGCACCAAAAGAATCTTAGAAAACTTACCTAACCTTATTATAACATGAGCAATTTATTTTAGCCTAACTCAACTAAATATATTTTAAATACGTTTACAATAATGTAATACTAAACAAACACAATCAAATATATTTTCTTCGTTAGGTTCAGAATAATTTTGGCGAAATTATTGCATACACAAATTTTCACTTGTCCTATATGGCAAGATGAACGTTGCTATTTAAGACAAGATCGCAAGTTCTGCCTATTCGGCACGACATTATATATATATATATATATATATATATATATATATATATATATATATATATATATATATATATATATATATATATATATATATATATATATATATATATATATATTATATATATATATATATATATATATATATATATATATATATATATATATATATATATATATATATATATAATATATAATATATATATATATAATATATATATAATATATATATATAATATATATATATATATATATATATATATATATATATATATATATATATATATATATATATATATATATATATATATATATATATATATATATATATATATATATATATATATATATATAAAGTGCCGATTAGGTAAAACTGGTCAATTAGTAGGAACTCATTTAAAATTTTCTCTTATACTTTTAAAGATATATATTTTTCATTTATGTTAATGTAAAAATTAATAATTTTGTACCAAAAGAACCTTAGGAAACTTACCTAACCTTATAACAAGCGTAATTTAATTCAGCCTAATCCATCTTAATATATTTTTGATAAGTTTACATTAATTTAATTATAAACACAATTAAATATGTTTTTTGTTAGGTTCAGAATGATTTTTCCGAAATTATTTCATACACAAATTTTCGCTTACCATATTCGACAGGAAGAGCGTTCCTATTTAAACAAAAATCGCAAGATATAGGTGAAGTGGGATACCAACATTAATCACACGAACTTTAACTAACATAATCTAAACTAACCTATTGTAAACTGACATTGGTTATTTTGATGCCTTTCGTTAGTAACTAACTCTGTAAAAGAGACTTTGGTCGATGTTTCGCCACCAATCTGGGCCATTATCATTGCCACGACTGAGAGTAAACAGAATACCAGAAGACATTATACACCTTGTATGAGAAGCCTTGTCAAGGGCTCCCTGGAAGTTCAGAAACACTGCCTCACTCTCATTTTTTAAACACGGAATCCAATTTTTTTAATAAATTAGTGAGGGGGAATCATTTAATGGAGAATTTATTATATGTTCCCAGCTGCGTACACGGGGTAAACAAAGGCGAATGAGGGAAATAGAAGAGGGGAAGAAGTAAATGAGGGAGGGGTGAGGGTGTAAAAGAAGGGATGGGACGAGGGGAAGATAATGAGGTGATAGGGAAGAGGGGAAACAAATGATGAGGGAAAGAGGGAATCAAAAGAGCATATATATATATATATCAGGGGTCCACCAGAGTGTTCATCAGATGTCCACCAGAGTGTTCATCATCCGCTAAGACCTTAGGAACATTCAGAGTTTTCGTAGTTCTAAGATCGTTTTACAAACCCGTCAGAGTAGTGAGCAAGTTTCCTAGAAGCAAGAGATGACGGATCGTCACATTCTTAGTGTTGACGGGGTTGTGTGGTGTCCCGTAGCTCGGTTGGGAGCGCAGTCATTTCACAAATTGAGTGTCCGTGGGTCGATCTCCGGTACGGGTGGAAACATTGGGCGTGTTTAAGACACCTGCTGTCTCTGTTCACCTAGCAGTAAGTAGGTACCTGGGTGTTAGTCGACTGGTGTGGGTCGCACTCTGGGGAGAAAATTAACCAAAGTTGCCACGAATTGCTCTGCATAACAAGGAGCTTTCTATATAGTATGTCACTGAGGTCAGCTATGGTCTGTATAAGTTGCATCATATATTTGTAGAAATAAAATACCATTATATTATTATTATTATTATTATTATTATTATTATTATCATCATCATTATCATCATTATCATCACCGCGACCACAGTGTTCCTTCCTCTGTTTCCTTCTGGTTTAGACATCGTAGGTTTGATTCATCGTGGGAACTATGTCCACGATGACCTGTACCTCCTTACTAGGTATCTGTTACTTCCTAACATTGTTTAAGCAAATCTCATCTACCTTCGCGTCATGTTCCCTGAATCTAAGCAGTTCCAAGCTACAGAAAATGTGTGTGTTTCTACATTGTTTGCCCACTTTTAACTCTTTTTTTTTCTTTTTACAATGAGAGCAAGTCGCAGAACCACTCACACTGGTTGTACTGGTCACTCACACTGGTTGTACTGGTCACACACTCACACTGGTTGTACTGGTCACACACTCACACTGGTTGTACTGGTCACACACTCACACTGGTTGTACTGGTCACACACTCACACTGGTTGTACTGGTCACACACTCACACTGGTTGTACTGGTCACACACTCACACTGGTTGTACTGGTCACACACTCACACTGGTTGTACTGGTCACACACTCACACTGGTTGTACTGGTCACACACTCACACTGGTTGTACTGGTCACACACACTGGTTGTACTGGTCACACACTCACACTGGTTGTACTGGTCACACACACTGGTTGTACTGGTCACACACACTGGTTGTACTGGTCACACACTCACACTGGTTGTACTGGTCACACACTCACACTGGTTGTACTGGTCACACACTCACACTGGTTGTACTGGTCACACACTCACACTGGTTGTACTGGTCACACACACTGGTTGTACTGGTCACACACTCACACTGGTTGTACTGGTCACACACACTGGTTGTACTGGTCACACACACTGGTTGTACTGGTCACACACACTGGTTGTACTGGTCACACACTCACACTGGTTGTACTGGTCACACACTCACACTGGTTGTACTGGTCACACACACTGGTTGTACTGGTCACACACTCACACTGGTTGTACTGGTCACACACTCACACTGGTTGTACTGGTCACACACTCACACTGGTTGTACTGGTCACACACACTGGTTGTACTGGTCACACACTCACACTGGTTGTACTGGTCACACACTCACACTGGTTGTACTGGTCACACACTCACACTGGTTGTACTGGTCACACACACTGGTTGTACTGGTCACACACTCACACTGGTTGTACTGGTCACACACACTGGTTGTACTGGTCACACTCACACTGGTTGTACTGGTCACACACACACACTGGTTGTACTGGTCACACACTCACACTGGTTGTACTGGTCACACACACTGGTTGTACTGGTCACACACTGGTTGTACTGGTCACACACTCACACTGGTTGTACTGGTCACACACTCACACTGGTTGTACTGGTCACACACACTGGTTGTACTGGTCACACACACTGGTTGTACTGGTCACACTGGTTGTACTGGTCACACACACTAGTTGTACTGGTCACACACACTGGTTGTACTGGCCACACACTCACACTGGTTGTACTGGTCACACATTCAAACTGGTTGTACTGGTCACACATTCACACTGGTTGTACTGGTCACACGCACTGGTTGTACTGGTCACACACACTGGTTGTACTGGTCGCACACTCACACTGGTTGCACTGGTCACACACTCACACTGGTTGTACTGGTCACACACACTCACACTGGTTGTACTGGTCACACACACTCACACTGGTTGTACTGGTCACACACTCACACTGGTTGTACTGGTCACACACTCACACTGGTTGTACTGGTCACACACTCACACTGGTTGTACTGGTCACACACTCACACTGGTTGTACTGGTCACACACACTGGTTGTACTGGTCACACACTCACACTGGTTGTACTGGTCACACACTCACACTGGTTGTACTGGTCACACACACTGGTTGTACTGGTCACACACACTGGTTGTACTTGTCACACACTCACACTGGTTGTACTGGTCACACACACTGGTTGTACTGGTCACACACTCACACTGGTTGTACTGGTCACACACACACACTGGTTGTACTGGTCACACACTCACACTGGTTGTACTGGTCACACACTGGTTGTACTGGTCACACACTGGTTGTACTGGTCACACACTCACACTGGTTGTACTGGTCACACACTCACACTGGTTGTAATGGTCACACACACTGGTTGTACTGGCCACACACTCACACTGGCTGTACTGGTCACACACCCACACTGGTTGTACTGGTCACACACCCACACTGGTTGTACTGGTCACACACTCACACTGGTTGTACTGGTCACACACTCACACTGGTTGTACTGGTCACTCACACTGGTTGTACTGGTCACACACTTACACTTGTTGTACTGGCCACACACTCACACTGGTTGTACTGGCCACACACTCACACTGGTTGTACTGGCCACACATTCACACTGGTTGTACTGGCAACACTCTCACACTGGTTGTACTGGTCACAGATAAAGGCTTACTTGCACTCTTAATAATCGTTATCAACCTTCCCACAGCCTCCAGGGTATCTGGGCACCTTCCTTGAAGGAAGGAGTATCCTATATCCGTGAAGGAGTATCCTATATCCGTGAAGAAAGGAGTATCCTATATCCGTGAAGGAAGGAGTATCCTATATCCTTGAAGGAAGGAGTATCCTATATCCTTGAAGGAAGGAGTATCCTATATCCTTGAAGTATCCTATATCCTTGAAGGAAGGGGTATCCTGTATCCTTGAAGGAAGGGGTATCCTGTATCCTTGAAGGAAGGGGTATCCTATATCCTTGAAGGAAGGGGTATCCTATATCCTTGAAGGAAGGAGTATCCTATATCCTTGAAGGAAGGAGTATCCTATATCCTTGAAGGAAGGAGTATCCTATATCCTTGAAGGAAGGGGTATCCTATATCCTTGAAGGAAGGGGTATCCTATATCCTTGAAGACGGTTGCCAAGGTAATAGTGAAAGACTCTTCGTTGGAAATACAGCAGCCCCATTTCCCTACTTTGACGAAACCTGATTACCACCCATTCCCCATTCACTGCAAAAATTATTTTTCCCGTGTTCTAATATATGATATTTCACTATATTTTTGTTATTAAATATAAAAAGCTCATTAAAATCTGTAAGGGTAGGCGTTGTTTTTTTACTCAAAATTAGTTTTTAAGCCTGTTTATAATATTTATATATTTTGCTCCGACTTCCCGTAGCTCGGTTGGTAGCGCACTCAGATCACACATTGAGAATCCGTGGTTCGATCTCCGGTACGAGTGGACACATTGGGCGTATTTTCTTAAGACACCTGCTGTCTGACTGGTGTGGGGTCGCATCCTGGGGACAAAAATTAACCTAAATTGCCCGAAATGCTCTGTATAACCAGGGGCTTCTATATAACACAGGAGGACTCCATTTTACAGTGCTTCGCTTTACAGCGTTTCTCTAATACAGCTGTTTCCAGTTTTATCCACCATTCAGACTTCCTATAATATATTCACAACTCGCCATATTCTAAGTTCGAAAATATTTTAGGTAAGTATACCCTATATGCGCATTTCAGGCCTAGCTATATTACTATATATGATAATGTAAACATGAGATTTTTATATGCATTTGAAAGCTAAATAAGGCTATGTTTCGCTTTACAGCAGTAGCCTGGAACATAACCTGCTGTATAAGCGGGGCCCTCCTGTATGCCATAGATGTTAGCTGTGGTCTCAATAAGTTGCTTCATGTACTGGTAAAAATGAAGATTATTATTATTATTATTATTATTATTATTATTATTATTATTATTATTATCCATATCGCTATTCATAATCAATTTTTGATATCCTCAAAATCCATTCCTGATGCGCCATCCTCTGTTCCACACTACCCTCACTACATCAAATTTCCTCTCTAAATTTGCTCTCTATATAGCATTTTCAGGAGAAATCTTGAACTCTCATTAATATTAGAAATAAAAAATATCTTGAGGATTCGTAATATTTTTTTCACTTTTGGTTTTCGAACTGGGTGCAACATTATGAAGGATTTTGGGTCCCCCATGGCTTGCCTTCGCGGGTAAACATTAGGTGAAAGTCGGGTGTGGGTAGGCGTGCGGGTCTGCCTTGCAATGCGTGCAAATATTAGTGTTCGTTTGAAAGTCTTTCTTAGAAGTGTGTAGCGGGTGCCTTTAGCTGGATGCGTCTTGTCTGCTTTATATCAAGTAGGGTTTAGCGCTCCCCCCATAATAATAATAATAATATCAAGTAGGCTTGTTTAGGCACAGGTATGCAGCGCTGTATGACCACTCACGGGTTTAGAGCTTGGTTATGATTATTATAATAATAGACACAGGTACACGTAAGTGCAATTAAGAATAAAACGGCATAATACCATGACAGGAACAATACAGAAATAACCCGAGCATGGGAGAGAGAAGCGGAGACGACGTTTCGCCCCCTATGTGCTGGTTATTTGTGTACCTAAGTACAATTATCATGGTGTAAATTACCTAGGGTGACCCAAAGTCAAAGTGACTTATTTCCATGGTTTGGCTTGCGTATGAGGGGAGGGGGTCGAGTCATATGATAGAATTGACAGGCTGGACCAGGCGTTAGAAATCAACCCCTGCAATTAGGTGGGGTACCTACTTAGTCTACCTGGAGGGTGTTCCGGGGTGTTCCGGGGGTCAACGCCCCCCCTGGCTTGGTCCATGGCCAGGCCTCCTGGTGGATCAAGGCCTGATCAACCAGGCTGTTACTGCTGTTTTCTCAACGCAGTCCAGCGTACGATCCACAGCCCGGCTGGTCAGTTACTGACTTAAAGAATTTGTCCAGTTCCCTCTTGAAGACAGCCAGGGGTCTTGAAGACAGCCAGGGGTCTTGAAGACAGCCAGGGGTCTTGAAGACAGCCAGGGGTCTTGAAGACAGCCAGGGGTCTTGAAGACAGCCAGGGGTCTTGAGGACAACCAGGGGTCTTGAAGACAACCAGGTCTGTTGATAATCCCCTCTTATGTATACTGGGAGACTGTTAGATAAGATAAGATAAGATTTCGTTCGGATTTTTAACCCCGGAGGGTTAGCCACCCAGGATAACCCAAGAAAGTCAGTGCGTCATCGAGGACTGTCTGACTTATTTCCATTGGGGTCCTTAATCTTGTCCCCCAGGATGCGACCCACACCAGTCGACTAACACCCAGGTACCTATTTGCTGTTAGGTGAACAGGACAACAGGTGTAAGGAAACGTGTCGAAATGTTTCCACCCGCCGGGAATCGAACAATCTTACATTGTCTAGCAATCTTACATTGTCTAGCTTCATCACGACCCCAGAGAACCCATATAGGGTCCTGTTTAGCTTAATCACGACCCCAAAGAGTCCATTGAAGAGTCCTTTTTGGGTACATTAGGACGGCTAGAACCTATATAAGTTTCTGGAATGGTACTGGACGGACGGACGCACGCACAACCACTACCAACTCTTCTCCAAGTGGCGTGGAATTTCATTTACTTACAGATAAAGGCGCTGTGTGTGTATGTGTGTGCACTCGCCTATATGTGGTTGCAGGGGTCGAGGTACAGCTCCTGGACCCTCTTCGCTGGTAGCTGCTAGATCCACCCTGTGTGTGTGTGTGTGTGTGTGTGTGTGTGTGTGTGTGTTTAAGGACTTTCAAGAGGACATAAACACCGGAACTGCTAAACATGGCTGGATGAGGAAGCAATTTCGTCCATGTTTTTTTCTTACGGTGTTTTATTCCTGTGTTTTTTCGGTAATAATTTTCCGCTACAATGTTGCCATTGAAGTTGCCTCTTTGATTGCTTTCGCCTTGAGCGCCAAACCATTATGGATCATTCAGTACTAGGTGCAGGGTCTACCAGGAGTCTACCTGGAGGGCATTCCGGGGATCAACGGTCCCGCGGCCCGGTCCATGACCAGGCCTCCTGGTGGATCAAGGCCAGATCAACGAGGCTGTTACTGCTGGCCGCACGTAGTCCAACGTATGAACCACAGCCCGGCTGATCCGGCACCGACTTTAGGCCGCTCATTGAAGCCCACTTTTTTATTTAATATTATTATTATTATTATTACGTATTAATACTACACAAGGATAGAGACTTTTACGTAAATATATTATTAATAAAGCGAATTTAAAGAATTAGAGATTAACAATATTAATAGCAACTAGGAAAAAATCATTGTATATATATGTATATATATATATATATATATATATATATATACATATTATATATATATATTATTATTATAACACTTGATTCCCACCAAGGCAGTAATTGGTTGAAAAGAAAAAACTTTCACCATCATTCACTCCATCATATATATATATATATATATATATATATATATATATATATATATATATATATATATATATATATATATATATATATATATATATATATATATATATATATATATATATGTCCGAATAGGCAGAACTTGCGATCTTGGCTTAAATAGCAACGTTCATCTTGCCATATAGGACAAGCGAAAATTTGTGTATGCAATAATTTCTTAAAACAAAATCATTCTGAACCTAACAAGAAAAATATATTTCATTGTGTTTCTTTAGTATTAAATTACTCTAAATCTTTTTAAAATATATTTAGTAGGATTAGGCTAAAATAAATTGCGCTTGTTAGAATAAGGTTAGATAAGTTTTCTAAGATTCTTTTGGTGCAAAATTATAAATTTTACATTAACATAAATTAGAAAAATATATCTTTAAACGTATAAGAGAAATTTTTAGAAAGGACTTACTTTTAAATGAGTTCTTGCTAATTGACCAGTTTTACATATTCGGCACGACATATATATATATATATATATATATATATATATATATATATATATATATATATATATATATATATATATATATAATAGCCAGGGCATCTAAATAAAGCAGGTCACCATGTAAAAGTCCCATTAGAAGAAAATATTTGATAAGCTAGAAAGATATGTGAAACTAAAGCTCTGAGGCAGGAAGTCAGCGACATCACAAGACGTCTTGGAGGATCATAACAAAGACGTCTTCCAGTGATTACAGAGGCAGCCTTTAGCGGCATCCTCTACCCCAGTGTCTTAATTTGGCGATAAGAGCGTTTTTTACACTGCAGCGAGATTACCAGTTCGCTAATCTCACGCACTGGCAGGAGTTACTGGATAGTCATCATTATTATATGCGTGAGAGGCTCTTGCTTGGCGGGATAAGACAGGAAAATAATGAATATCACAGCCGCCTCAATCAGCTGAAATGATGGCTGGCGTGCTCGTCAGCCAATAGCAGCGTTTGTTTACATGACGTCGTGACACGTCATAGTTTCGTCACGGATGCGTCACTTAGGCGGCCAATCACCGCTCCTCATCTTTATTTACCTCTGTTTTTTTTCAACATTAAGTAATGAGCTCTCTCTCTCTCTCTCTCTCTCTCTCTCTCTCTCTCTCTCTCTCTCTCTCTCTCTCTCTCTCTCTCTCTCTCTCTCTCTCTCTCTCTCTCTCTCTCTCTCTCTCTCTCTCTCTCTCTCTCTCTCTCTCTCTCTCTTTACGTCGTTGAAGTGGTGAATTATAAGCTGTGGGCTCGATTGCCTGTTAGAAGGCTTTATTTTTTATGGCTGTTTTGGGCCTTCTAGCATCTGCTGCTGGAGTCAGTTCCTGGTAATTATGGGACTGAGGGCGTCATTCATGGCAATTTCTTAAGTTTACGCTGAGTTTACACGGGTTTTCTCGGCGTTTAAAGACTCAGGTTTTAACTAAATTTGTCACAACAGTAATTTTGTCTGTGTCTGTGTGTGTACTCACCTAGTTGAGGTTGCGGGGGTCGAGTCCTAGCTCCTGGCCCCACCTCATCACTGGTCGCTACTAGGTCACTCTCCCTGAACCGTGAGCTTTATCATACCTCTGCTTAAAGCTATGTATGTGTGTGTGTGTGTGTGTGTGTGTGTACTCACCTAGTTGTACTCACGTAGTTGAGGTTGCAGGGGTCGAGTCCTAGCTCCTGGCCCCACCTCATCACTGGTCGCTACTAGGTCACTCTCCCTGAACCGTGAGCTTTATCATACCTCTGCTTAAAGCTATGTATGGATTCTGCCTCCACTACATCGCTTCCCAAACTATTCCACTTCCTGACTATGGCTGAAGAAATACTTCCTAACATCCTTGTGATTCATCTATGTCTTCAACTTCCAACTGTGTCCCCTTGTTGCTGTGTCCCATCTCTGGAACATCCTGTCTTTGTCCACCTTGTCAATTCCTCTCAGTATTTTGTATGTCGTTATCATCGCCATGTGTGTGTTTGTGTACTCCCCTAATTATGGTTGCAGGGGTCGATTCATAGCTACTGGCCCTGTGTGTGTATTAATGTTCTTTTGTGTGTACTAGTGTGGTGAGTGTATGTGTATTTATCTGTTTGTATTAAGGTGTGTGTGTGTGTGTGTGTGTGTGTGTGTGTATTTTGTATTATCAATTATCTATCTCAGTTTGCTGGGGAAGGCCGGGGCGTTGAGCTCCAGCTCTCAAGCCATTATTTTAAAATTATGTACTCGACTATTTGGGGTCGCAGGGGTCGAGTATCCGCTCCTGGGCTCTCAAGCTGATATCATTCACCATTTTCACATTTTCTGCACAATGCACGTGCCTTGATGCTGGTGAGAGGCTCTTGATCATAGAAATTGGACGCATGCACGCATACGCACGCGCGCGCACACACACACACACACACACACACACACACACACACACACACACACACACACACACACACACACACACAGCAGCGAGTAATGGTACGAGGTGAGGTGTCAGAGTGGGCACCTGTGACCAGCGGGGTCCCACAGGGGTCAGTCCTAGGACCAGTGCTGTTTCTGGTATTTGTGAACGACATGACGGAAGGAATGAACTCCGAGGTGTCACTGTTTGCAGATGACGTGAAGTTGATGAGAAGAGTTCATTCGATCGAAGACCAGGCAGAAATACAAAGGGATCTGGACAGGCTGCAGACCTGGTCCAGCAACTGGCTCCTGGAGTTCAATCCCACCAAGTGCAAAGTCATGAGGATTGGGGAAGGGCAAAGAAGACCGCAGATGGAGTACAGTCTAGGGGGTCAGAGACTACAAACATCACTCAAGGAAAAAGATCTTGGGGTGAGTATAACACCAGGCACATCTCCTGAAGCGCACATCAACCAAATAACTGCTGCAGCATATGGGCGCCTGGCAAACCTCAGAACAGCATTCCGACATCTTAATAAGGAATCGTTCAGGACCCTATACACCGTGTACGTTAGGCCCATATTGGAGTATGCGGCACCAATTTGGAACCCACACCTAGCAAGCATGTTAAGAAACTAGAGAAAGTGCAAAGGTTTGCAACAAGACTAGTCCCAGAGCTAAGAGGTATGTCCTATGAGGAGAGGTTAAGGGAAATCAACCTGACGACACTGGAGGACAGGAGAGACAGGGGGGACATGATAACGACTTACAAAATACTGAGAGGAATTGACAAGGTGGACAAAGACAGGATGTTCCAGAGATTGGACACAGTAACAAGGGGACACAGTTGGAAGTTGAAGACACAGATGAATCAAAGGGATGTTAGGAAGTATTTCTTCAGCCACATAGTAGTCAGGAAGTGGAATAGTTTGGGAAGCGATGTAGTGGAGTCAGGATCCATACATAGCTTTAAGCAGAGGTACGATAAAGCTCATGGTTCAGGGAGAGTGACCTAGTAGCGACCAGTGAAGAGGCGGGGCCAGGAGCTTGGACTCGACCCCTGCAACCTCAACTAGGTGAGTACACACACACACACACACACACACACACACACACACACACACACACACACACACACACACACACACACACGCGCGCGCGCGCGTCCTAACCGCATGCAAAAGCCTGGCGTTAAGCGTGGATTGTTTTTTAAGCAGTTGACACAGAGGAAATTGTGTGTCTGCTTCCTTATAGCATGACGGGAGGGAAGGGTGACTTCCTGCGTGAGGGAGAGAGAGAGGGAAGCAGGGAGATAATCTACCTCCCTCTCTCTCTCTCTCTCTCTCTCTCTCTCTCTCTCTCTCTCTCTCTCTCTTACACAGGGTTTTACAAGGTTAGGTTAAGGATTCCTAACTTTGTTTACAAGCTAAGATCTATTATCTATATCAACACTCTCTCTCTCTCTCTCTCTCTCTCTCTCTCTCTCTCTCTCTCTCTCTCTCTCTCTCTCCCATTCTAACCTCAATCTTTCATTTTCATCTACTTTGCTCATTCCACTGTCCCTATCCCCTTTTCTTGTTCAGTCTCTCTCTCTCATGTCTTTCATTTCCCAACCACTTTCTTCCCGTCTTAATTCATTTCCTCTTATCTACGTTTAATCTTATTCCCTCCTCCCCCCTTCTCAGACTCTCCTAAACATTCTCCCCAACACTCTTCCAGTCTCACACTCTCACCAACACACACTCCCCAACACACTCTCACTCTCCCCAACACACTCTCACTCTCCCCAACACACTCTCACTCTCCCCAACACACTCTCACTCTCCCCAACACACTCTCACTCTCCCCAACACACTCTTACTCTCCCCAACACACTCTTACTCTCCCCAACACACTCACACTCTCCTCAACATACACTCTCCCCAACACACACACTCCCCAACACACTCAAACTCTCCCCAACACACACTTTCCCAACACACTCACACTATCATCAGCAACACGTGATGGTACGACACGTGATGGTACCACACGTGATGGTACGACAACCAGTGTCACTGTAGTGGACACTGCAGCAGTGACCTCTGTGTGACACGTACTGAACTCAGGGTAAATAGTGAACTTTAAGTTCTGTAATAAAATAAGCACGACTAGGAGATTACTATTGTTACAGAACTTTTGTTAGTACTTAACTATTGAAGAGTGATACTGGTAGTTTACCTCTAGAGCCTCTAGTACACAATAGACTTGTACTCGTTGTACTCGTTGGAACGCAGGAGGGAGAGATATATCATAATCTACACTTGGAAAATCTTGGAAGGAATGGTCCCAAATCTGCACACAGAAATCACTCCCTACGAAAGTAAAAGACTGGGCAGGCGATGCAAAATGCCGCCAATAAAAAGTAGGGGCGCCATTGGTACACTAAGAGAAAACACCATAAGTGTCTGGGGCCCAAAACTGTTCAACAGCCTCCCATCAAGCATTAGGGGAATTGCCAATAAACCCCTGACTGCCTTCAAGAGAGAGCTGGACAGATACCTAAAGTCAGTGCCGGATCAGCCGGGCTGTGGCTCGTACGTCGGACTGCGTGCGGCCAGCAGTAACAGCCTAGTTGATCAGGCCCTGATCCATCGGGAGGCCTGGTCGTGGACCGGGCCGCGGGGGCGTTGATCCCCGGAATAACCTCCAGGAATAACCTCCAGGTAGGGTTCGATGCCCAGGCGTGATGGGACGTATGGGCAAGTCTCCTAACACCTGTTGCCCGCTTAACCTAGCAGTGCATAGCTAAGTTTTAAAATCGACTGTTTTAGGACGCATAATTCACGATGACGGAAGATTGCACAAATAGCTACGTTTCGGTCGAACTTAGACCATTTACAAAGTCAGTGTGACCTTTGTAAATGGTCCAAATCGGACCGAAACACCTTTGTAACCTTTTCTCTCCTATGTGCGGGTTATATGTGTATTGTTCCAGTCACGGTATTGTGCCTTTTTTTGTTCATTACGAATGGAAAAATCAGTGTAAGCCACAACGCTTGGGTTTTTTCCTGTGTTTTCCTGGGTTATCCCGGGTTTTCCTGGGTTATTAGATTCTTCGAGTTTAATCAGTCCAGGAAAAACTACGTCGCAATAATAAGTGTAATTGTGGTGTGGAGATTTAAGGAGAAAATTACTGGGAAGATATGCCAGCCACTCGGGAGGATTTTAGTCTATCTTCACAGGTTATTTAACACTTTCTAGGTGATGGACCTCTTGTTGATGCTGTGTTACGCTCTCTTGCTTAATCTTGTTTAGCTTAGATTCTTTCTGACCAGATGTTGATTGGTTCTGGCTTTTTCCCTGACGAAATATTGACTAATTGGTCCAGGTTTATTCTAAGCAAACATTAACTGGTCCAGTTTTTTTCTAACCAAACATTAACTAACTGGTCCATTTTTTCTAACCACACACTGACTAACATCTCCAGTTTCTTCCCTAACGAAACATTGCCTAACTTGCTTAGATTCTTCCCACAACCGTGAATGTCTAGTTGAAATTGTCGCTACAAACCACCAACTTCCGTTCTGTCCTCGCTTTAATCTTCATGTAAACATGACATTAAACTATCTCGTTTTCATCAGATATTCACTTCCAATAATATTTTCTCTCGTTGGCACGGCTGAATTGATTTCGTTGCCAAATTACGAAGTGAAAACAAATAATGTACAGCGTCTGAGGCTGCCTTGTCTTGCCCTTCTGTTTACTTGTGAAGTTGCTGTTGGATACAGGGCAGTTTTAACTTGGCTGTCAATAAATGTTCCTTGGGGGATGTGATGAGGTGGACTAGTAAGCCGGTACGCCAGTGGAAGGGCTCGGTCTTGGGACCAATTGTTCCAGCTAGCCAGGTCATCGTATGACTTAGACCCGCGTCAGGAAACACCTGTACTGTTTCCTGATGAATAAAACACCACCAACGAAACGTGTGTCAGGAAACACCTGTCCCGTTTCCTGACGAGCAGACTGCTACCACCCAAACATGTGTCAGGAAACACCTGTCCTGTTTGTTGACGTCTAAAACACCTACATCACTGAAGCACTAACGAGTCATTTCGTCTAATCA
The DNA here is from genome assembly GCF_038502225.1 of Cherax quadricarinatus. Lineage (NCBI taxonomy): Eukaryota > Metazoa > Arthropoda > Malacostraca > Decapoda > Parastacidae > Cherax > Cherax quadricarinatus. The sequence continues at coordinate 20,676,571 of NC_091343.1, read as the reverse complement.
TTCGTGCCTCGAAACTAATGTTACTACTACTTTGAAATGTCTGAGCCTACTAGGGTCTTGATGCAGTCCTTGATGTAGTCATTGATGCAGTCCTTGATGCGGTCTCTCATGCAGTCCTTGATGTAGTCATTGATGCAGTCCTTGATGCGGTCTCTCATGCAGTCCTTGATGTAGTCATTGATGCAGTCCTTGATGCGGTCTCTCATGCAGTCCTTGATGTAGTCATTGATGCAGTCCTTGATGCGGTCTCTCATGCAGTCCTTGATGTAGGCCCTCGTGCAGTCCCACATGCAGTCCCTCATGCAGTCCCTCGTGCAGTCCCACATGCAGTCCCTCATGCAGTCCCTCGTGCAGTCCCTCATTCAGTCCCACATGCAGTCCCTCATGCAGTCCCTCGTGCAGTCCCACATGCAGTCCCTCATGCAGTCCCTTGTGCAGACCCTTGTGCAGTCCCTCGTGCAGTCCCTCATGCAGTCCCTCGTGCAGTCCCACATGCAGTCCCTCGTGCAGTCCCTCATGCAGTCCCTCGTGCAGTCCCACATGCAGTCCCTCGTGCAGTCCCTCGTGTAGTCCCTCGTGCAGTCCCACATGCAGTCCCACATGCAGTCCCTCATGCAGTCCCTCATGCAGTCCCACATGCAGTCCCTCGTGCAGTCCCACATGCAGTCCCTCATGCAGTCCCTCATGCAGTCCCACATGCAGTCCCTCATGCAGTCCCACATGCAGTCCCTCATGCAGTCCCTCGTGCAGTCCCACATGCAGTCCCACATGCAGTCCCTCATGCAGTCCCTCATGCAGTCCCTCATGCAGTCCCTCGTGCAGTTTCTCATGCAGTCCTTCATGCAGTTCCACATGCAGTCCCTCATGCAGTCCCTCATGCAGTCCCACATGCTGACAGTAAGAGCTGTCATCAAGGAAGTCTCAGTCGAACATCATCCTTGACGAGGGATAATTGACTCCTCGGCAGATTATCATCTTCACCAGACATGTAATGAGTTGCTATACGTTGCACAGCGGAAACAAAACAGTAATTCTAAGTGATCCTTTGTCATTTAGGGGGGAGGGGGAAGGGAGGGGAGGTGGAAGGGATGGGAGGGGGAAGGGAGGGGAGGTGGAAGGGATGGGAGGGGGAAGGGAGGGGAGGTGGAAGGGATGGGAGGGGGAAGGGAGGGGAGGTGGAAGGGAGGGGAGGTGGAAGGGAGGGGAGGTGGAAGGGATGGGAGGGGGAAGGGAGGGGAGGTGGAAGGGATGGGAGGGGGAAGGGAGGGGAGGTGGAAGGGATGGGAGGGGGAAGGGAGGGGAGGTGGAAGGGATGGGAGGGGGAAGGGAGGGGAGGTGGAAGGGATGGGAGGGGGAAGGGAGGGGAGGTGGAAGGGATGGGAGGGGGAAGGGAGGGGAGGTGGAAGGGAGGGGAGGTGGAAGGGAGGGGAGGTGGAAGGGATGGGAGGGGGAAGGGAGGGGAGGTGGAAGGGATGGGAGGGGGAAGGGAGGGGAGGTGGAAGGGATGGGAGGGGAAAGGGATGGGGGTTAGTTTGTTCTTAAAGGCTAGTTTCTTATTTTAGCTTTTCTTACTCCTCTTCCTTGTCCTCTACCTTCTTTCATTTTCCTTCACTCTTATATATATATATATATATATATATATATATATATATATATATATATATATATATATATATATATATATATATATATATATGTATATATATGTAGTGCCGAATAGGCAGAACTTGCTATCTTGGCTTAAATAGCAACGCTCATCTTGCCATATAGGACAAGTGAAAATTTGTGTATGCAGTAATTTCGCCCAATTCATTCTTAGCCTAACGAAAAAAATATATTTCACTGTGTTTGCTTAAATTATTGTAAACAATTCTAAAATATATTCAGTTGGGCTAGGCTGAAATAAATTGTTTTTGTTATAATAAGGTTAGGTAAGTTTTCTAAGATTCTTTTGGAGCAAAATTAAAATTTTTTACATTAACATTAATGAAAAAAATATATCTTTAAACGTATAAGAGAAAATTTTAGAAAGGACTTAATTTTAAATGAGTTCTTGCTAATTGACCAGTTTTACATATTCGGCACGACATTATATATATATATATATATATATATATATATATATATATATATATATATATATATATATATATATATATATATATATATATATATATATATATAAATCTATGTTTTTTTTTTCCTGGAATAAAATATATCTGTATTGTAATTGCCTAGTTGTAATTACCCAGTTAGTTGCTATTATTAAGTTAGGTATCCCTTCAAGGATACTTTTAACTTTTTTTTTTTTTATTTTTTCGTCCTTCCAAGTTTTTGTTTGGAACCTGAGAACGCCTCATCCGATCGGCTTCAAATTTGCAGCACTGGTGGTGACTGCTAGCACGTGGAGGTGCCCTCTGGCCGGTGTTTACATGGGCCAATACCTGTTTTGGTTTCTGTGCGATAACTCCAGAAAGCCTCTTCGGATCGACTTCAAACTTTCAACACCGTTGGGTCTTACTTAGAAAGATGGAGTTGCTACTAGAATGTATAACGGGTACCTATTTGTCAGTGTTGTTTTCTAGAAAGGAATATTTTTCCCCTGATGTTGACTACGGTTCGTCTGAACGACGTCCTCCCTTAATGACTGGCGTGTCTTATGAGAAGAGTTGCAGCCTACAAGTTTAGGCCATGTAGGCGCAAATAGGCCAGTATTATAACAGTTATAATGCCTACACACACACACACACACACACACACACACACACACACACACACACACACTTATCTGGAGAGTAAGGTAGTGGAGGCAGGATCCATACATAGCTTTAAGAAGCTCTTAAATTCAACTCTTGAAGCAGGAAGAGAGAATAGACTTAGTAGCGAAGATGCGGGGCCAGGACCTGTGATTCGACCCCTGCAACCCCAAGTTGGTGAATACACACACACACACACACACACACACACACACACACACACACATACATCCCACAACTCCTCAACAGGACTTACTCTTCCCCCTTCACCTTCCACAGAGATCTATATATAACGTTTATATTTAGACGCTTGAGATACACAGAAATTTTCCTTAACAATGCCCTTGACACGTCAGAAAGACGCCATCCCGTCCTTTGTGTAGTGACCTTGACGACCTTAGGTAGGGTAAGGATGTAGAATGGAAGGAGGGGTTCCTTACTGCTAGTAAATGGCTCTTAATTCAAGGAATTAAAGCTGAACCCTCCCTCGAATCGAACCTGATTTCCTCTCATGTCCCAAGCGTCGTATGCTAACTTACTGATTTGGGGGGTTTTGAACCCGCGGTCAGAGTGTCTCAAAATTCCAGACCGTCGCGTTAGCCACTGGGTCAGCTAGTTCCAATAAGATTCATCCAACTAAGTATATTTCTACACCATAGAAAGGTTAGCATAGGCACCACTGTGACCACAAATACAAGTTTTTACAGACGAATCTCCCGCTGGCATGGCCATGACGAACTCTAGCTCAAGTCCCCTCAAAGCCGACGGTCTGGAGTTTTGAGACTCTCTGACCGCGGGTTCAAACCCCACCAGTGGTATGGTTTGTTTTTTCAAGATCAGCAAAGTCAAAAAAATTATATTGTAAACTGCATGAGTTGATACATTGTCTTTAATATGTCTTGTTCCTCTGACACGACCGTAATGGAGAAAAATTTACAAATTGAAACGTAGTGACTTGAGATTTTCTTCTTAAGACGTCAAAATGAAAAAAAAAAAAACAGAATCCCAAATAAAATTGACACCTTTATTATGGTCCAGGGTGGGCCGAAACGTCGTCCACTCTTTAATCGTCGTATATGGTCTTGTGGTTCAAGACAGACCAAAACGTCGTCCACTCTTCATTCATAATGTATGATCTTGTGGCCCAGGACGGACCGAAACATCTTCTACTCTTCATTCATAATGTATGATCTCGTGGTCCAGGACGGATGGAAACATCGCTCACTCTTCATTCATAATGTATGATCTGGGTGATCTGTGACGGTCATTAATCTTCGTTGTCTCGCAGAGTTTTAAGCTGGGATTATCCCCAAGTATCGACTAAGTTAACTACATTGTTAGACTTTCGTTTCAATTCTCTTATTAATGGAGTCTAAGTTGGTCCCTTAACTAACCAGTACATAGTAAGGTACCAAACACACGTGTGTAATTAATAAGAGACTTTGAGACGAGGTTAATAACAGTTAAAGTTACCTAAAAGCTAGATCCCTCCTCTTTGTATAGTTGTATAGCTAAGAGATGCAAGGAGTGTGTAATTTGAAGGCGTATGTGTAAAAATACTATTTTTTTTACATGCGTTGATTAGATACAAAGAACAATTCGTAAGAAACAAGAGAACAGGGTGAGATTTCCCGAGGATTTTCTTTTGTCGCGTTTTTCTCCGTCAACCCGCGGCCTTTCTTTCGATATCTCGCCGCTTATAAAGTGTAATTGTCAGTAAGTTTATTTAAGTACATGTACACATAACTATACGTATGTGTATTGTATCTCTCCTATCGCGGCTCATTCCATCAATCAAATTATTCAATTTAAGGCAGATCTCAATAAATACAGATGAAATATAGGGTTTGTTGACTTATTTTTTCAATCTGAATGATACAGAAAGAACACTTAGGTGATACAAACATTAATTTCGTCCTACTCTTTATTAAATGTTCGTCCACCAACAGCTCCGCATGAGAATCAAATTCATAGATACAATTTTTTTTTACAACTTATCGACGGCTAGCCATGAATTTTTCACGTAGATAAGTTTATCACAGTGGAGCGTACACAGAAACGAGATCAAAATATAAAATATTCGGTGCCCTACTTGAGGCGCAGATCCTCCTGTGATGTCGTCTTGGATCCTCTCGTGCAGCGTGGATAGGGAGTTCCAACGAGACACTCTGATGCTCTCACTCCATCGTCGTGTTGAACCCACAGGAAGGTTCATCGCTCCTGTTTTCCACTAAGAGCCAGTTTAACGGGGGTTTAAGCAAGATCTTATCAAAATTGTGATAAGAGGAACTGCCAGGAATCTCTTCGAAAACAAGTTACTTTGAGGAGTTGAATCTGATGAATTATTTTCCACGCTGTTTCATTTATTGCCTTCTAGAACCTAATTTCTAGACCCTTTGTGTATCCATATTGAGCTACTCTCCCGTAGCTCAGTTGGTAGAGCACTCAGCTCACACATTGAGTGTCTGTGGTTCGGTTCCCGGTACGGGTGGACACATTAGGATGTTTCCTTAAGACGTCTGCTGTCCCTGGTCACCTGTCAGTAAAAATAGGTACCTGGGTGTTAGCCGACTGGTGTGGGTCGCATCCTGGGGACAAAATTTACCTAATTTGCACGAAATGCTCTGCATAACCAGGGGCTTTCTATATAGTATGCCACTGATGTCATCTATGGTCTGTATAAGTAGAAATGAGGATTATTATTATTATTATTAGTAGTAGTAGTAGTAGTAGCAGTAGTAATAGTAGTAGTAGTAGTAGTATAAGGTGCTCAGTCAACAAACCACTATCTGCCTTCCCGATACCTCTTCCAAAACCATCACACTTCACCTCGCCTAGCTACAGAATTTAAGTCACTCCGCGCATATGCAGTATTCTTTTCAAGATTGATGGACTGAGTACATTGACCCTATGCTGAGGGACTGCTGACCTCAAACTTCTTCTGATCTTCACCATTCTTCTTTGTATGGGACTGATGAAGCCACTGTGTGGCGAAATGTTTCCTCAGTAAAGATACCCAAGTGTTGCACATGTGTCTAATTTATCAACTTGTCGGTTCTCTGAACCATTTATCTTCACATTTTTCCTAAGATATTCCTTAAACCAGCAAGACAACATTTACTGTATTAATACATTACTGTTACACTTGCTGTATTTTTTCAGCTTGAAGATGAGTGCCCTGTCTCCAGCACTTGTTGGCTTCGCTACTTTTCATTTATGCGTTTACCACTTCAGTGACCAAAAGCTCCAGCTGCGGGTCGTCAAATGACTTAAGACCCGCGTCAGGAAACACTTATCCTGTTTCCTGACAAACCTTACCTAACCTAACGCATGAATATACTCATAATTGTTCCCCCCAAGTAATTGAGACTACCGTAGCTGCTGTAAATTTCTCCACTGCTTGTTGCCTTATTTTTTGGTATCCCCCATTCGATACTGTCTCTGTGAGAGCTTTGTCACCCGGTTAGATCTCTCCTGTTTTCTCCTACAGTTCGCTGCTCATTTTTTGTGATTCCGTCAACAGTATTCTCCGCACAAATTTTTGGTTATTAGTGTCTTAGCTTGTTGTACCTTCGTGAGGGGTGGAAGGGTACGATGTTTCACTCTTGTTTCGTACTGGTTGACGACTAAGGCATATATGCAACACTTGGGTACGGCGCATTGCCTTGGCTCTATGCTGCGGGGTTAGCCACCTGCTATCAAGGCTGAGGGACTCCTCACCACAAAATTACTAATACTGTTTCCATTGTTATATCCGCTTGTATTCTACTGAAGAAACCTGCTGTGCACGCGAAACGTTTCGACAGTAGAGCTACCCAAGTACCGGATGTGTTTCTTTATCTACTACTACTGTTGTTTGGAGGGATGTACTGATGAAGGGAATATGTCGTGGGGGTTAGTAAGGAGATATGATGGTTGAAGATAAACACACTTGTGGATGGTAACACTATATATTGTCAGACTGTGGTAAGGGAGCCCAACCTGCCTGTAGCTGCCTGGTAGGTCTCTGCGTGGACTGAGGAAGTTACAGAGGTACTCGTGCACACATGCACATCCCGTGACGTCACACAAACAGTCACTAGGCCTAGTAGGGATCGTCTATATAAAACATATGGATGGTACTATGATACTCTGATGACCTATACAACACATGTACGGGGATCAGCAACTATGCTGACAGAGTCATCCACTCCACCGAGTTTGTTCATTCCTCCAGTAAGAAAGAACAGATCCCATGTGGTCGGGTGTGATTCGATTCCTGCTCCAGGAAGATTTTATGCTGACCAATATGTATATTGTGGAACGACAGAACAGTCAATCTAACATCAGATCTTGTTTTGTGAAATAGGGAGGATCTCAAGCGGACAGATTGTGGCATTTAGAATGGGAACGGTAGGAGGGAAGGAGTTTCTGTGACTAGGTTGGAGGTGAGGAGGGGGATGGTGGCTGAAGATGGGGTGGTGTTGGGGGTCAAGTGGAAGAGTGGGAGACCATGGTATGGTGATTAGCTGGGGAATGATGTGGTAGATATTTGACACTTATTGTACTGGATGTTTACATACAGGTATAGGGAAGGAGGGAAAGGCAAGTTGTGGGTTGAGTAGAGAGAGAGAGAGAGAGAGAGAGAGAGAGAGAGAGAGAGAGAGAGAGAGAGAGAGGAAGAAGAATGATGGAGAAGACTAATAGTGACGCCGGAAAGCTGGTTCTCCCTCCTACTTCCATCCCCGCTGCATGCTGCCGTTTGATGCATGCAAGTTACTGTTCCCTGTCAGTCATTGCCCTGTCCCGAGCCAGGTAAACACAGGTGGACTTGTCTGAGGTCTTGAGAGCTGCTTTTTTGCACCAGTCATCACACTGGTGATGGAGGTGCCAGAAAAACTAACCAGACTGGGCATTTCTTGTCCTGTCAATATCTGTCTGCCCACAAGAAATCAGTCTTCGTCCTATCAACCTTGCTCCTTCTGTGATATCAACGATTCTTTCTGTTTAGAAGATGAATAAAAGGCACAATAGCTTGGCTGGAATAATTCACAAGTAACGCGACCACAACCAGGAACCAACCCACGACCGCAGCCAGGGACCAACCCACGACCACAACCAGGGACCAACCCACGACCACAATCAGAGACCAATTTCTCATTACATCATCATTGTCTTGCACTGTGTGACTGCTGTCGTACACTGAGCTGCGGCTGATCATCACACTGCCTGCTTTATGCAGTTCATCCTCTTACTGATACAGCATCGCACTGTTGCAATAACAGTTAACTGGATAACTGCTTAACGAGCCTTGAAAAGTGATTATCTAACTTAAACTTGTCATCATCGCACGGTGTGTCCCCTCTGCGGCTGTGGATATTTCCTCTCCCCAGTCGAACTCTCCTCAACTGTGGCAACTTTGTGGCCCTCGTTTACAGTTTTTCTTTCCTCTGGTGCCACGTATTTGCGCTAGTTTCCCCTTATATTTTCGCTTCTGACTGATCTTTTTTGGATTGTCTGCTTGGTTGATAGTTGCAAGAATGTTCAAGTGGTGAATATGCTCAAATATATTAAGAACTGTGTGAGAGAAATGAGGGGGGAAGAAAGGAGGGGGATGGGATGGGGGTGAACTTGCCTAGTTCTGTTTGCTGGGTTCAGTTTATTGCTCCAGTGTGTGTGTGTGTGTGTGTGTGTGTGTGTGTGTGTGTGTGCGTATGCAAATTCTTGCATGTGTGTGTTCACACACAGACAACACTTGCAGCTGTCCACATGTGTACTATCCGTTTTGCATTAGTCCTAGTTATATCTTGGTATCTTTATCGCACTTGTCTTAATCTCCTCCTCCTCCCCCTCTTCTTCTTTTTCTTCTTCTCATAATAATCATTATCATCATCGTTATTATTATTATTGTTATTATTATTACTACAACATATTGCCCACTTTGTATATCACTCTCTCCCATCTGCTCCCTCCTCTTCCTACTCTCTCTCCCTCCCACGATCCCTCTATTCCCTCCCTCCTTCCCTCCCTCCCTTCCTTCCCTCCTTCCCTCCCTTCCTTCCCTCCTTCCCTCCTTCCCTCCCTTCCTCCCTCCTCCAATCCTCCATTCCCTCCCTCTCCCTCCCTCCCTCCCTCCCTCCCTCTCCCTCCCACTTCCATCTATATTTAATATTCGTCAGAGATACAGGAATTCAGTCTCCATTTTTTTTTCTAACCTGAACAAACAGGTTCACCGAGATTCTTACAGCATCCTGGAAAATATATTGTGAGGTGGGTTGGTGGGTGGGTGGGTTGGTGGGTGGATGGGGTGGGTTTGTGGAGCAGTGTAGGTGGGGTGGGTGAAGCGGGTTGATCGGTGAGGTGGGTTTCTGGAACATTGTAGGTGGGGTTGGTTGGTGTGAAGTCTACCTACCTGGAGTCTACCTGGAGGGTATTCCGGGGATCAACGCCCCAGCGGCCCGGTCCATGACCAGGCCTCCTGGTGGATCAGGACCTGGTCAACGAGGCTGTTACTGCTGGCCGCACGTAGTCCAACGTACGAACCACAGCCCGGCTGATCCGGCACCGTCTTTAGGCATCTGTTCAGCTCCCTCTTGAAGACAACCAGGGGTCTTCCCGTAATGTCCCTTATTGCTGGTGGGAGGCTGTTGAACAGTCTTGGGTCCCGGACACTTATTGTGTTTTCTCTTAGTGTACCAGTGGCGCCCCTACTTTTCACTGGGGGTATGTTGCATCGCCTGCCAAGTCTTTTGCTTTCGTATGGAGTGATTGCTGTGTGCATATTAGGGACCAGTCCCTCCAGAATCTTCCAGGTGTATATTATGATGTATTTCTCTCGCCTGAGTTCCAGTGAGTACAAGTCAAATGCTTCCAGGCATTCCCAATAGTTAAGGTGTTTGATGGAACTTATACGTGCAGTAAAAGTTCTTTGTATACTCTCTAGATCAGCAATTTCACCTGCCTTGAATGGGAATGTTAATGTACAGCTGTATTCCAGCCTAGAGAAAAGTGATTTAAAAAGGATTATCATTGGCTTAGCATCTCTTGTCTTGAATGTTCTCATTATCCATCCCATCAGTTTCTTCACGGATGTGATAGTGGCATTGTTGTGGTCCTTGAAGGTGAGATCCTCAGACATTACCACTCCCAGGTCCTTCACATTACTTTTCCGCTTTATTGTATGATTTGAGTTTGTAGTCCTAGTTGTAGTTGTAGTCCTGGTTATTATTTCCTCCAGTTTTTCATAAAGGAGTAGTTGGAATTTGTCTTCATTGAACATCATATTGTTCTTCGTTGCCCATTGGGCAACGGTGGGTTGGTGTGAGGTGGGTTGATGGGGTGGGTTGGAGTGGGATGGGTTGGTGTGGGATGGGTTGGTGTGTGAGGTGGGTGTTGATGTTGGGTTGAGTTGATGGGGTGGCTTGGGTTGATGGGGTGGGGTTGGTTGATGGGGTGGGGTTGGTTGATGGGGTGGCGTGGGTTTTGAAAACAGATTCACCTAGCACCTACGTGTGCCAGCATTTACTTTCTCTTACACCACCTAAGGACTTCTGGAACCTAAATGTCTTAGCACCTAAGTTCACCTAGGTGGCATCAGCACTCAAGGAAGCACCTATACTCTACCCTTGATGCTAATAATGCTCACCTGCCACCTAGTAGGCGAGTAGAATTTTCAATGTCCCTTCCTGCCTGGAGTCAACCTGGAGGGCATTCCGGGGATCAACGCCCCCGCGGCCCGGTCCACGACCAGGCCTCCCGGTAGATCAGGGCCTGATCAACGAGGCTGTTACTGCTGGCCGCACGCAGTCCAACGTACGAACCACAACCCGGCTGATCCGGCACCGTCTTTAGGCATCTGTCCAGCTCCCTCTTGAAGACAACCAGGGGTCTTCCAGTAATGCCCCTTGTTGCTGGTGGGAGGTTGTTGAACAGTCTTGGGCCCCGGACACTTATTGCATTTTCTCTTAGTGTACCAGTGGCGCCCCTACTTTTCACTGGGGGTATGTTGCATCGCCTGCCAAGTCTTTTGCTTTCGTATGGAGTGATTGCTGTGTGCATATTAGGGACCAGTCCCTCCAGAATCTTCCAGGTGTAGATTATGATATATCTCTCTCGCCTGCGCTCTAGTGAGTACAAGTCAAGTGCTTCCAGGCGCTCCCAGTAGTTAAGGTGTTTGATGGAACTTACACGTGCAGTAAAGGTTCTCTGTACATTCTCTAGTTCTGTAATTTCACCTGCCTTGAGTGGAGATGTTAGTGTACAGCAGTATTCCAGCCTGCTTCACCTACTTCACTTGAGCAGGAGACGTCACCTACTTCATCTAGACAGCAGGAGACGTCACCTACTTCACTTAGCAGCAGGAGAGTCAGTTCATCTAAGCAGCAAGAGTCACCTACTTCACCTAATCAGCAGCAGCAGCAGCAGCAGACATCACCTACCTCAACACAACATAACCCGGTAAAACGGGGGGAGAAATCCGTGTTGTGTTAGTGAGAGGGGATTTGGGAGGGGAAAGGGAGAGATGGAGAATGGAAGGGGTGGGGAGGGGGGAGGGGGAGGATGGGTCAACACAGTGATAGTCTTGAAGCCGCTTTCTGAGGTTCTCTTGTTTGTCTAGGTGGGGGGGGGAAGGTGAAGGGGAAGGTGAGAAGGAACGTGAGGGGAGAGGGGAGAAGGAGCGTTAGGGGGGAGGGGGAGAAGGAAGGAGTAATGGGTTTATATGTACGTGTGTGTGTATGTAAGCCCATGTGTGCATGGTCATGTAAGCATACATGACCTCTCTCTCTCTCTCTCTTTCAGAAATCACCCTCAATAAACCAATGAGCGAACGACCAATTGAGTTACATCATCGTTAGCTGGTTACCAGCCCTGTCCCTGGGACAGTTCTAGTGGTACCTCCCTATATATATATATATATATATATATATATATATATATATATATATATATATATATATATATATAAATGTAAAATTAAGGGTGTGAGAAAATTCACAATGGTTGTTTTAATGTTAGGTTTTTCTTGTGTGTTTGCCAGAGATGAACCAGCGCTGAACTTAATACATTTCCTGACAGATATGACTCACCAAATCGTGGTACGTGTGGGGTTCGAACTCGCGGCAAGTGTGTCATAAAATTTCAGTCCCTCGCGTAAGCCACTGTTTGGTTTGTTTGCATTCGTGTTATTACGATTTCGTGAGTCATGATGACGGCTTTGAGGGGACACGAGCTAGAGTTCGCCACGGCCACGCTGGCGGGAGATTCATCTGTAAAAAATTTGCATTTGTGGTCACAGTGGTGGCCCATGTTAACCTTCCTATGGTGCATAAATGTACGTGGTTGGATGAATCTTATTGTAGCCAGCTGGCTCAGTGGTTTACGCACTAGCCTGGAGTTTTACGACCCACCGTGTGTTTGAGCCCCACCCGTACCGTGGTTTGCCTGACAGATATGTCTGTGGTGCTTCCTGTTAAAGAGAAAAAGCCTAGTGTGTGTACTCGTATATGGTTGTAGGGGTTGATTCACAGCTCCTGGCCCCGTCTCTTCACTGGTCGCTGCTAGGTTCACACTTTCCCTGCTCCAAGAGCTTTATCACGTGTGTGTAGAGTTTAAAACAAAGAGCTTTCACAAGGTTATGTAAAGAGTTGTTGCCTTTATTATTTACATGGTAAGAATTGTTGCCTACCTCTGCTCATGTTAAAGCTTTCCCCTCTCTCTCTCTCTCTCTCTCTCTCTCTCTGGTCTACCATCGTTTGAGACAGTCTTCACTGGCTCTTCTTTGATTGCCATTATTGGGTCGTAGCTGTGTTACTCTTCCTTAACAGCCTCCATACTGTCAGGATGGAATAAGAGAGAGAGAGAGAGAGAGAGAGAGAGAGAGAGAGAGCTGTACCCTTCTCCAGAACATCACTCCATCTGAGATCATACATACCCAGGATGACTCGAGTATGGAACACATTCGTACAGCATAATGATGTCAACGAGATAAAGTCAGTTGATCAAATGGAAATGCTGGCCCACAGATGGCTCCAACTTCATCCTGTTCCCTACTTGTATGTCTCATAACAATAAAAATGCTTTCAAATGAGCTGATGTAGGTAACAGCTCTTAGCTTGCCAATAAAGTTAGGAATCCTTAACCTGTAAATAGCTTGTTAATAAAGTTAGGGATCCTTAACCTTGTCAAACCCTGTGTAAAAAAAAGGGGGGAAGGGGGGGCTAGTTTTAAAATCAGTGCGTATCTTTACAGCAATACTGAAATACGCCGCTTATTTATCTACGTCATAAGATCATAAGAATGGCTGAACACTGCAGCAGGCCTACTGGCCCATACTATGCAGGTCTTTCTCAAAACCAACCACTCCCTTCCACCTCTCCTCCTCCCCCCCCGCCTCCCATACCTCCTCCCCACCCTTCCTCCTCACCTCTCCTCCTCACCTCTCCTCCTCACCTCTCCTCCTCACCTCTCCTCCTCCTTCCCCTCATCATCACCCCTCCTCCCCTCCTCTCTGTTTAATAATGTATTGATACCACCGAAAGGGGAGAGGAAGGTAGAGGGGGGGATGTGGGGGAGAAGGATGTGGATAGGAAGGGGGAAGAAGTGGTAGGGAGAGGGAGGGGGGAGGGAAGGGAAGGGGAATGGGTCGAAGAGGGGGGGGGGAATGGAGCAGTATATTATATAAACAAATATGTGTTCACTGGTGTACTTGCAGAGGTGGCAGCCCCCATAGGGAGGAATGGGGGGTACGGGGGATGTTGTGGAGGGGGGGTGTCCCGTAGCTCGATTGGTAGCGCACTCAGCTCACACGCTTAGGTCCGTGGTTCGATCCCCGGTACGGGTGGAAACATTACGATGTGTTTCCTTAAGATCCTATTGTCCTTGTTCACCTAGTAGCGAAATAGGTACCTGGGTGTTAGCCGACTGGTGTGGGTCGCATCCTGGGGACAAAATTGACGTAACTTGCCCGAAATGCTCAGCATAACAAGCGGCTTTCTATATAGTAGTATGTCATTGATGTCAGCTATGGTCTGTATAAGTTATATCTGTACAAATATTATTATTATTATTATTATTATTATTATTATTATTATTATTATTATTGGAAAAGCTGGCAATTAGGATTCTTTAATAGGCCTACCTTCCTGATGCGGCTGGCACTAAGAGCCTGGTCGATCAGGCCTGGGCTGGCCTAGGAACACCGAAATCGACTTCAGGTAAACTCCAGAGAGACTCAGGTAAACTCCAGGTAGATTTCAAGTAGACTCAAGGTAGATTCAAGTAGATTCAGGTTGACTCCGGATAGATTTCAAGTAGACTAGGTAGACCCAGGTAGACCCAGGTAGACCCAGGTAGACAAAGGCCACGTACTGGAGTTTACCTGGAGTTTACCTGGAGAGAGTTCCGGGGGTCAACGCCCCCGCGGCCCGGTCTGAGACCAGGCCTCCTGGTGGATCAGAGCCTGATCAACCAGGCTGTTGCTGCTGGCTGCACGCAAACCAACATACGAGCCACAGCCCGGCTGATCCGGAACTGACTTTAGGTGCTTGTCCAGTGCCAGCTTGAAGACTGCCAGGGGTCTGTTGGTAATCCCCCTTATGTGTGCTGGGAGGCAGTTGAACAGTCTCGGGCCCCTGACACTTATTGTATGGTCTCTTAACGTGCTAGTGACACCCCTGCTTTTCATTGGGGGGATGGTGCATCGTCTGCCAAGTCTTTTGCTTTCGTAGTGAGTGATTTTCGTGTGCAAGTTCGGTACTAGTCCCTCTAGGATTTTCCAGGTGTATATAATCATGTATCTCTCCCTCCTGCGTTCCAGGGAATACAGGTTTAGGAACCTCAAGCGCTCCCAATAATTGAGGTGTTTTATCTCCGTTATGCGCGCCGTGAAAGTTCTCTGTACATTTTCTAGGTCGGCAATTTCACCTGCCTTGAAAGGTGCTGTTAGTGTGCAGCAATATTCCAGCCTAGATAGAACAAGTGACCTGAAGAGTGTCATCATGGGCTTGGCCTCCCTAGTTTTGAAGGTTCTCATTATCCATCCTGTCATTTTTCTAGCAGTTGCGATTGATACAATGTTATGGTCCTTGAAGGTGAGATCCTCCGACATGATCACTCCCAGGTCTTTGACGTTGGTGTTTCGCTCTATTTTGTGGCCAGAATTTGTTTTGTACTCTGATGAAGATTTAATTTCCTCATGCTGTCTTCAGCACGGAGTTGCTGAACACCACAAATGAGGTAGTTGAAGTTCTATCAATAAAGATCGAGAACCAAAACCTAGTCATTGTGGTTGTATACAAGCCACCAGATGCAACCTCCCAACAGTTCAAGGAACAGCTACTGAAAATCGATTACTGTTTGGAAAACCTTCCAGCTCCATCCCCAAACATCTTACTGCTTGGTGATTTCAACCTAAGGCATACAAAATGGAAAAATGTAGCAAATAATGTTATAGCTGAAACAATCCCCGGAGGTAGCGCAGATGAAAGGTCACACACACATGAGCTACTAAGTCTCTGCGAAAAACACACCTTAAGCCAGCAGATAGTGGAGCCAATAAGACTAGAAAACACACTTCACCTTATCTTCACAAATAATGAGGACCTGATAAGAGACATAAGAATATCAAAAACAACTAATTCCGATCACAATCTAATCGAAGTCCAGACGTACATGCATAGGGGTCCTGAACAGCAGAATGCATGTACCGGTGAAGGTGTCTTCACAAAATACAATTTCAACAACAAGAACATCAACTGGGACCAGGTAAACCATGTCCTAAACGAAACATGTTGGGAAGATGTCTTAAATGACATGGACCCAAACCAGTGCCTTGAAAGGATCAACTTCCTGGTAGCCAAAGCATGTTCTAGGCATATTCCCCTAAGAAAGAAGAAGAGCAGGAGTAAACTGGAGAGAAAAAGACGCTCCCTCTACAGAAGACGACGAAGAGTCACTGAGCTCCTCAGGAGTGCTAGAATATCTGATACACGAAAGGAGGCGCTGACCAGGGAAGTGGAAACTATCGAACTTAAGCTAAATGACTCTTACAGGAGCCAGGAGAGGCAGGAGGAGCTTAAAGCTATTAGTGAAATTGAAAGAAATTCCAAATATTTCTTTTCATATGCCAAAAACAAGGCAAATACCACATCTAGTATCGGGCCCTTACTCAGACAGGATGGGACTTACACAGACGACAACAAGGAAATGAGTGAAATATTGAAATCCCAGTACGACTCTGTGTTTAGTGAACCACTAATCGGTCTGAGGATCGACGACCCAAATGATTTCTTCATGAATGAGCCTCAAAACTCCATAAATGTATGCCAGATTTCCGACATTACCCTAACTCCGATAGATTTCGAAAAGCCATTGACAACATGCCTATGCACTCAGCCCCGGGCCCAGACTCGTGGAACTCTGTTTTCATTAAGAACTGCAAGAAACCCCTCTCACGTGCCCTAAGTACACTATGGAGGAGGAGCTTGGACATGGGTGAAATTCCACAGTCACTTAAAACAACGGATATAGCCCCGCTCCATAAAGGTGGCAGCAAAGCATTAGCTAAGAACTATAGACCAATAGCTCTGACGTCCCACATCATAAAAATCTTTGAAAGAGTGCTAAGAAGCAGGATTGCAAATCACCTGGATTCCCAAAATCTGCACAATCCAGGGCAACATGGGTTCAGGGCAGGTCGCTCCTGCCTCTCACAACTACTGGATCACTATGACATGGCCTTGGATGCACTGGAAGAAAATCAGAATGCAGATGTAATATACACAGACTTTGCAAAAGCATTTGACAAATGCGATCATGGCGTAATAGCCCATAAAATACGTGCTAAAGGAATAACTGGGAAAGTGGGGAGATGGATCTTCAACTTCCTAACAAATCGAACACAAAGAGTAGTGGTCAACGGAGTTAAATCGGAGGCTGCCATAGTGAAGAGCTCTGTTCCACAAGGCACAGTACTCGCCCCCATCTTATTCCTTATCCTCATATCAGACATAAACAGAGATATACAC
The DNA here is from genome assembly GCF_038502225.1 of Cherax quadricarinatus. Lineage (NCBI taxonomy): Eukaryota > Metazoa > Arthropoda > Malacostraca > Decapoda > Parastacidae > Cherax > Cherax quadricarinatus. The sequence continues at coordinate 20,659,812 of NC_091343.1, read as the reverse complement.
CACAGCACCGTATCATCCTTTGCGGATGATACTAGGATCTGCATGAGGCTGTCATCTGCTGAGGACGCGGTTAACCTCCAAGAAGATATAAACAAAGTTTTCCAGTGGGCAACGGTAAACAATATGATGTTCAATGAGGACAAATTCCAACTACTCCGTTATGGAAAACTGGAGGAGATAATAACTAGAACAGAGTATACTACTGACTCCGGCCATACAATAGAGCGGAAAAATAATGTAAGGGACCTGGGAGTAGTAATGTCTGAGGATCTCACTTTCAAGGATCACAACAGTGCCACGATCGCACGTGCAAAGAAAATGATAGGATGGATAATGAGAACTTTCAAAACGAGAGATGCCAAGCCCATGATGATCCTTTTCAAATCACTTGTTCTCTCTAGGCTGGAATACTGCTGTACATTAACATCTCCATACAAAGCAGGTGAAATCGCAGATCTAGAGAGTGTACAGAGATCCTTTACTGCACGTATAAGTTCTGTCAAGCACCTTAACTACTGGGAACGCTTGAAAGCACTTGACTTGTACTCGTTGGAACGCAGGAGGGAGAGATATATCATAATCTACACTTGGAAAATCTTGGAAGGAATGGTCCCAAATCTGCACACAGAAATCACTCCCTACGAAAGTAAAAGACTGGGCAGGCGATGCAAAATGCCGCCAATAAAAAGTAGGGGCGCCATTGGTACACTAAGAGAAAACACCATAAGTGTCCGGGGCCCAAAACTGTTCAACAGCCTCCCATCAAGCATTAGGGGAATTGCCAATAAACCCCTGGCTGCCTTCAAGAGAGAGCTGGACAGATACCTAAAGTCAGTGCCGGATCAGCCGGGCTGTGGCTCGTACGTCGGACTGCGTGCGGCCAGCAGTAACAGCCTAGTTTATCAGGCCCTGATCCATCGGGAGGCCTGGTCGTGGACCGGGCCGCGGGGGCGTTGATCCCCGGAATAACCTCCAGGTAGACTCCAGGTAGCATTTCAAGTAAAAAAAGTCACATGTGAACTATCTCTAAAGAAAATAGAAGATAAATAAAACAAGGTCATCACCAGAACATTTATCATTCAGACGTTTCGCTCACGTAAACAAAGCTCCCAGTGAGCGAAACGTTTCCCTAATAAACGTCCTGGTACTGTGCCTTTTTTCACATAATTATCGAAGTTTGAGACAGTAATAGGGGATATATTTTTAATACCCTTCACGGAGGTCCCCTTTGGGCTCTTGATCCGAGGAAGTGGAGCTACTCTCCTTGAGTGAAGAAAAGACACGTGACAGAATAGGCTTTCATTGGGGCAACGTTTCGCTCCGCATAGAGCTTTATGAGAGCATACAGAGTATACAAAGTGATCATATATATATATATATATATATATATATATATATATATATATATATATATATATATATATATATATATATATATATATATATTTCTGTTTACCAATTAAAGTCGCGTCTGTGCTTCTTCTGGTTCTGTCTCCTGCATCAAGGAGGCTTGGTTTGGGACCTAGCCGCGGGGGTGGGGGCGGTGACCCCCCTCAAATCGACTACCTGGCCCAGGACCGGGCGGCGAGTGTAGCCAAACTGCAAGCCCAGTAATGGTATATCACAGACTGCAGGTAATTTACTGTTAACAGGTCGCTTTAAGCTGGTCGTTTTGGTGTGTCACAAGAAGGAGCACTGAGAAGGCCTACTGGCCCATGCTAGGTAGGTCCACCTCACACGCCCCCACACCCACTAGTAAGAACAAGGTGTGAATGTTCTTCACAAAACGCAATAGTTGCTGGCGTCATCGGGGGACTGTCTTATTTCCAATGGGGTCCTTTAATCTTGTCCCTCCAGGATGCGACCCACAACAGTAAAACCCAGGTACCTACTTACCGCTGGGTGAACGGGGTCAGCAGGTGGCAATATAAACACAAATGCAGTATAATGTGATCCTTTATTGACTACGTTTCGCCCACACAGTGGGCGAAACGTAGTCAATAAAGGATCACATTATACTGCATTTGTGTTTATATTGCCATTGTGTCGGTATTTTATACCATTTATTTCCATGGGGTCAGCAGGTATAAGGAAACATGCCCAGTGTTTCCACCCGTGCCGGGTATCGTACCATGAACACTCAGTGTGTGAGGTGAGTGCTCTACCACACAAGAGTTCTGGTGTTGAGATTTGAGTAAACTCTCGCAAATTTACTGTCCATTAGTGCGAAATGGTAATATTACTATTTTTTTTTTTTTTGCACTTTGGCAAGATTGCTGATCTTGCCATGGACATGCAAGATGAGAGGTATATCTTGCAAATTTCTGTTTATATTCAGGAAACGCATGCGTGAGCGTGTTTGATAGGAGTGAATGGAGACAAATGGTTTTTAATACTTGACGTGCTGTTGGAGTGTGAGCAAAGTAACATTTATGAAGGGATTCAGGGAAACCGGCAGGCCGGACTTGAGTCCTGGAGATGGGAAGTACAGTGCCTGCACTCTGAAGGAGGGGTGTTAATGTTGCAGTTTAAAAACTGTAGTGTAAAGCACCCTTCTGGCAAGACAGTGATGGAGTGAATGATGGTGAAAGTTTTTCTTTTTCGGGCCACCCTGCCTTGGTGGGAATCGGCCAGTGTGATAATAAAAAAAAAATAATTCAGGAAACGCGTACCTTTACTGTGCTATGTGCATCTTACTAATTCTTAATCCGGTGGGCTCTGGTGTGATACTAGACCGAAGGACGGGGTGGCCCTGGCTTGGATACTGAAGATTATAGTGCAGTCCCAGAACCTGCAGAAATTGACAACACACCTCCCAACAATTCTCAACCAAAGGTGAATTTGTGCAAATATTATGCTTGGGGCATCTGTAAGCATGGAATAACAGGGGAAAAAAATGGGACATGCAACTTTGACCATCCCAAAAAATGTAGCGACCTCCTGTCTAAAGGAGTGTGTCGTTCTTCTTCCTGTACTTTCTTTCACCCAAAAATGTGCCACTCCTCGGTCCTCCAGAAGCAGTGTTACATCGAGTGCCCTGCATACCATCTAAAAGGGACCAGGAGGCACAGACCCCACAAGACAAACAATAGTAGCTACGACAACCCAACTCCAGGTGATTTTTTAGTGGCAGGAAACGAAAAAAGAAAATGGAAGGAAATAACAAAAATAGTCCACCACCTTGGAGCCTTGTTGGACTGGAGGCGCAGCCAGTGGCCACCCATGGCCCTCCAGAATTACAACTACTGATGCCAATAACAAAATCCCCCCAACAAACACAGAATACAACCTCGTTCATATTTGCTAATATACAGGGCCTTAAGCCATCCACCAACAACAAAATACCTTTTATCAGTGGACTTCTAGAGGAGTCTAATGCAATGTTTGCAGCCTTCACAGAGACTCACACAAAAGATCACTTTGACAGTGAAATATGGATAAGTGGTTACAACCTTTTTAGATGCGACAGAAAAAAACAGGCAACAAGGGGGGGTTGGCCTGTATGTCAAAGAGTCCCTTATCTGCACGGAGTTGCTGAACACCACAAATGAGGTAGTTGAAGTTCTATCAATAAAGATCGAGAACCAAAACCTAGTCATTGTGGTTGTATACAAGCCACCAGATGCAACCTCACAACAGTTCAAGGAACAGCTACTGAAAATTGATTACTGTTTGGAAAACCTTCCAGCTCCATCCCCAAACATCTTACTGCTTGGTGATTTCAACCTAAGGCATACAAAATGGAAGAATGTAGCAAATAATGTTATAGCTGAAACAATCCCCGGAGGTAGCGCAGATGAAAGGTCACACACACATGAGCTACTAAGTCTCTGCAAAAAACACACCTTAAGCCAGCAGATAGTGGAGCCAACAAGACTAGAAAACACACTTGACCTTATCTTCACAAATAATGAGGACCTGATAAGAGACATAAGAATATCAAAAACAACTAATTCCAATCACAACCTAATCGAAGTCCAGACGTACATGCATAGGGGTACTGATCAGCAGAATGCATGTACCTGTGAAGGTGTCTTCACAAAATACAACTTCAACAACAAGAACATCAACTGGGACCAGGTAAACCATGTCCTAAACGAAACATGTTGGGAAAATGTCTTAAATGACATGGATCCAAACCAGTGCCTTGAAAGGATCAACTTCCTGGTAGCCGAAGCATGTTCTAGGCATGTTCCCCTAAGAAAGAAGAAGAGCAGGAGTAAACTGGAGATAAAAAGACGCTCCCTCTACAGAAGACGACGAAGAGTCACTGAGCTCCTCAGGAGTGCTAGAATATCTGATACACGAAAGGAGGCGCTGACCAGGGAAGTGGAAACTATCGAACTTAAGCTAAATGACTCTTACAGGAGCCAGGAGAGGCAGGAGGAGCTTAAAGCTATTAGTGAAATTGAAAGAAATTCAAAATATTTCTTTTCATATGCCAAAAACAAGGCAAATACCACATCTAGTATCGGGCCCTTACTCAGACAGGATGGGACTTACACAGATGACAACAAGGAAATGAGTGAAATATTGAAATCCCAGTACGACTCTGTGTTTAGTGAACCACTAATCGGTCTGAGGATCGACGACCCAAATGATTTCTTCATGAATGAGCCTCAAAACTCCATAAATGTATGCCAGATTTCCGACATTACCCTAACTCCGATAGATTTCGAAGAAGCCATTGACAACATGCCTATGCACTCAGCCCCGGGCCCAGACTCGTGGAACTCTGTTTTCATTAAGAACTGCAAGAAACCCCTCTCGTGTGCCCTAAGTACACTATGGAGGAGGAGCTTGGACATGGGTGAAATTCCACAGTCACTTAAAACAACGGATATAGCCCCACTCCATAAAGGTGGCAGCAAAGCATTAGCTAAGAACTATAGACCAATAGCTCTGACGTCCCACATCATAAAAATCTTTGAAAGAGTGCTAAGAAGCAGGATTGCAAATCACCTGGATTCCCAAAATCTGCACAATCCAGGGCAACATGGGTTCAGGGCAGGTCGCTCCTGCCTCTCACAACTACTGGATCACTATGACATGGCCTTGGATGCACTGGAAGAAAATCAGAATGCAGATGTAATATACACAGACTTTGCAAAAGCATTTGACAAATGCGATCATGGCGTAATAGCCCATAAAATACGTGCTAAAGGAATAACTGGGAAAGTGGGGAGATGGATCTTCAACTTCCTAACAAATCGAACACAAAGAGTAGTGGTCAACAGAGTTAAATCGGAGGCTGCCATAGTGAAGAGCTCTGTTCCACAAGGCACAGTACTCGCCCCCATCTTATTCCTTATCCTCATATCAGACATAAACAGAGATATACACCACAGCACCGTATCATCCTTTGCGGATGATACTAGGATCTGCATGAGGCTGTCATCTGCTGAGGACGCGGTTAACCTCCAAGAAGATATAAACAAAGTTTTCCAGTGGGCAACGGTAAACAATATGATGTTCAATGAGGACAAATTCCAACTACTCCGTTATGGAAAACTGGAGGAGATAATAACTAGAACAGAGTATACTACAAACTCTGGCCATACAATAGAGCGGAAAAATAATGTAAGGGACCTGGAAGTAGTAATGTCTGAGGATCTCACTTTCAAGGATCACAACAGTGCCACGATCGCACGTGCAAAGAAAATGATAGGATGGATAATGAGAACTTTCAAAACGAGAGATGCCAAGCCCATGATGATCCTTTTCAAATCACTTGTTCTCTCTAGGCTAGAATACTGCTGTACATTAACATCTCCATTCAAAGCAGGTGAAATCGCAGATCTAGAGCGTGTACAGAGATCCTTTACTGCACGTATAAGTTCTGTCAAGCACCTTAACTACTGGGAACGCTTGGAAGCACTTGACTTGTACTCGTTGGAACGCAGGAGGGAGAGATATATCATAATCTACACTTGGAAAATCTTGGAAGGAATGGTCCCAAATCTGCACACAGAAATCACTCCCTACGAAAGTAAAAGACTGGGCAGGCGATGCAAAATGCCCCCAATAAAAAGTAGGGGCGCCATTGGTACACTAAGGGAAAACACCATAAGTGTCCGGAGCCCAAAACTGTTCAACAGCCTCCCATCAAGCATTAGGGGAATTGCCAATAAACCCCTGGCTGCCTTCAAGAGAGAGCTGGACAGATACCTAAAGTCAGTGCCGGATCAGCCGGGCTGTGGCTCGTACGTTGGACTGCGTGCGGCCAGCAGTAACAGCCTAGTTGATCAGGCCCTGATCCATCGGGAGGCCTGGTCATGGACCGGGCCGCGGGGGCGTTGATCCCCGGAATAACCTCCAGGTAAGGGACAGAGAACTGTTGTTCTCTGCCCAACCCTGTTTGTCTCACATTCCCCAGACGCTGTATGGCACATACTGAAATAGCGCTTCCACATGAATATAATGATAATAAATCGTTAGTAACTGAGCGAGAATTTGATCTTCAAGGTGTAGAAAGGAGTCAGAGAGTGCCAGTGGTATAGGCTAGGACAGGAGCTAGAGACTGTCTGTGGTTGAAGATAGGACAGGAACTAGAGACTGTCTGTGGTAGAAGATAGGACAGGAACTAGAGACTGCCAGTGGTAAAAGCTAGGACAGGAGCTAGAGACTGCAACTGGTAGAATTTAGGACAGGAGCTAGAGACTGCTAGTGGCAGAAGCTAGGACAGGAGCTAGAGACTGCCAGTGGTAGAAGCTAGGACAGGAGCTAGAAACTGCCAGTGGTAGAAACTAGGACAGGGGAGCCCAGGATGCTTGATCAAAGGTGCCAGCAGTGTCAAGTGCTGCCAGCTGAGCTTGGATTCAGGCACTCACTAGTGCCACACTCAGGGCCAACAAGAGAGCAGCTGTAGAGACGATTTTTTTTTTCATATTTCTTGTGTGCCTCGTGTACGCGCGTTTGTATATATGTATCTACATATTTTTTATGTGTGCTTGTGTGTATGTGCATATACCTGCGTGCGAATGTACGTTAGTGCGTGTGTATGGTTATGCAGGTGCTTGTATGACTGGGGTGCGTCTGTGCATGCATGCGTGTGGATGCTGTATCACCACCACCGTGAGGGACTATCACTGGGCTGAACCAACTCGCGAAGTTATCAACACATCCCCTAACTCCTGCACTCTCATCACACAATACGAATTTATTGTGACGTTGCTTACACCTTACCCGAAATTCTATGCTTTTGGTGGGCTTTGAAATTAGTGTATATTTGTATAATCATTTGAAATCTGATTGCTTATTATTATTATTGTTATGGTGACACGAGTTGCAGGGTAATCTTCTACCATAACATATCTGTCTACACAGAGCCAAGTGTTGTCCCAGTAATGCTTGTCTGTGCCACCTGTCTCTGCCTTCATACGATCCAGACTGCACCAGCAGCACCGGCAGCTGTACCACGTAACCGCAGAACACACAGGCAGAAACTACTCACTGACATTAGGAAGAAAACTCGATTGGTAACCCAGCCTTTAACTATTACCTACCCTATAATTAAGCAGACACACCTGCTGCTTAGCTTTAGCTATGTATACCAGTAATTGTATATACGTTTGTCTTTCAGAATTCTCTCTAAACCGCCGTTCTACACAAGTAGTTATGGGTTATAAGTATTAGCTAAACTGCCAAGTCGGTGACGAAAGGAGGCCAACGACATTTTGGACCTAACTGGATTTTTTCAAGTTGAGTCTTAGCTCACGGGGGAAGCCTCCCGGTTAGCGGAAGAAGGATCGAGCCTGCACAGATTCTTGCCTTGAATGACCCACGATGATTCACGGTTTTACGCTAATGTGATGGTAAAAAGTTGTGTTCCAGAGGTGCAGCTCCAAGCGAGGAACAAGAAGTATGTACACCCGTGATCAGCTGGGCCTGCCAGCTGATCACGTCAGCACACACACACACACACACACACACACACACACACACACACACACACACACACACACACACACACACACACACACACACACACACACACACACTGGTAGATTCCCTTATTTTCTCCTCCACAGATACATATACAGTTCTTCCCACAGATGCCTCAACACACCTCCATGGTTCACCTCGTCTTTCACAAGCCTCGCTGCCCACACGTCCACTCTCAAACTTCTCAATACATTCATTTCATACTCCTTCCTGGGAATGCAAAAACCAATCTTTCATTTCCTTGTCTTTTCCCTTCTATCATCATCTTTCTTATTTCCTTATTCAGTTTTGATTTCACTCCCACAATACAATAGCTGCGACTAGACTAATTCAAGAAGCCTATTTAAACCTCTATTTCTGGGAGCTTTTGTTATTGTGGCCAGCAGTAACAGCCTGGTTGATCAGACCCTGATCCACCACGAGACCTGGTCTCAGACCGAGCCGCGGGGGCGTTGACCCCCGAAACCTTCTCCAGGTATACTCCAGGTATAGAACAGCATCAATAATGTGTCTTTTTTACATTAAGGGGGGGAATTCTATGTATCACATTGGTTTTAAGCAATTCTGTGTCTAAGGTATGAGGGGACAAGGGTGAAAAAGGCTCCCCCATCTCCATGCTAAGTTATTAGATGTGGAAATCTTAGTTAAACTCAAAGTTTGGATTGATTATACACAGTTTTGCGAATTTAACCGAAAGGTCGTTAAAATCTGTAATATTTAGCAATTTTACTCTTAATTAACGAGGAAAACAGAGGAAAGTTATTGTTAACGTTTTTTAAAAACCTCGAAAAATTGAAAATATTTCAAAATGTCAATGATTTTTGTTCATTTATCGTTCATAAGAAAAGAAAAAATATATGTTGCAACGTTTTCAAGGTTTTTTTTGAGGTTTTTAGAATAATTTTAGATATTTTCGCTCTACAGCATCAACTCCCCTAACAGTGGGACTAGTCTAGTTGGGAATCTTTAGTCCTTTCCGAGAGTCTCTCAACATAGTTGAGCAGTTGTGGGCTCTGTGCTGGTGCTGTGTGCTCTAACAAGAACCTTACGTCACATGTTTTATCCTAAGTAATTCTTCGTTGAAGTTTGTAAACAAATAACAGTTCTTAGATTTGCCAGCCTCGTATATTCTGCAATTTTATTTACAACGTGCACATGTGCACATCACGTGCGTGTGTGTGTGTGTGTGTGTGTGTGTGTGTGTGTATGTGTATGTGTGTATGTGTTTGTTGTGTGTAAAGGCATGTTTACAACTTTCAGCTTTAAAATACAAGGGTGTAAGGTGGTAAAGCTTGTGTGCAGTGACAGTAGTTACGCCGGTAATGGTAGTAGTGGAGGTAATGGTAGTAACGGAGGAAGGGGGGGGGTGGCCCTTCACCATGATTTCCCATCGGCGACACCATGAATTTTCTTGGCTGTCGTGGACGCTTCTTGTTGTTGTGTTGTGTTGCTTAGCTCTCTCTTGTTGACTCTCTTAACTCAAGCCATTATTGCTAGTCTCTCTCTCTCTCTCTCTCTCTCTCTCTCTCTCTCTCTCTCTCTCTCTCTCTCTCTCTCTCTCTCTCTCTCTCTCTTTTACACTGTTTTCCTAACTTTATTTACAAGGTATTTACAGGTTAAGGATTCCTAACTTTATTGACAAGCTAAGAGCTGTTACCTACATCAGCTCATTTGAAAGCATTTTTATTGTTATGAGACATACAAGTAGGGAACAGGATGAAGTTGGAGCCATCTGTGGGCCAGTGATTTCATTTGACCAACTGACTTTATCTCGTTGACGTTATTATGCTGTACGAATGTGTTCCATACTCGAGTCATCCTGGAAATAAATGATCTCAGATGAAGTGATGTTCTGGAGAGGTTTACAATCAGGGTGAAGTTGCTGCTTGCTGCCCGTCTTGTGGTGCAGTAGCTCTCTTCTCCCTGTACTCGGTGTGATTCTCTATTACCCCATTTATCGAGTCACCCAAGTGTTAACTCACGCCTTACACAGGTTCAATATAAAGTATTCAACCTCTTCATACGATTGAAGTTCCAGGAACTGTACTCCTTGAGAACCTAAGGGAGAAAGATGCCTCATTATCAACACCTGCAAGATGCTGGAGGAATTGATCCCAAATCTACACACCGAAATCACTATACATGAACACAAGAGCTAGGTAGTGTAAAGGGACCACGACTCTTCATGCATAAGGGGAATTACCAGTAAATCCATGACTCTCTCTAAGAGGGAACTCAATTCTTTAAATCATTTCCTGATCAGCCGGGCTGTGGTGCATGAGTTGACCTGCGGGCGGCAGGTACCAACACCCTGATCAATCAGGCCAGCAACCAGGAAGCCTGGTCTGGGACCGGGTCGCCAGTGTGGTGACCACCGGAAGCGACCACAGGTGACCTACAGCTAAGGTACGGACGAAAAGCTAATGATATGATGCTGGTGAGCGAAACATCGCAAGTCACAGGAAAAAAGACACAAAAGGCAAATTATATATCTCAATGGTAGAACGTTTCGATCTGTGTAAGGATTTATCAACACCTGATAAAGCTCTACGAATAACTTAATGAAGCTCTACACAGAGCGAAACGTAAATGTAATTGATGCAGATCTTCACAGAGCGAAACAACTTGATAAAGCTCTACACAGAGCGAAACGTCGTCCCAGCCAAAGCTTGCTCTTGCAACTCCTTTTGTGCGTGTGTACTCACCTAGTTGAGGTTGCGGGGGTCGAGTCCGAGCGTGTGTGTGTGTGTGTGTGTGTGTGTGTGTGTGTGTGTGTGTGTGTGTGTGTGTGTGTGTGTGTGTGTGTGTGTGTGTGTTACGCCACTGAACAAGATAGATGACAGTGTCAATCACTCCCACGCAGTGGAGAGCTGTCATCTCTTAGACGAGACGTCGTCTGATTACATCGCTGCGTCAGTCACCACCGCGCCACAGTGCGTCGATTGTGGTCGCGTCAATCACCGTCCGACCGATTTGTCCGACCGTCAGGGCGTTTCATCGACGCAAGCTGCTGAAACATCCTTGACGGACTGACAATGTTTTCTCTCTCTCTCTCTCTCTCTCTCTCTCTCTCTCTCTCTCTCTCTCTCTCTCTCTCTCTCTCTCTCTGGACGACCGGGTGGGCATGACCCCATAAGGGTTTAGCGCGTAATGTGATTGTTGTTGGTGCCTGATGAGGGGCTCTTGATCCAGAGATCCGGAGCTGGTATTCAGTCAGTTTAGATTAGTTTCCATATTCCAGGTGATCCATGACCCCGACGGATTTAACGCTTCTCTTATTATTATTATTATTATTATTATTAGTAGTAGTAGTAGTAGTAGTAGTAATAGTAGTAGTAGTAGTATCTTATTGGGTTCAAAAATAAGTGGTTCCAGTGGTTCCAGTTTAGCTACATAAACTGCCACTGTTGTTGATGTTACTGATGTGTTACTTTTGTTACTGTTACTGATGCTTTTGTTTCGATTTAATATGTTAGTGATATTCAGAATGTTAATGTAATTTCACAGATACTGAGGGACCTAAAGACACACACACACACACACACACACACACACACACACACACACACACACGAGGTGTCAGAGTGGGCGCCCGTGACGAGCGGGGTTCCACAGGGGTCAGTCCTAGGACCGGTGCTGTTTCTGGTATTTGTGAACGACATGACGGAAGGAATAGACTCAGAAGTGTCCCTGTTTGCAGATGATGTGAAGTTGATGAGAAGAATTCAATCAGACTAGGACCAGGCAGAACTACAAAGGGATCTGGACAGGCTGCAGGCCTGGTCCAGAAGCGCTCCTGGAGTTCAACCCCACCAAGTGCAAAGTCATGAAGACTGGGGAAGGACAAGGAAGATCGCAGACGGAGTACAGTCTAGGGGTCCAGAGACTACAAACCTCACTCAAGGAAAAGAATCTTGGGGTGAGTATAACACTGGGCACATCTGAGGCGCACATCTGAGGCGCACATCAACCAAACAACTGCTGCAGCATATGGGCGCCTGGCAAACCTAGGAGTAGCATTCCGACATCTCATTAAGGAATCGTTCAGGACCCTGTACACCGTGTACGTTAGGCCTATATTGGAGTATGCGGCACCAGTTTGGAACCCACACCTAGCCAGGCACGTAAAGAAACTAGAGAAAGTGCAAAGGTTTGCAACAAGACTAGTCCCGGAGCTAAGAGGTATGTCCTACGAGGAGAGGTTAAGGAAAGTCGACCTGACGACACAGGAGGATAAGAGGAACGGGGGTACATGATAACGACATAAAATACTGAGAAGAATCGACAAGGTGGACAGGGACAGGATGTTCCAGAGATGGGACACAGCAACAAAGGGTCACAATTGGAAGTTGAGGACTCAGATGAATCACAGGGATGTTAGGAAGTATTTCTTCAGTCATAGAGTTGTCAGGAAGTGGAATAGTCTGGAGAGTGAAATAGTGGAGGCAGGATCCATACATAGCTTTAAGAAGAGATACGATAAAACTCTTGGACCAGGAGCTGTGAATCAGCCTCTTCAGCCACAAATAGGTAAGTACACACATACACACACACGCGCGCGCGCGCGCGCACACACACACATACACGCACGCACACACACACACACACACACACACACACACACACACAGGCTACAAGCCTGGTCCAGCAACTGGCTCCTTGAATTTAACCCTGCTAAATGCAAAGTCATGAAGATTGGGGAAGGGCAAAGAAGACCGCAGACACAATATAGTTTAGATGGCCAAAGACTGCAAACCTCGCTCAAGGAAAAAGATCTGGGGGTGAGTATAACACCGAGCATATCTCCTGAGGCGCACATCAATCAGATAACTGCTGCAGCATACGGGCGCTTGGCAAACCTACGGATAGCGTTCCGATACCTCAGTAAGGATTCGTTTAAGACTCTGTACACCATCTACGTCAGGCCCATACTGGAGTATGCAGCACCAGTTTGGAATCCACACCTAGTCAAGCACGTCAAGAAATTAGAGAAAGTGCAAAGGTTTGCAACAAGACTAGTCCCAGAGCTACGGGGATTGTCCTATGAAGAAAGGTTGAGGGAAATCGGCCTGACGACACTGGAGGCCAGGACGGTCAGGGGAGACATGATAACGACATATAAAATACTGCGCGGAATAGACGAGGTGGACAAAGACGGGATGTTCCAGAGATGGGACACAGACACAAGAGGTCACAATTGGAAGTTGAAGACTCAGATGAATCAAAGGGATGTTAGGAAGTATTTCTTCAGTCATAGAGTAGTCAGGCCATGGAATAGCCTAGAAAGTGACGTAGTGGAGGCGGGAACCATACATAGTTTTAAGGCGAGGTATGATAGAGCTCATGGGGCAGGGAGAGAGAGGACCTAGTAGCAATCAGCGAAGAGGCGGGGCCAGGAGCTGTGAATCGACCCCTGCAACCACAAATAGGTGAGTACAAATAGGTGAGTACACACACACACACACACACATACACACACGTGAAACTCCAGGTCACAGAGGAACTGGATCAACGTGTATGTCAGTGTTAGCATGATCAACACTTGCAATATGGACAAAGAAGAGAAAATCAATGTGGCCAGATTCTTTAGCAAGTGTCCGAGAGTCAGTGTGTACCGAGGTAGACTAGTGTTCTGGGACTATGTTTACAGGTAGACTAGTTTCTGAGGCTCGGTGTATCCATTTAGTAGTAGTGGTGGTGATGGTTGAATTATATCAATATACTGTTATTATTATTATTATTATTATTATTTATTATTATTATTATTATTACTGTTATTATTACCCAGAGTATACCTAGAGAGGGTTTCGGGGGTCAACGCCCCCGAGGCCCGGCCTGAGACCAGGCCTAGGTGGATCAGGGTCTGATCAACTAGGCTGTTACTGCTGGCTGCACGCAAACTGACGTACGAACCACAGCCTGGCTGGCCAGGTACTGACTTTAGGTTCTTGTCCAGTGCCTTCTTGAAGACAGCCAGGAGTCTATTGGGAAACCCCCTTATGTATGCTGGGAGGCAATTGAACAGTCTTGGGCCCCTGACACTTACTGTGTTGTCTCTCAGTGTACTCGTGGCGCCCCTGCTTTTCATTGGGGGAATGTTGCATCTCCTGCCGAGTCTTTTGCTTTCATAGGGAGTGATTTTCGTGTGCAAGTTTGGTACTAATCCCATTAGGATTTACCAAGTGTATATTATCATGTATCTCTCTCGCCTGAGTTCCAGGGAATACAAATCAAGGGACTTCAACCGTTCCCAGTAATTTAGGTGCTTTATCGTACTTATTATTGTTGTTATTTCTCTCTCTCTCTCTCTCTCTCTCTCTCTCTCTCTCTCTCTCTCTCTCTCTCTCTCTCTCTCTCTCTCTCTCTCTCTCTCTCTCTCTTTCTCTCCTTCACACATCGTTAAAATTAACCTCAATTGTATCAAGATAAAGTGGGAATTATGCACGGTAAATAGGTACATACTTCCTGTTAGGTACGTGTTGTGCATGAGACAGTGAGCTGACGAGTGGGACTTCCCTCTCTGTCCTTCTGTTACTCTTCTTTCATAACAGTACAACAGTAACTCAGACTATACGAACAAACCACTTGAATGATGATTTAAGGTCACCTTTCTCATTATTTATTTATTATTATTATTGTTATAAATAGTATAATTATTATAATTATTAATTATTATTGCTATAAATATTATTAACTATTATTTCTATAAATATTATTATTATTATTATTATTATTATTATTATTATTATTATTATTATTATTATTATTATTGTTTTTACTGAGGGGAATAGAGCTGTATCTGCGGAGAATATAGTTATACATGAGGGGAATACAGCTGTATGTGACGGTTATACATTTGTATGTAAGGGGTATATAGATGCATAGACGGGTATAATTATATATAAGAGGTATAAAGTTATATATGAGAGGTATACAGTATATTCATAAGGGGGAACACGTGTGGGTATGAGGAATACAAGTATGTATGATAGTAATACCAGTATGAATGATAGTAATACAAATATGTATGATAGTAATACCAGTATGAATGATAGTAATACAAATATGTATGATAGTAATACCAGTATGTAGGATAGTAATACAACTATGTATGATAGTAATACCAGTATGTAGGATAGTAATACAACTATGTATGATAGTAATACCAGTATGTATGATAGTAATACAACTATGTATGATAGTTATACAACTATGTATAATAGTAATACCAGTATGTATGATAGTAATACCAGTATGTATGATAGTAATACCAGTATGTATGATAGTAATACCAGTATGTATGATAGTAATACCAGTATGAATGATAGTAATACAACTATGTATGATAGTAATACCAGTATGTAGGATAGTAATACAACTATGTATGATAGTAATACCAGTATGTAGGATAGTAATACAACTATGTATGATAGTAATACCAGTATGTATGATAGTAATACAACTATGTATGATAGTAATACAACTATGTATGATAGTAATGCAACTATGTATGATAGTAATACCAGTATGTATGATAGTAATACAACTATGTATGATAGTTATACAACTATGTATAATAGTAATACCAGTATGTATGATAGTAATACCAGTATGTATGATAGTAATACCAGTATGTATGATAGTAATACCAGTATGTATGATAGTAATACCAGTATGTATGATAGTAATACAACTATGTATGATAGTAATACAACTATGTATGATAGTAATACAACTATGTATGATAGTAATACAACTATGTTTGACAGTAATACAACTATGTATGATAGTAATACAACTATGTATGATAGTAATACAACTATGTATGATAGTTATACAACTATGTTTGACAGTAATACAACTTTGTATAATTCTAATATTTTATATTAATAATAGTAAAAACTATATTACAAAAATTTAAAAGCCAGATAATAAGACAAAGCTGTGACAGTATTTAGTAAAGCTGAAGTATAATTGATTATTACACACACACACACACACACACACACACACACACACACACACACACACACACACACACACACACAGTTCCTCACAAGAGATTAGTGCAGAAGCTAGAGCATCAGGCGCATATAACAGGAAGGGCACTGCAATGGATCATAGAATACCTGACAGGGAGGCAACAACGAGTCATGGTACGTAATGATGTATCACAGTGGGCACCTGTGACGAGTGGGGTCCCACAGGGGTCGGTCCTAGGACCAGTGCTATTTTTGGTATATGTGAACGACATGACGGAAGGGTTAGACTCAGAAGTGTCCCTGTTTGCAGATGATGTGAAGTTAATGAGGAGAATTAAATCTGATGAGGACCAGGCAGGACTTCAAAGAGACCTGGACAGACTGGACACCTGGTCCAGCAAATGGCTTCTCGAATTTAATCCTGCCAAATGCAAAGTCATGAAGATAGGGGAAGGGCACAGAAGACCACAGACAGAGTATAGGCTAGGTGGCCAAAGACTGCAAACCTCACTCAAGGAGAAAGATCTTGGGGTGAGTATAACACCGAGCATGTCTCCGGAAGCACACATCAATCAGATAACTGCTGCAGCATATGGGCGCCTGGCAAACCTGAGAACAGCATTCCGATACCTTAGTAAGGAATCATTCAAGACACTGTACACCGTGTATGTCAGGCCCATACTGGAGTATGCAGCACCTGTTTGGAACCCGCACTTGATAAAGCACGTCAAGAAACTAGAGAAAGTGCAAAGGTTTGCGACAAGGTTAGTTCCAGAGCTAAGGGGAATGTCCTATGAAGAAAGATTAAGGGAAATCGACCTGACGACACTGGAGGACAGGAGGGTCAGGGGAGACATGATAACGACATATAAAATACTGCGTGGAATAGACAAGGTGGACAAAGACAGGATGTTCCAGGGAGGGGACACAGAAACAAGAGGCCACAATTGGAAGTTGAAGACACAAATGAGTCAGAGAGATAGTAGGATGTATTTCTTTAGTCATAGAGTTGTAAGGCAGTGGAATAGAGTAGAAAATGACGTAGTGGAGGCAGGAACCATACACAGTTTTAAGACGAGGTTTGATAAAGCTCATGGAGCGGGGAGAGAGAGGGCCTAGTAGCAACCGGTGAAGAGGCGGGGCCAGGAGCTAGGACTCGACCCCTGCAACCACAAATAGGTGAGTACACACACACGCACACACACACATAGAAATCAGTGAAGAGGCGGGGCCAGGAGCTAGGACTCGACCCTTTCAACCACAAATAGGTGAGTACACACACACACACACACACACACACACACACACACACACACACACACATGGCAACATGGGGACACAAGTGGAAATTGAAAAAGTCAGGTGAGTCAAAGGGATTTTAGGCAGCATTTCATCAGCCTTTAGGGTTGTCAGGAAGTGGAACAGTCTGGAGGGTGATGTGGTGGAGGCTGCATCCATACATAGCTTTAAGACGAGGTATGATCAAGCTCACTGAGCAGGGAGACAGTGGACCTGGTAGCGACCAGTGAAGAGGCGGGGCCAGGAGCTGTAACTCAAGCCCTGCAACTACATATAGATGAGAATATATAGGAAACATTCACACAAACACACACGCATTTATATATATATATATATATATATATATATATATATATATATATATATATATATATAAACAAAATAAATGAGTGTTTGTAAAACATATTTCGTTTGCGAACTACAATCCCCAGTATTTCACAAATTTGGTGCCTGAGAGAAAAAACTCGGAGCGATTGCCATTTTTTATAATCCGGATTTGGAATCATGCAAGGGAGGACGCGCGCGAACCCGCCGTTCGTAAGGGTGAAATCCGGATTGCCAGTCCTGGGAGAATCCGACTTAGGGGAACGACAACGTGACGCGGGACATTGTTTTTGCGTCTCGAATTTCGTACGAGAGAAATCGCTTCGTCTAATTAGATTTTTTATAAGAATTTGGTGGATATTTTTTTTTTTTTTGGGGGGGGATGGGAGAGTTGTTTCGTTGTTTTTTGTCTAGATGTGAGTATTGATTTTTATATTGTGTTTGTGTGTGTGTTAGCGTGTGTATTAGTGATAACTGTGTGTGTGTGTGTGTTAGTGTTTATATGTGTATTAGCATGTTTTTGTGGGTGTATTAGTGTGTTTGTGTGTCTATTAGTGTTTGTGTGTATAAGTGTGTTTGTGTGTATTAGTGTGTTAGTTTGTGTGTGTATTAACGTGTTTGTATTAGTGTGTTTGTGTGTATTAGTGTTTTTGTGTGTGTTAACGTGTTTGTGTGTATTAGTGTTTTTGTGTGTATTAACGTGTTTGTGTGTATTAGTGTTTGTTTGCGTGTGCATTAACGTGTTTGCATGTATTAGTGTGTTTGTGTGTATTAGTGTTTTTGTGTGTGTATTAACGTGTTTGTGTGTATTAGTTTGTGTTAGTGTGTTTGTGTATTTGTATACTTGTGTGTATTAGCGTGTGTGTGTATTAACGTGTTTGTGTGTATTAGTGTGTTTGTTAGTTTGTGTGCCTATAAGCGTGTTTGTGTGTATTAGTGTATTTGTGTGTATTAGTGTTTATGTGTGTGTTAACGTGTTTGTGTGTATTAGTTTGTGTTAGTGTGTTTGTGTTAGTATACTTGTGTGTATTAGCGTGTTTGTGTGTATTGGTGTGTTTTATGCATTGTTAATAATGTATGTTTACGGGTAGGCGCTAAACCCGCAGGGGGTCATGCAGTGTTTAAAGGAACAGGTTTGATCTGACGAGAGGATGTAGCTCCAAATCCTTGAATCAAGAGCCCTTCCCCGGCATCAAAGACCCTCTCTTAAAGGGAATATTTCTGTTGACGTCGGACTTGTTCGCCTCACGTTAGAGATAATTTGTTTTTCATCCTTCAAAATTCATTTTGAAATTCCTCAAAATCCTTTAGAGTTCTTTCAGATTTTTTTTTTAAATCCTTCAAAGAATATTTAAAAGTTTATTTTTTATTTTTTTTTTCAAAATCTTTTGAAAATTCTTCAGAAATCTTTAAAAATTTCTTTTAAATTCTTTCAGAATCAACTGAGGACCTTATTTTTTCAAAATCCTTCGATAAATCTCTCAGAATCTTTCAGAATCCTTTGAAAAAATCCCCCGATGCCCTTCAGAATCCTTTGAACAATAAAAAAATCTGTCAGAATACTTTGAAAAATATCTCAGAATCCTTCAAAATCCTTTTCCAAAATCTGAAAATCCTTCAAAATACTTTTCAAAGCCTCGAAATCCTTTCGATTCCTTCGAAGAAAATCTCAAAATCCTCAAGGATCCTTTTGGTTAATCTGTTGAGAGTTAAATTTAACCGACTACCCACGTTAACCATCACTACAATCAGTGACCATCGTAGAGACTTAGAAAGGCGAGAGAAATCTCACATATACACGCTACATGCACCTGATTGCCAATAAATTTTCCACGTCCAATATGGCCGATCAGTAACCCGTGACGTCACACGGAAAAACCGACAACACTCGAATTCGGAACAAAAAAAAAATGTGTTTGAGAGCTTTGGAAGTTGAGAAATAGGATGTATAAATATTTAAAAAACGGGCGAAATGGAGGCAGTCGGTGATTGTAGGTTCTCTGGTGATTGATCAGGGGGTGAAACATCGCCATTTCAATTTTTTTTTTTGACGTATTTTGAAATTTTAGTCACAACTGAGCTAGTAATAATGCAAGTGGAGATATATTAATACCGACAGACTGTGGGAATGAAGAACATACGCGCAATCAAGGCATTAAAGGAGATGTTTCGCCTCTGTGGCATCGCCACCAGTGGCGAAGCGTCTCCTTCAATACATGTCTTGATCCTGCATGTGTTATTCCCACAGTGACGATACAAAAAGCGCTGTCTCTTATCAACACCCGCAGCATCACGTAATGGATGTTGACTCTGTCACTGCTAGCCAACACTGCAGCAAACACGTCCATAGCATCTTAAAGTACCTAGCTGCTCAGAGAAGGGAAGTCTAGCTGACTCTAGATGCTTAGGGAGGGAAAGTCTAGCTGACTCTAGCTGCTCAGGGAAGGGAAGTCTAGCTGCTGACTTTAGCTGCTCATTCCCTTCCCGGGAAGGGAAGTCTAGCTGCTGACTTTAGCTGCTCATGGAAGGGAAGTCTAGCTGACTAGCTGCTCAGGGAAGGGAAGTCTAGCTGACTCTAGCTGCTCAGGGAAGGGAAGTCTAGCTGACTCTAGCTGCTCAGGGAAGGGAAGTCTAGCTGACTCTAGCTGCTCAGGGAAGGAAAGTCTAGCTGACTCTAGCTGCTCAGGGAAGGAAAGTCTAGCTGACTCTAGCTGCTCAGGGAAGGAAAGTCTAGCTGACTCTAGCTGCTCAGGGAAGGAAAGTCTAGCTGACTCTAGCTGCTCAGGGAAGGAAAGTCTAGCTGACTCTAGCTGCTCAGGGAAGGAAAGTCTAGCTGACTCTAGCTGCTCAGGGAAGGAAAGTCTAGCTGACTCTAGCTGCTCAGGGAAGGAAAGTCTAGCTGACTCTAGCTGCTCAGGGAAGGAAAGTCTAGCTGACTCTAGCTGCTCAGGGAAGGAAAGTCTAGCTGACTCTAGCTGCTCATGGAAGAACAGTCACAACTGTATAACAGTAACGAATACCGACAGTATGGTAATAACCTACACAATGTGAATTATGGTTTTTTATTGGGTAGGTGTATCTGCCCACAAGGAACTTTTCCAGTTCACGAATTAATAGTTAATATCGGACCACATTTCTGCACAATCGGATGCCATAACCCGCAATGCCTGTCTTGTTTACATACCAAGCCACTGATGGTGTGGAAGGGTACGAGACAGGAAAGAAAGCCACCAGATTAGTCTCAAGAAACGATCAGATGCTCATTAGCATACCAGTGAGTTCTCGTCGAAGCATGTAAGTGAAAACACTGCAAGCGAAGGTCTTGTATCAATTTTTTTCTTGGTGTGTATACAGTAACCCTTTTTTTATAAAGCTCCTCTCTTTATGTAATATATTGTTTTCATTTTTGTAAATGCGATTGAACAAATGCGTTCGAAATTGAGTATCACGTCAATAAAAGGTCTTCATGGTACGTGTTTCTGTTCGTTGTACTTTTTCAATTACACAAATAACTTACACATAGAGAGAAGCTTACGACGATGTTTCGGTCTGACTTGGACTATTTACAGAGTGACTTGTAAATGGTCCAAATAGGACCGAAACGTCGTCGTAAGCTCCTCTCTCCTGTGTGCGGGTTATTTGTATATTGTTCAAGTCACGGTATTGTGCCATTTTGTTCTTTTTCAATTGCATTTTAAAAAATGGCGTTATATAGAAAAGCCTGGTTCATTAATATGGAACATCAGCATAGTGACAGCCAGGGACCCCTGACTAGAGCTCAACCCACGGCCATCCATCAGCTGCAGAAGCAGGAAGCTGCAGAAGACCAGTGTGAACACGGCCAACAGTGTATCAGATGACCTCTTGCTTCATTATCTGCTTGAATACCAAGTGAGTCTTACTTAGACGACTGCCCGCTGCCTCCACACGGCTAGAACCTAGGCAAAACTGTGGCCGCGTTGGTATTTCTCGGAGTAACGCTGAGATAATGGTACACAGTACCGACAAGATGAAGAATTAGACGCATATGCAATCAGTCCCTAAATGACCTAGGAACATATATTGTATATTCAGACAAAGGAACCGCTACCTCGTTAACGTGATGGCTTATCTGACTAATATTCAGTAGTACTTCTAGTGAAGATGTCTTGGTAAGATGCAAGCGGATAGTTGTTGATGCTGGTGAGTTGCTGGTAGGTGCAGGAGGCATAGGTACATGTGGATGTACCTATGACAAGTGAAGTGGTGGTAGTTGCAGGTGGAAGGTGGTAGTTGTAGGTGGATGGTGGTAGTTGCAGGTGGCCAGTGGTAGCTGCAGGCTGATGGTGGTATATAAGGTTGATGGTGGTACATAAATAAGGTTGATGGTGGTACATAAGTAAGGTTAATGGTGGTACATAGGCAAGGCTGATGGTGGTACACAAGGTTGATGGTGGTACATAAGTAAGGTTGATGGTGGTACATAAGTAAGGTTGATGGTGGTACATAAGGTTGATGGTGGTACATAAGTAAGGTTGATGGTGGTACACAGGCAAGGCTGATGGTGGTACATAAGGTTGATGGTACATAAGTAAGGTTGATGGTGGAACATAAGTAAGGTTGATGGTGGTACATAGGCAAGGCTGATGGTGGTACATAAGTAAGGTTGATGGTGGTACATAAGTAAGGTTGATGGTGGTACATAAGTAAGGTTGATGGTGGTACATAAGTAAGGTTGATGGTGGTACACAAGGCTGATGGTGGTACATAAGTAAGGTTGATGGTGGTGCATAAGTAAGGTTGATGGTGGTGCATAAGTAAGGTTGATGGTGGTGCATAAGTAAGGTTGATGGTGGTACATAAGTAAGGTTGATGGTGGTACATAAGGTTGATGGTGGTACATAAGTAAGGTTGATGGTGGTACATAAGTAAGGTTGATGGTGGTACATAAGTAAGGTTGATGGTGGTACATAAGGTTGATGGTGGTACATAAGTAAGGTTGATGATGGTACATAAGTAAGGTTGATGATGGTACATAAGTAAGGTTGATGGTGGTACATAAGGTTGATGGTGGTACATAAGTAAGGTTGATGGTGGTACATAAGTAAGGTTGATGGTGGTACACAAGGCTGATGGTGGTACATAAGTAAGGTTGATGGTGGTACATAAGTAAGGTTGATGGTGGTACATAAGTAAGGTTGATGGTGGTACATAAGTAAGGTTGATGGTGGTACATAAGTAAGGTTGATGGTGGTACATAAGTAAGGTTGATGGTGGTACAGATAACACCAGCTCAACTTTAACACACACACAGCTGATGATAATCACATAATGTCGACCATTCATTAATTGGGGCCCAAATACCCGATATAATAATCTGATAATTTATAATGCTTTTTTTGCTGTGCTGGTTCCGACCAATTATTCATTGCCTAGCGCTAATTATTCTATTATTCAAAGCTCATAATTATCCTACAGGCCTGTCAATAATTCGTCAGCCATTTTACGATTATAATGAGAATACAAATCTCAATAATTATAATAAATAATCGAGGTAATTTTTCTTGTCTTAATATTTCTGCAGTAATTTTTTTTGCGCATATTTTTTTATGGGATACGATAGCTGTTTTCTGATGCGATATCCTTGAAGGTCTCTTGATCAAAGGACACAGAGCATCCCTTTCGGCCCTCGGATCAAATCTCGTTGACTTCCAAGGGTAAGGTAGCTCCAGTTCCTTGAATGAAGAGCCTTTAAAAAGCATACACATACACACCAAAGATTATATATATATATATATATATATATATATATATATATATATAATATATATATATATAATATATATATATATATATATATATATATATATATATATATATATATATATATATATATATATATATATATTGACAAGGACATTTGTCCTGTATAATTCCTGGTAAATAATTCACCCGGGGCGATTATTGTCAATTAAATCAAAATAATTCTGGCTGTGTTTTATCATCTCAGTGGTGGATTATTTTAGACTTTCCCGTTGATGATGAAAAGTCTAAATGTAATTAAATAATTCGTGTTGGTATTATTAATAGTAGTAGTAGTATAGTAGTAGTAATTTTAATTATATAAGACGAAAAACATATTATATAGACGAAAGGAACCAAAAAATGCAATTATCAAATTATTTTTATCTGATTTAAAATAATTCTCTTAATTATCCTCGAAAATTATTTAAATTACGCATCATTAATGTATTTTATCTTCAGTAATAATAATTATAATCATTCATAGTCATTATCAATAAGTAACTATCAATAAATATAATCTGCAAATTGGAAATGAAAGAAAAAGGACGCTGTTTCGCCCGGTTCTGAACCAGCATCAAGCAGTAGCTTGATAATGGTCCTCTGTGGGGGCGAAACGTCGTCCAGTCTGGTCAAGGACCTGGGCCACGGGGGCGTTGACCCCCGGAACACCCGGTGGCCACGGTATTAATTACACCAGTTATATTACAAGCAAACAAAAAAAAGTCTTAAATAAAGAAAAACAACAACAACAACAACAGAGCAGCAAACAAAAATAAAAATCACAACAGATAAAAATACTTGTAACAGCAGCCACAATAACCATTTCAACAATCCCATTACTAACAAAAACAATTACAATGACAATGACAGTAACAATACTAAAAGCAGTCATATTAACACTCGGAGTAAGAGAAAAAAGACAGCGGAGAGAGAGAGAGAGAGAGAGAGAGAGAGAGATTCGCGAGTCTACTAACGGCACCAATTTAACAAAAACAGTAACAACCAGGGAGAGAGAGAGAGAGAGAGAGAGAGAGAGAGAGAGAGAGAGAGAGAGAGAGAGAGAGAGAGAGAGAGAGAGAGAGAGACCGACCATGGGAAAGAAAGATAGCAGGCGACTTGGAAGTCCGGATTGAGGCTATCTATTAAGAGAGAGACAGGGAGAGAAAGAGACACAGACAGACAGAGAGAGAGAAAGATAGACAGACAGACAGAGAGAGAGAAAGACAGAAAGAGAGTGTATCCAGATCAATCAGCTGGGTAAAATACGGCCGCCCTGAAAGCCTACAAATGACCCATGGAACGTCACACGCTGCAAATAATTCTTTTCAACCCTACACGCCTTTGATGCCTTTTATTAATTCTGTTTATTTACATATCTTTATTTTTATCCCTTTGTAATAATTCAGGTAAATAATGTATATTCACTGTGTGGATGTTAGCGTCTCTGGTTGATAACCATAGGTCTGGCGAGTGACTGGATGGGTGAACCTTACGTATTTGTCTCCTAGTCTAAGAGGACAGTGAATGTTTTTATACAGGAAAAAGATTATTGTTAGTTGTAGTAGTAATAGTTATTACTATTATTATTATTTTGTCTTTGTATTATTCTTAATTACATGGCCTGTCGCCCATTAAGGTATGGTGGCCCAAACAGTGAAATATTCATCATCATTTATTCACCAGTTGTCCTGCCATTTATTCACCAGTTGTCCTGCCATTTATTCACCAGTTGTCCTGCCATTTTTTCACCAGTTGTCCTGACATTTATTCACCAGTTGTCCTGCCATTTATTCACCAGTTGTCCTGCCATTTATTCACCAGTTGTCCTGCCATTCACCAGTTGTCCTGCCATTTATTCACCAGTTGTCCTGACATTTATTCACCAGTTGTCCTGCCATTCACCAGTTGTCCTGCCATTTATTCACCAGTTGTCCTGCCATTCACCAGTTGTCCTGCCATTTATTCACCAGTTGTCCTGCCATTTATTCACCAGTTGTCCTGACATTTATTCATCAGTTGTCCTGCCATTCACCAGTTGTCCTGCCATTTATTCACCAGTTGTCCTGCCATTTATTCACCAGTTGTCCTGCCATTCACCAGTTGTCCTGCCATTCACCAGTTGTCCTGCCATTTATTCACCAGTTGTCCTGCCATTCACCAGTTGTCCTGCCATTTATTCACCAGTTGTCCTGCCATTTATTCACCAGTTGTCCTGCCATTTATTCACCAGTTGTCCTGCCATTCACCAGTTGTCCTGCCATTCACCAGTTGTCCTGCCATTTATTCACCAGTTGTCCTGCCAGACAACACAGTACAGGTGATCCCCTGACCTGCTACATCCCCCAGTCTTAATTCAGGCGTGTACATTCTTCAAGGAACTGTTGAGTGGTAAAAGTCACTTCTGTACAGTTCAGAACATATAGGAAACGTTTCGCCACCAGTGGTTTCTTCAGTCTGAAGAACCTTAATATATCTGTATCTTATCTTTATTAATAAGATATCTTAACATATCATACAGGTTATTATACTGTCTCTATATTCCTCAATAAGTGGATACTTAAGCACACAGTGTTCAAGATAGTGACCATAGCGCTGGCCATATGCTTTGCATTTGGGTTGATCATCATCTGTGCGTCTGCCAAGCTTGCCGATAACTCCGAGAATCTTGTACTAATTACCGTACACCATCTTACAAAATTTGAAGCCGATCAGATGAGGCCTTCTTGTGTTTTGAGATTTAACAACGAAAACTTGGAGAAAGAAAAAAATGGCAACTCCTTGGAGGTTCC
>NC_091343.1:20486190-20628690 GCF_038502225.1 Cherax quadricarinatus | reverse complement strand
CTCCAGGACTAAAGTCCGGCCTGCCGGTTTCCCTGAATCCCTTCATAAATGTTACTTTGCTCACACTCCAAGAGCACGTCAAGTATTAAAAACCATTTGTCTCCATTCACTCCTATCAAACACACTCACGCATGCCTGCTGGAAGTCCAAGCCCCTCGCACGCAAAACCTCCTTTACCCCCTCCCTCCAACCTTTCCTAGGCCGACCCCTACCCTGCCTTCCTTCCACTACATATATATATATATATATATATATATATATATATATATATATATATATATATATATATATATATATATATATATATATATATATATATATATATATATATATATATATTTTATATATATATATATATATATATATATATATATATATATATATATATATATATTTTATATATATATATATATATATATATATATATATATATATATATATATATATATATATATATATATGTCGTGCCGAATAGGCAGAACTTGCGATCTTGGCTTAAATAGCAACGTTCATCTTGCCATATAGGACAAGTGAAAATTTGCGTATGCAATAATTTCGCCAAAATGATTCTGAACCTAACGAAAAAAATATATTTCACTGTGTTTGTTTAGTATTAAATTATTGTAAACAAATATAAAATATAATTAGTTGGGTTACCCTAAAATGAATTGTTCTTGTTATAATAAGGTTGGGTAAGTTTTCTAAGATTGTTTTGTAGCAAAATTAAAAATTTTTTACATTAACATTAATGAAAAAAAAATATATATCTTTAAACGTATAAGAGAAAATTTTAGAAAGGACTTAATTTTAAATGAGTTCTTGCTAATTGAACAGTTTTACATATTCGGCACGACATATATATATATGTAAGTTGGAAGTGTATAAGTCTACATTCTATTGCTTCAGCTTCACGTTGTCCCAGACCCTGGACCAGAACCTTCACCAGATTTAATAAAAAAAAATATTTCTTTATGTTATTTTATGTCAGGTACATTAAAATTCCTATCTAATCACTGGGTCATATCAGCGCCATTAACTTACGTAAGTCACCACACCAGCAATGACTGGTGCATTAACTGACGTAGGTCACCATACCAGAGATGACTGGTGTTAAATTTCCTGGAGCAAAGCTAAACCCGTAGGGGTCATACAGCTCTTGAGGAGTGGGAGATAATCGAGTTTGATACGAGGAAGGGGAGAGGGAGCTTCACTTGCTGTGATCATTATTCTTTGAAGTGGTATCATTGTCAAAATAATAATAATAATAATAATAAATAATATCACACAGCACCTACGGAGGTCATCAGGTATCCACACAGCACGTACGTAGGTAATCAGGTATCCACACAGCACCTATGGAATTACTCAGGTATCCACACAATACCTATGGAAGAAATCAGGTATCTACACACCACCTACGTAAGTAATCAGGTATGCAGACAGCACCTATGGATGTAATCAGGTATCCACACAGTACCTATGGAGGTAATCAGGTATCCACACAGTACCTATGGAGGTAATCAGGTATCCACACAGTACCTATGGAGGTAATCAGGTATCCACACAACACCTACGTAGGTAACCAGGTATCCACACAGCACCTACGTAGTTAATCAGGTATCCACACAAAACCTACGGAGGTAATCAGGGATCCACGCCGTGCGATGTACCTAACGTAATTAATCGATAAAAAACTCTCGACGTTTCGCTCAAGCTGAACGTTGCAGTTTCAAAACGCATCGTGTGGAGCAATGTTTTTATTTACTGTTTCAGTAAGTGGAACGATAAAAAATGCAACTGAATCAGAGCAAACACACGGAGCGTGCAAAGCACATTCAACAAACCACAATTCATCTGCAACATGAGACAGGAAGATAGGGAGAGTAGATGAATGGTTCAGAGAACCGACATGTTGATAAATTAGACACATGTGCAACTCTTGGGTATCTTTATTGAGGAAACGTTTCGCCACACAGTGGCTTCATCAGTCCATACAAAGGAGAATCTTGAAGAACAGGAGGAGAATGAGGTAATCAGCCCCTCAACCTTGAGTCGATGTGGTCAGTCCATCAATCTTGAATAGAATACGGCATACGTGCTGAGAAGGAGCTTATAAACCGTTGGTAGGAGAGGTGCAGCAGTCATAGGTGGTGTAACATTTGTTCAATGTTGAAGTAGGTCGTGCCCAAGAATTAGGCAAGCGAAGAATTCCCAAGTATTAAGATCCCAAGAAGTTGCAGTGTCTGACAGGTTTGTAGATGAATGGTTCAGAGAACCGACATGTTGATAAATTAGACTATTCAAGACTGATGGACTGACCACATCGACTCAAGGTTGAGGGACTGATTACCTCATTCTCCTCCTGTTCTTCATGATTCTCCTTTATATGGACTGATGAAGCCACTGTGTGGCGAAACGTTTCCTCAATAAAGATACCCAAGAGTTGCACATGTGTCTAATTTATCAAGATAGGGAGAATAGATGGGTAAGACACATGTGCCAAAGTTGCACCTGTGTCTTACATAAATAAGACGCATGTGCCAAAGTTGCACCTGTGTCTTACATGAATAATAAAGACACATGTGGTAAAGTTGCACATGTGTCTTTCGCATGATACTGTCTGTATCATCATGCCTTCCATGATTCCTTAGATGAGTGAGACTCATGTACAACAGATGGGTATCTTTATGGGCGAAACATCTCGCCTGCGCAGTAGGCTTCTTCGGTGGAATGCAGTATTCGACCAGAGATTCCGGCTGCGCATGACGAATATTTCAGCAATAAAAACACACAGTTGTTACCAGGAGCCGTGAATCGACCCCTGCAACCACAAATAGGTGAGTAGACGTTAGAAAGTTTTTCTTCAGTCACAGATTTATCTTTAAGTGGATCAATCTGGAAAGTGATGTAGTGGAGGCAGGATTCATACATAGCTTTAAGAAGAGGTATGATAAAGGGATCCTTAACCTTGTCAAACCCTGTGTAAAAAAAAAAAAAAAAAAAAAAAAAAGCTCATGGAGCAGGGGGAGAGAGAGAGTGGACCTAGTAGCGACCAGTGAAGAGGCGGGGCCAGGAGCTACGAATCGACCCCTGCAATCACAAATAGGTGAGTGCACAAACCCTTAAAGGATATTATGTGACTCGCAGAAAAAACTGTACACATTAATTTGCATAATAACATATTACCAGCCGTGAATAACGGGTAAAGCAAAATCAGCAAGAATAATGTGGAAAACATAATTCAAGTTTTGAATCATTCAGATTTTGCAGAATTTATAGAGTTTGTTGTAATTTATTGTTTACAGTATCACTAGCAAAGTTAATATAATTCAATTTAGGACGAATATTGGACGTTCTTATTAATGTAATTTGTGCTATTATTATTATTATTATTATTATTATTATTATTATTATTATTATTATTATTATTATTATAGTAGTAGTAGGAGTATAATTGTAGTAGTGGTTGTTGGAGTCGTTGTGGTAGTACTAATAGTGTACTAGAAGTATTCGTAGTATTAGAACTACTACTACTAGCAGTAGTAGTTCTACTAGTAGTGGTAGTAGTTAATGTAGTAATACATGTATTAGTAGTGTTACTAGTAGCAGTAGTATTCTGTTAAATGTCTAAGAAGCAGGGGCAGAAGGTGATCTTTTTTCTACTCGTTCCGTGATCGAACCCGGGTTCATCAGTTGTGAGCCGAAGACGCTACCACTGTCATATTCCATCACAGAGGATGGTGTTTCACTGTCGTATACCATCACACAAGATGGTGTTTCACTGTCATATTCCATCACACAGGATGGTGTCTCACTGTCATATTCCATCACACAGAATGGTATTTCCCCTGTCATATTCCATCGCAGAGGTTGTGTTTCATAGTGTTAAATCTGTCAGTCTGAGCCGGGAGACTTCAGTAGGGCAATGAGGATATCGTCAAACATTCCGTTAAAGGTAAATCAGCTACGGCAGCTTCAAAGGTTTCCTTCCAACATAGCTTGAGTTACTATTGTTTGGGAGCTACTACCTCTCAGGATGACGTCTCCCGTACGCAAGAGTAATGGAATTCTGATGATGTCTACATCACCAGAGGGGCAGCAAAAATTATACACAGGAGACAAACGAAAAAAGGAGAGGGAAGAGGGGGAAAAATTGGATTGCACTTTGTATCTAACAATACGTATGCACTCGTATGCTAATAAAAAAAAAAGGTGATAGAGGGAGGGAGGAGCAGCGGACAAGAGAGTAAGCAATGTGTGGATGGTGGAATGAGGGTAGAGAAAGGTAGATAGGGTAGGAAGGTAAAGAAGGGATGGCGTAAGAAACGAAAGAGAAAAGGAAGGCTGGAGAGAGGGAAGAACCATGGACGAGAGAGAAGCTAAGTCCCACTGATGTAAAGGAAATGACAATTTATTCTCTCTTTCCCCCCTTCTTCCCCACCCCTCCCTCCCTCCCTTCCTCATTCTACCTTCCCTCCCCAATCATCATCCTTCCACCCATTGCAAAGGTTAGCAACGAAACATTTGCCTGAAAGGAGGGAAGGGACAACGAGAGACTTGAGAACCTCAACCTGACAACACTAGCAGGGAATGATTTAGGGCACGATCATGATATATGAGGTGCACAGAGTATTAGAGTGGAAAGGGACAAGCTGTATGAGAGGGAGAGGGAGCTAGGGGACGTAAATGTCAGCTAACGACGCAGATAAGACATAAGGACGTTAGTAATTTTTTTTTTCAGCTCCGGGTAGTAAGTGGATCTCGCCAATTAAGAAAATGTTGTTTATACGAGTGGATCCTGGAGGCTACGAATCGACCCTTACAAACAAACCTAGGGGGTACATCTAGATCGTATGTGTACTCACCTATACGTGGTTGCAGGGGTCGATTCACAGTGTGTGTGTGCTAAAAAAATTATTGTTTTTCTTTTATTTTATCGTGATGACATCTTCAAAAAACACATTACTCTGTATGTGATAAGTAATCCATAGAGAAAGTATTTCCTATGTAATAGTAATTCCAGTTCCGCTGGAAGGTAACCTTTGATGCTCCCGTAACTATTCTACTGAAGTCTTCCATCTTAGGCTAACACAATGTGTGAAATCCATCCTGTGGGATGGAATACACAGGGAAATAAGCTAGCTTTTGTTCCTACTCATGAACAGTAGCTATCTTTTAGAACAGAGTCGCAAAACGTTGTGCATGTTCCCACTGAGTTAACCTCATATAGAATAATGAAGCCCCAAAATCTACAGATGTTCCGCTATATATATAAAATATTGTAGCCTCATACTGCAGATTTGTCCAACTAATAAAAGAAAAAAAATTATAAAAAATATTCTTCACACCGTCCCTCCCATTACAACCGTCCCATCACTACCCTGTTAATATGTGTGTGTGTGTGTGTGTGTGTGTGTGTGTGTGTGTGTAGAAGGAAAAATTCAAACAGAACAGAGAGGGGGGGGGAGAAAAGAGGCAGAAGCCCATCAAGTATCAGCTAGACAAAGGAGCTAGAGGACATGATCTAAATAGAAGATGACGGGAGACATTGCCACAAGTACTTGTAAAACAGTTTAGTAATGACGCCGTGACTGTAAGGTGTTCAGAGCAGTGAGAGAATTAAAAACTATGCTGTTATTCTGTGTGGGATCGTCTATTGTTCTGAGAATTAAATCTTATGTTGTTTTTTGTTTATATTCGATCGCCTATTGTTTTGTGTTGTGATCCGGAGGACTTCAGGAGAGTACACTGTTACCCTCGTTACAACCATAACAATGACATACCCGTGACTATAATCGAGGGTGCTTCCACACATTGGCAGTCCAACCTGAGGCCAGACAGAAGCAGTTATGATCCCAGGAAAACATTGTGTGCCAGCTCACAGGAAAAGCAGCACATATTGTGCTGGAGAGGAAAGAGGGACCGGAGACACTTGGAGAATTAAATATATCTGGAATCAACTGGGAAGCGCTAAACCCGTGGGGTCATGCAGCATCTGCGTAACGGGAGGTATTCCAATCTGATCCAAAGAATGGGTAGCTCCAGTTTCCTCGGATCAAGTGCCCTTCACCAGCATGAACATGGACAGTCCCTCAACCTAGGACAAAACCCAGCCTAGAACAAAACCCAGCCTAGGACAAAACCCAATCTAGGACAAAACCCAATCTAGGACAAAACCCAATCTAGGACAAAACCCAACTTAGGACAAAACCCAATCTCGGACAAAACCCTACCAAGGACAATGCCCAAAATAGGACAAAACCCACCCTAGAGCAAAACCTGACCCAGGACAATACCCAATCTAGGACAAAACCCATTCTAGGACAAAACCCTACCTAGGACAATGCCCAAAATAGGACAAAACCCACCCTAGAGCAAAACCCGACCCAGGACAATACCCAATCTAGGACAAAACCCAATCTAGGACAAAACCCTACCTAGGACAATGCCCAAAATAGGACAAAACCCACCCTAGAGCAAAACCCGACCCAGGACAATACCCAATCTAGGACAATCAAACCTAGGACAAAATCCAACCTATGACAAAACCCACCCTTGAGCAAAACCCAACCTAGGACAATATCCAACCAGGACGAAAGCCCCACAGTAAAAGGAAAAAAACTCCCTAAGTTCGTCTAAGTTAGGTTTCGTTTAGTTAGGTTTTGTTTTGGCTGTATTAGATTTGGTTTAGTTAGGCTGCTGAGAAGTCTTGGTCCTCTCACGCTATCTTCCAGCAGTGTTCCATTATACACAAGGGGGATTACCAACAGACCCCTGGCTGTTTACGGGAGGGAACTTGATCGGGGGGCCTGTTCAAGAGCTGGGCCGAGGGGGCGTTGACCCCCGGAACATCCTCCTGGTAAGTAGGTTCCTCACGTCAGTTCCTGATCACCCGGGCTATGGTTGGTACTCTGGGCTGCGTGCGGCCGGCGGTGGTTGCCTAGTTGATCAAGCCTTTATCCATTAGGATAAAGGATTGATCAACTAGGCTGGTTAAGGACCGGACCACGGGGGCGATGTCCCTCGAAAACATGCTTCAGGTATCCTACAAGTCCTTGCACTTTCGCCCGACCTGTAAGATATAGGCAAATGTGATAATTCCTTTCAGAAATCAAGTTAAAATATTAAAAAGAGAGCTAAATGGAAAGGGAAACAATACGTGAAAAAAGATTATCCATCAATACAACAAAGGTAAAAATAACGGAACAGTGCTCATGATAACTTTATCCATAAATACAACAAGGGTTAAAAAAAAAAAATGTATAATTTCATGAATACAACGAGGGTTTAAAAAAACGAAGACATAACATGATGTATGACTTTATCCATAAATACAACGATGAACACAACAGAAAGGTAATCATCAATTATTTTATCTATAGTTACAAAAGGGGAGTAAAAGGAATTAAATGGAAGGTCACGAAATATGATAAATTAGTTTATCCGTACATACAAAGAAGACAAAGCTTGAGAGAAACACCAGAAGCCAGGGATATGATATGCAAAGAGAGAGTCCACCGTTTAATAAGCAATGAATGGAGGCAGCACTGGAGAACAAGGGAACATGGGGAAAAAATGTTGAACAAAGGAGATGCAAGCGAACCGAAAATAGCAGAAGGGCTAGAAATGAATACCTTAAAATCAGGAGGGAAGAGGAAAAACGATATGAAAATGACATAGAGGGGAAGAGTAGAATGTGAGGGAGAAAACAGTATGAAGGAGAGAGACTAATGTGAGGGAGATAACAGTGATGGAGAAAGAATCGTGTGAGGGAGAGAGAACAGTATGAGGGAGAAAGTTAAGCGTGAGGGTAGGTAGGTAGAGGGAGAGAACAGTATGAAGGTGAAAGTTAGGCGTGATGGAGAACAGTATGAGGGAGAAAGTGAAATGTTGGAGGGAACAGTATGAGGTAGAAAATAAAGTGTGAGGGAGAGAACAGTAAAACAAAGTTGAGCGCGAGAGAGAACAATGTAAGGGAGAACAGTAAGGAGAAAGAGAACAATGTGAGGAACGGAATGTGAGAATAGCGTAAATGCGAGAGCAGTATGATGGACCGAGAGAGAGAGAGAGAGAGAGAGAGAGAGAGAGAGAGAGAGGAAGGGAGGGAGGAAGGGAGGGAGGGAATAAGGGAACTATTGCACTGAGACCTGAAATCATCGTTCATCAGCGGTCGTGTTCACTCTCAAAACACACTACTCCATTAATAAACAATCCAGCCCCAGCGCACATCACGAATTTACACAAGAAAACCCATTCAAACAAAATATCCAGCACTAATTTGCCTCCTAACTGAAGAAAAAACCATATGGATTTGCGGTGGATTTATTTGTATATGCGAGAGAACTTCCCAAGGGTGCCAATTTCACTTGTAATAAGATACACTATAATACACTGAGTCAACTCAGCCGGGAATTAGAAATTTCTCCATAGAGCGAGGAGAGAGAGAGAAAAGGCACATAACGGAGCCATTATATTCATGGGGAAAGCGATAAAATCATAGGGGTTTGTACGGGGGTCTGGGAAATGGGTAGTAATGGGAGGTTCAATCCAAGGAAAGGGCTAAGTTCATTTTGCTACAATCACATTTTCTTTTCTGGATTGATTACAGTTGCCGTGCATATTAACACGTGATTGTTATCTAAGATAACGCAAAAAAGTCCAAGAATATAACTTTGTTTCCATTGCGGCCCCTCAAGGAAGGTTCCTTGATGTTGGTGAGGGGCTCTTGATTTAGGGAATTGGATCTGTGCTCCAGTTCCCCAAATTAAGCCTGAATGCCTTCCACATCCCCCCCCAGGCGCTGTATAATCCTCCGGGTTTAGCGCTTCCCCTTGATTGTAATAATAATAATAATAGTTTCCATTGCGGGGGGGGGGGGGCGACTCCAGTTTAGTGGATGAAGAGCCCCTCCACCAGCATCAGGCTTTCTTCTGAAGGGGAGGAAAGTGGCATAATGGAGCGACTAACACCACCATTTAAAGTAAGCGCCCGAGGCTTGACAGGTGTTTCCGTTTCAACCCGAAATTGAGGTGAGAAAAATAATTTCAGGGCTACCAACCCCCGTCAAAAGTAGGGGAGGAGGCGGCGGCGGCAGGGCAGCCAACCTTCATCTACAATTGCTGACTTTTGCGAGTAATTATGGACTCCCAGGGTCGATATTGATTAATTTTTACCCCCCTTCCCCTTTCCCTCCTTCTCTAACTGGTATGGTGGTGGTGGTGTGTGGGTTACCACGTTACCATGGGTATAGCAACATGGGTGTTAATGGTTAGGGTGGGATAAGCCACATGGGTGGAAATGCATTACCAAGCAACATTATAGAAGGTAGTATGTATGCTGCAAGAGGGTAACCTGGCCCCGCACGCCATATACACGCCACCACGCCGGCCAAAATTCACAAAGAAGTAGCGTTGGCAGCTCCCCAGAAACGGGTCCAAGGGGGTTTGTTTTTTTGTTTCAAATTATGGTTAATTTTAGCGGTGGTGAGAATAAAGCAGCTTCCCTGGCCCGGCTGTGTATTGACGAGGGTAGCAGCTATGATATTTACCCGGTAATGCTGTCCTGGACACCCTATATGAACTTTCTACCTCCGAAATAGAGTCGGTAATAACCGGCCAAGTTGATATCCCCAATACAAAGCCTCTTGTAATTCTCAGTAACCCTGACTTGAATACGGAATGAGTAATACACACACACAACCATTTTTTATATAAACAATCAGATTGCCGCGAGGCTATTATATTTATATATGATATATATTTTTTTTCATCTAGTTTGCACCATCAGAAGGTTGTGGCTAGACGGAGCGAGGCTAACCATCCCACCTGATACGGAATGCCGGCGTTCTCCATTATCTGAGGCACAGAGGCCATATAAAAATTTATTATTCCCCCCATCCCCCTTCCCCCCTCCGTCCCTCATCCCCCCATCCTCCCCCCTTCCGCAAAGAGCTCACAGTAACCAGTTCATCTTTATCTTACGCATTATTACGCCTGTTTGCGCGGGCGTAGGTGTGTACGAGGAGTTCCCTGGAGACGTATGCGTGTTGCTTGTGAGCACTGGAGTGACCAAGCGTGTCCAGGTTCCCTCAGTTTAGTGATATTTGACGGAGTTCTCCATCGTTCACTCAGATCAGCTGGGTGGCCGCATGTTGCTGCCCACATTAGGAAAACGTGTCGGTCGCTTGAGAAATTTTAATAAAACTTTCAGAGTGTGGTTAACCTCCACTAGAACATCATATATACTTACGTGATATATTTTGTTATCGGCCGTGTGTGAAATAAAGAAAAGTTTGTGCGTATGCAGGAAGTTTGCGGTGAATAATCATGCGTGTGGCCGGGAGGGGTGGGACTTAGTTGCACTGGTGGCCGTCAGAGGGACGGTCGGTCGGAATATTTTTGAGCAAAAAATTATCTAAATAAAATTCGAAAGGCGCCATAGTGACTGGGTTCAAGGTAAGCGGAGGATGTCGGAGTAATTTCGGCTGGTGTGGGTGTGATTGAAGCTGGGAAGCTAGTGATATTAACGGTGTAATCAGCGTTTGAAAAAGAGGGCGGTGGGTGACCCTCCTAACTCTTTCGACCCAAAAACGAAAAACAGGAAAATGAAAGCAGTCGACGTTAATCGAATTTGAGGGAGTCTTAGGTCGGGTCGGACCGCAGCAGTGGATCAGTTCTCTTCGCTATTTATGTCTCCAAAGGTATGTGGACCTGTCATTGCGTGCTAGTGGATACAAGTGCATTAGTGTGTGTGTGTGTGGCGCTCGTCGGAAAAATTTCAAAAGCCAAAATTTGACTAAAAATAACTTGGTGTGGGGGGTTGTGGGTAAGGGATAGGTGAACCCCCACGCTACTAGCACTTCTGGGAAGCCCTGGCCACCCCTACACCAGTGTTATGCATAACCTCAGCCTAAACCTACTTCGCCAGACACTGAAATACAAAACTGGGAATAATTCTCTCCCCTTCTTCTCCTGCCTCTCCTTCAACACACAAATATCCTCACAGGACCGACAACCTGAGGTGAGTGTGCCCTCATTTGGGTGAAAATGTTAGTAGTTAACGTTGATTTAGAATGTGTTTCTAACAGAAAAGTTTGTGCTAACTCCTTTCTCTCTCTTTCACCTCTCTCTCTTTCCCTCTCCCCGTCTCTCGCTCTCTATCTCTTTCCGTCTCTCCACATACCACTAGTAAGTTAGTTCTACGTCCCTCGCCAACCACGTGACTAGTACAGTTCTTGTCTGGCTAGTATTGCTTAGTCAGTTCTTTCACCGAGTTAGAGATAAGTTATTTACGCAGGCAGATGCAGATATACCTTCACAGTGGATAGTGGGATCAGCTGATCCAGCCTCCGTGAATGGATCAGCTGATCCAGCCTCCGTGAATGGATCAGCTGATCCAGCCTCCGTGAATGGATCAGCTGATCCAGCCTCCGTGAATGGATCAGCTGATCCAGCCTCCGTGAATGGATCAGCTGATCCAAATGCGTGAATGGATAGCGGGGTTAGCTGATCCTGGTTGGGTGTGAATAGGACCTACTTAGCATGGACCGGTGGCCTATTCCAGTACTGTATTTTTAGGAAAATAAGAATGGAAGAGCACTGCAGGAGGCCTACTGTTCCGTGTTAGGCAAGTCTAAATCACACCCACTGTTCTTTTCTGTAAGACTGATGAAGCCACTGGTTGGCGAAACGTTTCCACAGTAAAGATACCAAAGTGTTGCACCATTGTCCCATTCATTAACTTGTCGGTTCTCTGAAGTATTTATACAATGATCACTCCCACCTACACGTACTCGTGTATCTGTTCAACCGATTTTTAAAACTGCTTTTGATCTTGTGATAAACTCAGCAGATCCAATCCCTATGAGTGGATAGGATTGTCAATCCGATTCTAGTGATTGGCTAGTAAGATCAGCTTATCCAGTCTCATGAAATGGATTGTGGGATCAGGTGGTTTAGTGGCTATGAAGTGTTAATAAAGTTTGTTGCTATAATCTGATTAAATGACCAGCTAATTCAGCTCTTGTCAGAGAACAGTGCGGTCAACCGATTCCATCCCTGTGAATGTAATACCACCTTAATCCCTCCGAGTGGATTGCAGGCAGAATTGATCTAGTCTCTGAATTTAATAGTGTGTCACTGATTCACAAGAACACAAGACGAGAGTAACATTGCAGCAGGCCTACTGGCCCATGCTAGGAAGGGTCAACTCACATCCACTCGTGCACCTGTCGAACCTAGTTTAAAGTTATCCAGGATTCAAGCTTCAGTGACACTACTTGGGAGTTTGTTCTACTCTTCTATAACTCTGTCGCTAAGCCAGTGCTTTCCAATATCCTTTCTAAATTAAAATTTATCCAATTAGCTCATAAAGTATGCTAATAGATAGTTGGATAAGCATATCCAGTATATGTGAATTGATAATAAGTACTTATAGAATGGTGAGTTGATCCAATGTGAATGGATAGGATCAAGTGATCCATTATATGACTGGATCGTATTTTTGATTGATCAAATTATCTGGATAGTATTTGAGTGATTCAGTATGCATAGGTAGGTAGGATCATCTGGTACAGTATATCAGTAAATTTGTAAGACTTGTAATCAAGTTCTTGTGAACGGAGTGGGCTGGTTGATTCAGTACTTGCCAATTAATAATAAGCTGACTCAGTTTCTGTAAATTGGTATTAATTTGACCCAGTTCCTGCGTGTTGATAGATTGTCTATTATCATTGACCCAGTTCCTTTAAAGTGATAATAGGTTGACCTAATTCCTGTAAATATAGGATGAGCCATTTGCTGTAAATGGGTAATAGGCTGACCCAGTTTTTTTTTTTTTTTTTTTTTTTTTTTTTTTTTTTTTTTTTTTTTTTTTTTTTTTTTTTTTTTTTTTTGCAAATTGGTAATGGATTGACCTAATTTCTGTATAGTGGTATGTTAACCCATCCTTTACGGATGAAAAGTAAGCGGAATGTACGAGGTGTTACTCATCTACGAATAGTCGGCTGATGTCCCTTGGAGAAGTACAAGGTGACCCAGTGCCCATGAATCACTTAATGGGGTTACTCACCTCACCAGTGGCTGCTTGGCAATTCAAGACTCACCCACCCACTCACTCATGAATGGTTGGGTTAGTTTGTCTCAATACAAGTTAGTTTACCATTGAGGTCAGTTTACCTCTTCATGAATGAGGTCATTCCACTAACAAATGAGGTCAGTCTACAGACTAATGAATGATAAGGACAATTTACCCTCGTGAATGGCAAGGTCAGTCCACCCTCTCAAGAATGATATGGACAGTAGTCTCATGAGGGTCAGTACATCCCATCATGAATGACTATGAATAACAAAGTACTCAGTCCTTTCCTGAAAGTCGTTCCACCCCTCATGAATGACAAGGATAGTCTTCCCTCGTGGATGAGGTCAGTTTGCCCCTCAAATGCAGTGGATGACATCTCTACAATGAATGGGGAAGCCCACGCCTTACGACTCGGTTACCCGACCTATCCAAATGAAAATAAAGTATTTCTCCACCTGTTTGTAGGAGTGGGTTAGCTTACTCATAAATGAGTTTACTCCTACATAAATGTTAATCCACCGCCTCATGAGTGGGTTAAGTTACCCCCTCATGGATGAGTTTGTTTCCCACTGAATAAGTTAGGTCATCCCCTCACAAACGGGCTATTTTTCCCTCACACGAATGGAATAATCCCCCCATGAATGATTTCAGCCTTCATGAATGGGTTTGCTCACAGTCTTAGGACAAAGTTAGCCCACCTCATCAATGAATAGTTTTCCGAACATTTCTGAAGACTAAAGCACAGTACCGTAACTGGAACAATACACAAATATGTAAAGTAAAAGGACACAAGTGCAACTAATGTGACATTTTATTGTGGCAACGTTTCGCTCTCCAGGAGCGCGAAAACGTTGCCACAATAAAATGTCACATTAGTTGCACTTGTGTCCTTTTACTTTACATATTGTCGGTAATTCTACCAACTTTATTACAATACACAAATAACCCACACAGGAGACTGAAACTTGTGACAACGTTTCGGTCACATTAATCCTACGGGTTTAGCGCTTCCCCCTTGATTATTATAATAATTCGGTCCCATTTGGACTATTGTCAATCCATCCATTCGCATTTTACTGCGTAATCGCATACCAGGTATTCAACGTCACCTGGCAACATGATGTCCGGCCTATGAAAAAATCAAAACTGCACAATTATTACCCTTTTCCTGAAGACGATTTCAGGGGATCATCACCCCCTCGGTCCAGTCCTAGACCATAAGAGCATATGAATGATAATTGCAGTAGGCTTAGTGTCCCGTGCTAGGCAGGTCCTGATAGGTTGCTGGTTTGATCGACCAGGCCATTTGTGCTAGCCGCATGCAGTCCAGGTCTAGGGTTGTGCCTTAGTATCGGGTTTGATTAATTTTGATGGCATCGGTGGGTATAGGTTATTTTAAGTAGTATCGGTATTGTCCTAAAATTGAGTATCTGTATCGGCAAAAAATTTTGGTATCGTTCCATCCCTAAGTCCGGCTTACATACCACAGCCGCTTATCATGAACTGATTTGAAGGACTTATGTTGTCTCTCAAGACAGCAGTGGATTTGTTGGTAATTCCCCTTATGTATAAAGGGAAGGTACTGAAGAGTCTTGGTCTCTTTACGCTTGCTTATTGCACCCCTCCTTTTCATTGGAGGTATTTTGCACCATCAGCCGTCGGCCTTCGTAGGGAGTAGTGCGAAAATAGACTTTTCTCATCACTACGAGTGATGAACGTCCATATTGAACGTTTCCAGGCTTTCTCCGGCTACCCCGTTGCCAGATGCATTGCAGCCTTGTTTATTTTGCTTATTTGCGGTTAAAAGTTCGTGACGCCGTGAAAATGAAGATATGCTGGGAGAATGGGTTTGTGAGGAATGACCCCCGAGACTAATATTATCTAACTCCTTTCACTTGTGAATTAGCTTACCCATGAGGAGACTCATTCATCCCTGGCAAAAGAACGGATGACCCAGGCCGTGAATGAGACACATTCTGGTGTTTCTGTTGAAGCACAGCTGGTTCACCTGTCCACACACAGTCCATTCACGCAGCACGGGTGTACGAGTGCAGGTTTACACGTTTCCGGGTGTTACTTGCCCATCCCGTTGTCAGTGTTGTGGCCGTAAGTTCGCAGGGAGCGTTAACACATCAACATGGGGATAATACTAGTATAGGAAGTTAATGAAGTAAGATGATGTTAAGGATAGGTTGCCTTAGTAATAAGTTGGTATTCTTCAAGAGTTGAGTAAGCTAGTGGATTACACTCGGATAAGCTAATAGATTATTTGTGTATTGTTCCAGTCACGGCATTGTGCCATTTTTTTTGTTATTTAGTAGATTACCTCCCTAGGTTAACTAGTGGATTACCTCCCCAGGTTAGCTAGTGGATTACCTCCCCGGGTAAGCTAGTGGATTACCTCCCCGGGTAAGCTAGTGGCTTACACTCCTCCTCAAACCCAGCTAGTGGCTCCTACCCCCTTTCTCCATCATCTCCTCATCCCAGCTAGTGGCTAGATCCCTTCCTCACTCCCAGCTAGTGGTTTACACCCTTCCCTCTCCACTCTCAGCTAGTGGATTACATCCCTCCTCACTCCCAGCTAATGGATTACATCCCTCCTCATTCCCAGCTAGTGGATTACATCCCTTCTCACTCCCAGCTAGTGGATTACATCCATCCTCTCTCCAAACTAGTGGATTAAACACCTCACTCCTAGCCAGTGAATTAAACCCTCACTCCCAGCTAGTGGATTACACCACTCCTCACACCCAGCCAGTGGCTCGCACCCCCTCCCCGCTAGTAGCTTATCTCCTCACCTCACTCTGCGCTTGTGGCATACACCCCTCCTCACTCCTCACCTCCCTCTCACATAAATAAATAGGTTGGTTCATTCCTTCACATATTAGCTGATAAATACTGTACTTATTTGTACCTGTACCTCAGTAAACTTAATGAAAGAGATGGTCTATGAGCTCTCACTCATCTCAAAAACTGATGGCTGGTTTGTCAAGTTTAATGCCACTTCGTGGCTCACCTGTACATTTCCAGCCAAGAATTCTTTCATCTCTGAGATAGAGATTATAGTAAATTAGCCTAGGTAAATGGACATATTTGTAACTGCTATAAAAGACATTTACTCAGGGCTGCTTGTCACTCACCAGGAGTGTTGTTTAGTCAGTACAAAAAATTGCTACATTTCATGGACACAGGGTATATAAGGGGAGTAAGTGGAGGGGTCCAAGAAGGCAGGGAATTCTTGAAGTTAGGAGTTGCATTTGAGCAGGTCGTAGCATACCCAGAGGATGTTCCGGGGGTCAGTGCCCCCCTGGTCCGGTCCTTGACCAGGCCTCGTAGTAATAGTATTAATCTCTTATGATCATTTCTAGGTTTTACTATATTGCCTAGCAGAAAAAGTGATCCTTAAATCCACTCCAACACATTTCTCCAGCTCCACCATCAGTTGGTGTTATTGTATAAGATTGTTACAACTACTGTTCTACTGCCATTGGAAACAAGGCAAGCGATATATGTAACATGGAAGGTACTGGAGGATCTGGTCCCAAATCTACCCACAACCATAACACACTAGAGTGGGAGAAATGTAATTGTACAACAGACCTATCGAAAGCAGGGAAGCCACAGGCACAATATGAGGACACTACATCCATGGACCTAGACTTAACAAAGTACTAATACCAGCAGATATACGATATATATGGCTGTAGCAAGTGTCTTGTTAGTTGTATGTGTTCATTTGCCTAGAATATGAATAATAGTAAGCTAGGTTGGACAGGTACTTGTGGGAATGGTTGGGTTTGAGTAATAACATGTAATTCAGTTCAATTCAAGTTTATTCTCTATAATGGTTACAATGTGGGGTTTACAGGTTTTGGGTATTTTGTGGTTTACATGTTATAAAATACTAATTACAGAGGGGGCCACTAGGACACCTAGCATGGCTAGGCATTTCGAGCAGACTTAGATTAATTCTTAACATTAAATCCTTACAGATTATAGTATTAAGGCTAAGTGACTACATCATAATTTGTGAGTTTAGCAATGTGAATGCTTTTGTTTTGGCACAATACAAGGTGTCTATATTTGAGTATCATAGGCAAACTTATGACTAGTTAGGATTTATTATTTTAAGATTAAGATTAGTATTTCTGGGTTTATAGTCAGTGGGTGAGTGAGTGTAATTTTGAACCACCAGGTGGTTATCATGTAGTTAGTTGTTGAGGTGGATCAGGGAGATAAGATGTTTTCTGACTGTAGTTTTGAAAGTGATGAATGTGTCTGCAGTTCTAGAGTTTTCAGGTAGGGTGTTCCAGATTTTAGGTCCTTTGGAATACATTGAATTTTTGTAAAGGTTTAGTCGAACACGGGGAATGTCATAGAGATGTTTGTGTCTGGTGTTATGCCTGTGGATCCTGTCACAACTATCAAGAAAGCGTTTTAGGTCAAGGTTAATATTGGAATTTAAGGTCCTGTAGATATAGATTGCATAGTAGTAAGTGTGGATGTTCTGAACAGGGAGTAAGTTTAGATCTATGAAGAGTGGGGGGGTGTGTTGCCAGGGATGGGATTTAGTGATTATTCTTACTGTGGCTTTTTGTTGGGTTATTATTGGCTTTAGGTGTGTTGCTGCAGTTGAACCCCAAGCACAGATAGCATAGGTGAAGTATGGATATATAAGTGAATGGTATAGTGTGAGAAGGGCAATTTGCGGTACGTAGTATCGTATCTTGGAGAGGATTCCCACCGTTTTGGATACTTTTTTTTTGTAATGTGTTGGATATGGGTGCTGAAATTTAGGTTGTTGTTGAGGTATAGGCCAAGGAATTTGCCCTCCTTATATTTGGCAATTAGAGTGTTGTCGATCTTAATGTTAAGTTGCGCAACACCTGCTCTGCTACCAAACATAATATAGTAGGTTTTGCCAGTGTTAAGTGTAAGTTTATTGGCTGTCATCCAAGTCAATATTTTGAGCAGCTCCTCATTAACAATGGTGTTGAGGGTGGCAAGATTAGGGTGGGAGATGACATAAGTCGTGTTGTCAGCAAAGAGAATGGTTTCAGGTGTTGGGATATGTTTGGAAGATCATTGATGTAAATGAGGAAGAGCAGGGGTCCAAGG
This sequence comes from Cherax quadricarinatus, assembly GCF_038502225.1. Lineage (NCBI taxonomy): Eukaryota > Metazoa > Arthropoda > Malacostraca > Decapoda > Parastacidae > Cherax > Cherax quadricarinatus. Next base: position 20,610,495 of record NC_091343.1, on the reverse strand, counting down.
ACACTTCCCTGCAGAACTCCAGTATCAAGTGGCCGTATTGATGAGGCTGTCTTTAATGGTGACATACTGATACCTATTAGAAAGGTAGGATTTAAAATATGCAAGCGCATGGCCTCTTATACCATAGTGGTCAAGTTTGTGGAGTAGGATGCCGTGGTCTACTGTGTCAAACGCTTTTCTTAGGTCAATAAAAATTCCTAGCGGATATTCCTTATTTTCCAATGCTTTGTAAAGCAGGTCTAGCGTTTTTATAATTGCATCATTAGTGCTTTTATTTTTCCTGAATCCAAATTGGCAGGGGTTGAGTATGTTTTGTGACGTTATAAATGAATATAGTCTCCTGTGCACGAGTTTCTCGAAGATTTTGGATAGCAATGGTAAGTTTGATATTGGCCTATAGTTGTTTATGTCTGTAGGGTCACCACCTTTATGTATTGGTGTAACCCTTGGTGTCTTGAGTAGTGTTGGGAAAGTGCTAGTTTCTAGTGACTTGTTAAAAAGTAATGTAATAGCATGCGAAAGGACATGGGCCGCTCGCTTGTACAATAATGGTGGGACGTGAGACAGATTCCCCGAGTTATTTTTAAGTGACTTTATGATCGTGGTGACTTCCGTGGGCTCAGTTGGTACAAGATAGAAGGAATTTGGGAAATTTCCATCTAGGTAGTCCCCAGCACGGGCATTGGTACGTGGGATTTTACTGGCGAGATTAGATCCTATATTTGAGAAGAAGTCGTTTATCTTGTTAGCTGTATCAGTGGGATGCAGTGGTGTTTCATGAGGTTTAGTTAGAACAATATTCTTGGTTTTTTTCAGTTTGTGGGTCCCCAGAATCTGGGAAAGTGTTTTCCAGGTCTTTTTTATATCTCCTCTTGTGTCAGTGAATCTGCTGGAGTAGTACAGTTGTTTGGCTTTCTTTATTAATTTGGTGAGAACTGTTGAATATTGTTTAAGAATATCTTTGTGTATTAAGCCCTGTCTATATTGCTTTTCATATTAGTGTTTCTTATCAATGGATTTCAGAATGCTGCTGGTTAGCCATGGGCAACCAAGCCATTTATTCGTGATCTGTTTCGTTTTTATAGGGCAATGTTTGTTGTATAGTCTAAGTACAGTGGACCCCCGCATAACGATTACCTCCAAATGCGACCAATTATGTAAGTGTATTTATGTAAGTGCGTTTGTACGTGTATGTTTGGGGGTCTGAAAGGAATAATCTACTTCACAATATTCCTTATGGGAATAAATTCGGTCAGTACTGGCACCTGAACATACTTATGGAGTGAAAAAATATCGTTAACCGGGGGTCCACTGTATTTTGTTAAGAAAAATGTCTGTCCAACCGTCAGTACCATTGGCATTGGAGAATTCTGTTGGCCAGTCAGCAGTCTCTAGGTCTGCTGTGAAATTCCTTATTGAGGCCTCGTCATGGAGTCTAAATGAAACTTTGTTGTATTCGAGTGGTGGCTGCTAATGTTTGTTAAGAGGAAGGTTGGGTAGTGGTCAGTAGTGCTGTCTGTGATTATCCCTAATTTAAGGGGGGCTAGTATATTGGTCCATATGTGGTCTATTATGGTTGCACTTGTCTCAGTCAGCTTGGTTGGTTTAGTTATTGTTGGTATGAGAAGTGCGTTTTCTCATATTGTTGATGAAATCAGTTACAGTCTGATCATCTGGTAAGCCAAGGTTGATATTGAAGTCTCCAGCTAAGAGAAGGTGGTGCTTGTTCATTTGTCTGTTTGTTATTAGTGACTTTAGATTCTCGCTGAAGTTTGGGATGTTTGTGTGGGGTATCCGGTATATGGCACCGATTGTTATAGGCGTCTTGAGGTTTTTTACAGTAAAATAAGCAAAAATGTATTCCCCATATTCATCACTAAAGCAATTAGTGCTAATACAAGATAGTTGGTTAGAGTAATAGATTACAGTACCACCCCCAACTTGGTATGGTCTGCAGTTGTGGATTGCTGTGTATCCTGGTAGTGGGTAGATATCAATTGTGTCCTGCTTAAGCCAGGTCTCAGTAAGAATAATGCAGGAGAAGGGTGTCTTTAGTGACTCAAGGAGTGCCAGGAGGTCATCATAGTGTTTGCTTAAGGACCTGATGTTGTAGTTAAGAAATGGTTGGGTGAGAGTACTGTAGGTAACACCTTGGTTAGTTTACTTCCAACTGATCTACTTCTCATTTGGTCTATTCCATTATACATATTCCCATATGTCTTCTCTCAAAATGGTTTCTATTACCATTTGGTCTACTAAACTATATGTAAGTTTTGCATGCAAAACATTTACGTATTTAATTGACTGTAGAAAACAAACTATAACAGCAGTAACATTAAATAAATTGCGTACATTATGTCTGTTATTAAAATAAAATTATGGAAACTGTATATTTATAGATCACACTTACAGGTTAAGTTCAGTTTGGCTGTGTTTCTCTGACTGATAAAATACTCCACCACAAGTCTGGGTATTATACCTTTACTTCACATGATGAGCTCTCACTCCTACTCCCGAAGACACCCCTGTATCTTGTTTCCACCAGTGTCCTCATCAGCCAGGAGATGACTGCTCTGCCTTTGTCCCCAGCCATTACTAACTTAATCAACTTCTTCCCTTAACCATAACACATGGTCTGCAAGAGGTCAGTGACCTTGTACCCAAAGCTGATTAATGTAAGTGATCTCACCAGGTCTAGAAATTAGTGCTGATTGTTCACATCATTCAAAGATCTTAAGTCAGCAGGTCTTGACTCAATTGAAGAGGCATGCCCCTAGGTTCTCTACACATACGCTGCTATGTATGATAATTCTATGTAACTGTATTTGTGTATACCTGAATAAACTTACTTACTTACTTACTTACCTGTCTACTTAAGATATATACTGTGTTGCAAAAAAGGCATTCATCACATCAACCCAGTTCCCAGGTATTTCGGTAATATGCCTTATGTTTTATTGAGTAAGTGTAAGAAGAAACTGCCTATTCAACTATCAGAACACTTTATAAGTACACAGAAGTTAATAATTTGGCCAGTTTTACACAAAATTCAACAAATTCCAATTTAAAAATTATCCAAGATAAACACTGTAGGCATTCCATCTGCTAAAGCAACCTTTCCTCTGTTCATTAATCATGCACTCAGACCTTGTCTATACAGCACTTATGCTCTATTTTGAATTCATCACACACAAAAATAAAAAGTTTACCCTATTTTCCTGATGATAAAATATAACCAAAAGTGATTGGTTATGATTTAGGCCAGGGGTTCCCAACCTTTTCTATGCCCTGCACCCCTAGGAAATGTTTGATAATGTTCCCCCCCCCCCCTACAAAAGTAATATCACATTTGAAGGTGAAGTCAGATTAATAATTTTTTAATCACAAGTTGAACCAAATACAGTACTGCAAGTGAACAAATGAACTAAAAAAATAAGCTTCTAATTCAGTGCATAAAATGCAAATATAATTTCAGCAATTAGAAAAGCTTTTGGTAAAATACAGTGAATTGTGCTTTTCATTAGGATTCTTTGTCACGCCCCCTGAAATGTCATCTCTTGCCCCCTGGGGTGCATACACCCCAGGTTGGGAACCCCTGATTTAAGCCATCCCAATAATTGAAGCAGACCCAGTAAAAACCCATAAAGCAGACTGGGGGGAGTAAGGGGGCCCTCTCGTCCACAGGAAAATTGCCAAAATTGAATACATATTTCCATCACTTTGAAGTCTAACCACAGTATGGGTTGGGATTGAATCATGGCAAGTGAGTCATAAAACTCACCATAACGTGGTTTGTTTGCAAATGTGTCATTACGATTTCGTGAGCCACTGTGAGGTCTATTTCAAGCTGCTCCTAGTCTGAAACTAGTCTGATACTGTTTTACTAGTATGGCTTCCATTCTGTCAACTGATACTGAGAAGTAGCTCGTAAAGCATAGGAACTGCACCAAAAATACTCATATTTGCTATTTTATAAAGCATACACAAGGTCAGAGAACATAAGAAAGGAGGAACACTGCAGCAGGCCTACTGGGCCATGCGAGGCAGGTCCAAGTTTCCTGCCGGCTTAAGCCAATTCCCCAACCTAGTCAGGTCAGGTCACATTCACTTAAGGAAGGAGCACAGCATCAGACCTAGTAGCACAAGCTAGTCAGGTCCAACTCATGCCCCACTGCACCCACCCATGTATTTATCTAACCTATTTTTAAAACTACAAAACGTTTTAGCCTCTATAACTGTACTCGGGAGTTTGTTCCACTCATCCACAACTCTATTACCAAATCAGTGCTTTCCTATATCCTTCCTGAATCTGAATTTTTTCAACTTAAAGCCATTGCTGCGAGCCCTTTCTAGGTTAGATATTTTTAGCACGCTATTTACATCCCCTTTATTTATTCCTGTCTTCCATTTATACACCTCAATCATATCCCCCTAACTCTATGCCTTTCCAGAGAGTGCAGATTCAGGGCCCTCAGTCTATCCTCATAGGGAAGATTTCTGATGCATAGGATCAACTTTGTCATCCTCCTTTGTATGTTTTCCAGAGCATTTGTATCCATTCTGTAATACAGTGACCAAAACTGTGCAGCATAATCTAGATGAGGCCTAACCAAGGATATATAGAATTGAAGAACAGCCTGAGGACTCCTATTATTTATGCTTCTTGATATGAAGCCAAGGATTCTGTTTGCTTTATTGCGAACACTTATGCACTGTTGTCTTGGTTTTAAATTACTGCTAACCAGATCTTCTAAGCCCTTTTTGCAATCAGTAATAATATGTACATTATTTAGTTTATATGTGGCATGGTTATTTTCCTGTCTAATGTTTAGAACTTTGCATTTGTCTACATTAAACTGCATCTGCCACTTCTCCGACCACTGCATCAGTCTGTTCAAATCTTCCTGGAGTGCTCTAATGTCCTCGTCAGAATGAAATCGACGGCCTATTTTGGTGTCATCGGCAAACTTGCTTATGTCACTATTTATTCCCTCATCTATGTTGTTTATGTAGATTGTGAATATCAAGGGGCCCAACACTGACCCCTGTGGAACACTGCTCGTGACGTTTCCCCACTCTGATTTCTCCCAATTTATGCAAACCCGGTGCTGCCTATTTATCAACCATGCCTCTATCCAGGAAAAAATTTCTCCTATTCTGTGTGCCTTAATTTTCCTCAATAGTCTCTGATGTGGGACTATTAAAAGGCTTATTGAAGTCCATATGCACAATATCATATTCATTACCATGATCTACCTCCTCAAATACCTTAGTGAATAAAGCTAATAAATTTGTAAGGCAGGAACGCGCTTTTGTAAAACCATGCTGAGATTCATCGATTAGTTTATGCTTTTCAAGATGGCTACGAATTGCCTCGACAATTATTAATTCCATAAATTTTCCCACTATGGAGGTTAGGCTTATTGGTCTGTAGTTCGAAGCTAAGGACCTGCCACCTGCTTTGAAAATAGGTATCACATTTGCCATTTTCCACTTATTTGGCACCATGCCAGTTTGTAGTGATATGTTGAAGAGATTAGCCAAAGGTTTGCTAAGCTCCTCTTTGCATTCCTTTAGAACCCTTGTGTACAGTTCATCAGGGCCTGGGGACTTGTTAGGTTTTAATTTATGTATTTGTCTAAGGACCATGTCACTTGTGACCCTAATCATGCATAGTTTACTATCGTCCTGTTCTACATAATTTATTATTTCAGGAATATTGCTAGTATCTTCCTGTGTAAAAACTGAGAGGAAGTAGGTATTGAAAACTTTACACATTTCCTTATCACTGTCCATGGGCTGACCCAAGTAACTTTTGAGTGGGCCTATCTTGTCCCTAATCTTACTTCTGTATACCTGAAAGAATCCTTTTGGGTTAGTCTTCGATTCTCTTGCAACTTTAACCTCATAATCTCTCTCTGCTTTTCTTTTTCCCTTTTTTTATTTCTCTAAGTGAATATATTGATTTCTTAATTGCCCTCTCCTCTTTTGATTTGCCTATATATGCCTCTCTTTTGACCAATGAGATTTTTAATCTATTGTTCATCCATTTAGGATCATTTTTGTTTGATCTGATTTCCCTATTTGGAACATAAAGTTGTCTGAGCAGCTAGAACTATGCTCTGGAAAACTCCATATCGGCAAACATCACCTACCTGACCCATAGTCAGGTCTTTCCAGTTCAGCCAACCCAGGTAATTTTTCAGTCCTATGAAATCAGCCAAGCAGAAGTCAGGGACAGAGACTTGATTGCCATTATTAGGGTAATTCCATGATGTATGAAAACTGAGTGATTTGTGATCACTTTCCCGAAGCTCATCATTAACCTCAAGGTTATTAATTAATGATTCCCTGCTGGCAAGAACCAAGCCAAGCAGATTATTTACTCTAGTTGGTTCTGTCACAAACTGTTTTAAAAAACAATCCTGAATTGAGGTTTGCTTTTCTCATCATGCACTGCATGGGACAGGACACTTTTTATAATAATAATATATCTTTATTTCTACGAGTACAGTGGTACCTCGAGATACGAACCTAATTCGTTCCAAAAAGCTGTTCGAGTACCGAACGAATTTGTTCCCATAAGGAATAATGTAAAGTAGAATAATCTGTTTCAGACCCCCAAAAATACACTTACAAAAATACACTTACATAATTGTTCAAGTTCATATCCTGAGGTACCACTGTACATGTACAAGGTATACAGGCCTAGCTGACATCAATGACGTACTACTACAGTATATATAGAAAGCCGCTTGTTATGCAGAGTATTTCGGGCAAATTAGGTCAGTTTTGTCCCAGGATGTGACCCACACCAGTCAACTAGCACCCATTTTATACTGATAGTTGAACACGGACAGCAGGTGTCTTATGGAAACGATGTCCTAATGTTTTCCAGCCGTACTGGAGATTTGAACTCTGGACCTTAGTGTGTGCAAACACACTGCACAGACCCATTGGCTCATGTACAGGCCAAAATTTAGTGCTCACACCCTATTTGAGGGCACTGCTTACAACGTAGTTCTTCATGAGTGACATTGACATCACTAATATAGATTTAAGTAGAACTAGTACAGACAAGTGTATGTATAAGGAACAAAGACATGCAGTGTGTGTGTGTGTATATATATATATATATATATATATAATATATATATATTGTAGGTAGTAGGTTGGTAGACAGCAACCACCCAGGGAAGTACTACCGTCCTGCCAGATGACTGTGAAACAGAAACCTGTAACTGTTGTGCATGATGGTAGGATTGCTGGTTTCTTTTTTCTGTCTCATAAACACTCTAGATAACAGGGATATCTTGCTACTCCTACTTACACTTTGGTCACACTTCACAGACACGCACATGCATATATATATATATACATACATCTAGGTTTTTCTCCTTTTTCTAAATAGCTCTTGTTCTTCTTTATTTCTTCTATTGTCCATGGGGAAGTGGAAAAGAATCTTTCCTCCGTAAGCCATGCGTGTCGTATGAGGCGACTAAAATGCCGGGAGCAATGGGCTAGTAACCCCTTCTCCTGTAGACATTTAATAAAAAAGAGAAGAAGAAAAACTTTATAAAACTGGGATGCTTGAATGTGCGTGGATGTAGTGTGGATGACAAGAAACAGATGATTGCTGATGTTATGAATGAAAAGAAGTTGGATGTCCTGGCCCTAAGCGAAACAAAGCTGAAGGGGGTAGGGGAGTTCCGGTGGGGGGAAATAAATGGGATTAAATCTGGAGTATCTGAGAGAGTTAGAGCAAAGGAAGGGGTAGCAGTAATGTTGAAGGATCAGTTATGGAAGGAGAAAAGAGAATATGAATGTGTAAATTCAAGAATTATGTGGATTTAAGTAAAGGTTGGATGCGAAAAGTGGGTCATAATAAGCGTGTATGCACCTGGAGAAGAGAGGAATGTAGAGGAGAGAGAGAGATTTTGGGAGATGTTAAGTGAATGTATAGGAGCCTTTGAACCAAGTGAGAGAGTAATTGTGGTAGGGGACCTGAATGCTAAAGTAGGAGAAACTTTTAGAGAGGGTGTGGTAGGTAAGTTTGGGGTGCCAGGTGTAAATGATAATGGGAGCCCTTTGATTGAACTTTGTATAGAAAGGGGTTTAGTTATAGGTAATACATATTTTAAGAAAAAGAGGATAAATAAGTATACAAGATATGATGTAGGGCGAAATGACAGTAGTTTGTTGGATTATGTATTGGTAGATAAAAGACTGTTGAGTAGACTTCAGGATGTACATGTTTATAGAGGGGCCACAGATATATCAGATCACTTTTTAGTTGTAGCTACACTGAGAGTAAAAGGTAGATGGGATACAAGGAGAATAGAAGCATCAGGGAAGAGAGAGGTGAAGGTTTATAAACTAAAAGAGGAGGCAGTTAGGGTAAGATATAAACAGCTATTGGAGGATAGATGGGCTAATGAGAGCATAGGCAATGGGGTCGAAGAGGTATGGGGTAGGTTTAAAAATGTAGTGTTGGAGTGTTCAGCAGAAGTTTGTGGTTACAGGAAGGTGGGTGCAGGAGGGAAGAGGAGTGATTGGTGGAATGATGATGTAAAGAGAGTAGTAAGGGAGAAAAAAGTTAGCATATGAGAAGTTTTTACAAAGTACAAGTGATGTAAGGAGGGAAGAGTATATGGAGAAAAAGAGAGAGGTTAAGAGAGTGGTGAAGCAATGTATAAAGAGAGCAAATGAGAGAGTGGGTGAGATGTTATCAACAAATTTTGTTGAAAATAAGAAAAAGTTTTGGAGTGAGATTAACAAGTTAAGGAAGCCTAGAGAACAAATGGATTTGTCAGTTAAAAATAGAAGAGGAGAGTTATTAAATGGAGAGTTAGAGGTATTGGGAAAATGGAGGGAATATTTTGAGGAATTGTTAAATGTTGATGAAGATAGGGAAGCTGTGATTTCGTGTATAGGGCAAGAAGGAATAACATCTTGTAGGAGTGAGGAAGAGCCAGTTGTGAGTGTGGGGGAAGTTCGTGAGGCAGTAGGTAAAATGAAAGGGGGTAAGGCAGCCGGGATTGATGGGATAAAGATAGAAATGTTAAAAGCAGGTGGGGATATAGTTTTGGAGTGGTTGGTGCAATTATTTAATAAATGTATGGAAGAGGGTAAGGTACCTAGGGATTGGCAGAGAGCATGCATAGTTCCTTTGTATAAAGGCAAAGGGGACAAAAGAGAGTGCAAAAATTATAGGGTGATAAGTTTGTTGAGTGTACCTGGTAAAGTGTATGGTAGAGTTATTATTGAAAGAATTAGTGTAAGACGGAGAATAGGATAGCAGATGAACAAGGAGGCTTTAGGAAAGGTAGGGGGTGTGTGGACCAGGTGTTTACAGTGAAACACATAAGTGAACAGTATTTAGATAAGGCTAAAGAGGTCTTTGTGGCATTTATGGATTTGGAAAAGGCGTATGACGGTGGATAAGGGGGCAATGTGGCAGATGTTGCAGGTGTATGGTGTAGGAGGTAGGTTACTGAAAGCAGTGAAGAGTTTTTACAAGGATAGTGAGGCTCAAGTTAGAGTATGTAGGAAAGAGGGAAATTATTTCCCAGTAAAAGTAGGCCTTAGACAAGGATGTGTGATGTCACCATGGTTGTTTAATATATTTATAGATGGGGTTGTAAGAGAAGTAAATGCTAGGGTCTTGGCAAGAGGCGTGGAGTTAAAAGATAAAGAATCACACATAAAGTGGGAGTTGTCACAGTTGCTCTTTGCTGATGACACTGTGCTCTTTGGAGATTCTGAAGAGAAGTTGCAGAGATTGGTGGATGAATTTGGTAGGGTATGCAAAAGAAGAAAATTAAAAGTGAATACAGGAAAGAGTAAGGTTATGAGGATAACAAAAAGATTAGGTGGTGAAAGATTGGATATCAGATTGGAGGGAGAGGGTATGGAGGAGGTGAATGTATTCAGATATTTGGGAGTGGACATGTCAGCGGATGGGTCTATGAAAGATGAGGTGAATCATAGAATTGATGAGGGGAAAAGGGTGAGTGGTGCACTTGGGAGTCTGTGGAGACAAAGAACTTTGTCCTTGGAGGCAAAGAGGGGAATGTATGAGAGTATAGTTTTACCAACGCTCTTATATGGGTGTGAAGCATGGGTGATGAATGTTGCAGCGAGGAGAAGGCTGGAGGCAGTGGAGATGTCATGTCTGAGGGCAATGTGTGGTGTGAATATAATGCAGAGAATTCGTAGTTTGGAAGTTAGGAGGAGGTGCGGGATTACCAAAACTGTTGTCCAGAGGGCTGAGGAAGGGTTGTTGAGGTGGTTCGGACATGTAGAGAGAATGGAGCAAAACAGAAAGACTTCAAGAGTGTATCAGTCTGTAGTGGAAGGAAGGCAGGGTAGGGGTCGGCCTAGGAAAGGTTGGAGGGAGGGGGTAAAGGAGGTTTTGTGTGCGAGGGGCTTGGACTTCCAGCAGGCATGCGTGAGCGTGTTTGATAGGAGTGAATGGAGACAAATGGTTTTTAATACTTGACGTGCTGTTGGAGTGTGAGCAAAGTAACATTTATGAAGGGGTTCAGGGAAACCAGCATGCCGGACTTGAGTCCTGGAGATGGGAAGTAAGTGCCTGCACTCTGAAGGAGGGGTGTTAATGTTGCAGTTTAAAAACTGTAGTGTAAAGCACCCTTCTGGCAAGACAGTGATGGAGTGAATGATGGTGAAAGTTTTTCTTTTTCGGGCCACCCTGCCTTGGTGGGAATCGGCCAGTGTGATAATAAAAAAATAATAAAATAAAATATATATATATGTGTGTGTGTGTGTGCGGTATGTATTAATTAATACCTGTGACTGGTTTCAAGAGCTTCTTTTATGTGCATCCTGGCCTGGAACTAGGCTGTTTCTAGACAAATAATCAGGGACCAAGGATGTTAATGGTGTTCTCCTGATGTGCCCAGTGTCTCCTGCTTTTTCACTTGGTCTGTTTTACACTTCCTCCTATGTCTTTCTCACTTCAATACATTGTTATCATAGTGTGTAGGTTTGGGACTAGGCCCTCAAGTGTACTGTACTATCAGGTATCTCTTCTTCGCTCCAGTGAGTACATCCTCAATTTTTTTAGGTGTTGCCCAGTAGTGTTTTGTTGGCTATGTGGACAGTACATGTTCTGTGTAACTTCACCAGTTCTGATATCTCCTGTATTGAACAAAGCAGTCAACACTGTATAGTATTCTGTGTGAGAGGTCAAGTGATTTGAATAATGTCATAATTGGCTTTATTTCTCTTGTTTTAAAAGTTCTCATTATCCATCCTGTCATTCTAGCCTTAATTATGTTCTCTAAATGATAGGTCAACTGGCAATATTATACCCTAGCCTTTTACAGTATAGGCATAAGGGCCTATAGGATCTCCAGGCCAAACTTTCTTGAAGAGGTGTACAGGTGTAGAAGGCAGGCCCTCCATATCATCAGAGATAGCAACGACAACCATAGAGAGAATTTCCACCAGGTCAGTTGTCCTCCCAATCAACAACATGGTAGACAGTATTTCTTCATTGCTCACAGGCAGTCATGAAAATAGCAACCAATTCCACAGACACCATCAGAGACCTGGTTAAGCCAGAACCAGCCATCACCTTGAGACCAAACCTGAAGCACGTATATATGTACAGTGGTACCTCGGTATACGTCCGCTTTGCAATGAGTCCAACTTGGTATATGTACGTCCTGTTTGGATGCAAAAAATTTGCTTGGTATATGACCTTTGGTTGGAATACGACTCTCATGCTAGAACTTGTATGCATCAAAATTAGTCATGACACCGTGTGCTACCCTTGTTTACGTCTCTTGAGACAAAGCCACGACTGCCCAGTAGCATCAGTACACCCGTTGCTAAAATTCAGTGACCAACCCGCACTCTAACTCTCTGTGAATTTTCGCATGATTTTGTGTTTTTTCATAAAAAATTTAGTAAATTTATTAACCATGAGTGCTGAGAAAGTTAATGAGAAGAGCCAAGCAATGAAGAAAATGGTTAGGATCACCATGGCGGTGAAAAAAGATATTGTTGAAAAGTGTGAAGGTGGCATGGACATCCGGGATTTGGCTGCTGCATACCATATGCTGAGAACAATGGTATCTACGATTGTGAAAAACAAATGTTATTAATCGGCTAACATTGCGAAGGGGGTGAAATCGATTACCAAACAAAGATCAGGGACATTAGAGCATGTTGAAAAATTGCTTTTGATCTGGATAACAGAAAAACAGTGTGCCAGCGATAGCATATCAGAGGCAGTGATTTGCGAAAAGGCAAAACTGATGCATGCCGATCTTTTGAAAAACACGGCAGGAACAAGCCAAGAAAGTGAAGTGTTTAAAGTCAGCCATGGCTGGTTTGATAATTTTATGAAGAGGACTGGCATCCACAGTGTTGTGAGGCATGGAGAGGGAGCCAATGCTGATAAAGATGCTGCCAATGATTTAGTTACAGGGTTTGGGGAATTTGTGAAGGCTGAGGGTTTTGTTCCCCAACAAGTTGGATGCACTCTCCTCAGGCTTGGAAGAGGAGATAGAGGAAGCTCCTACTTCATTAATCAAGGAAATCTTTGCCAAATGGATGGACATCAAAAACTTTGCAAAGAAGTACATGTACTACCTCAACAAAGCCCAAACAAGCCGTAATAGCATTGTCTGGAATGACCAGATAATGTCACATTTCTGCAACATCCTGAGAAGAAGGCAGAAGCAGAGTTCTTTGGACAGATTTTTAGTAAAAGTCAAACCTGGTGAGCTTCAACCAGGTCCAAATAGGGAAAAGAGAAGGGGACTCTCCTTCCAGACAATAACATTTCCTCCTCCTCCCTTCTCAGCACTATCCTAGTAGGCACTCAACTCTTCAGCAAAGTAAAGTGAGGTTAAATTTGCATTTATTTCATCTAATTCTTTAGTATTTATGTATTTTAGTATTAAGCAGTGTTTAAATTATATATTTTAGTACAGTGGACCTTTGGTTATTGGCCGTAATCCGTTCCAAAAGGTCGACCTAAATCCGAAAAAGTCGAAAACCGAAATAATATTTCCCATAAGAATTAATGTAAATACAATTAATCCGTTCCAGACACCCAAAAATATTAACGAAAAATACATCTTTTTTAAAGATTAACTATAGTTTTACATACACAAAACAATGAGAAAGAAATATAATGCACTAATTTTACTAATAAATGAACATTACATACCTTTATTGAATACTCTTGTTGGCATATGGAAAAAGGCAAGGAGGGGAGAGTTTATTGTTTGGAAGAGAAATCACCCTCCATAAGGACTTCAGGTATCAGCCCTCTCTGGGGTTACTTTCCTTCTTTGTCTTTTACTGCCACTAGGACCAGCTTGAGAGCCACTGTACCCCTGTTGCACAAAAACACTGTCCAGAGAGGTCTGTTTCTTGGGTCTCTCTAAGATTTGCCTGAAGTGGGACAAAGTTTTGCCTCTGAACATGTTGCAGATATGGCTTGTTTGAGCTTAACTCCACAGACAATTGGTCTACCAAGTTTGGAGGATGAACAGGAGCATTGTCCAGTACCAGGAGGCACTTGAGTGGCAATTTATTTTCCTGGAGGTATTTTTTCACACTCAGGCCTAACAGTTCATGGACCTAGTCAATGTGACCCATGCCTTATTATTAGCTTTTCACAACACACACAGTTTACTCTTGACGACATTGTTTTTCTTGAAAACACTGGGATTTTCAGAGTGATACACCAGTAAAGGCCTCACTTTGAAATCCCCACTAGCGTTACCACAGAACAAAAGCGTAAGCCTATCCCTCATAGGCATGTGTCCTGGCAGTGCCTTTTCCTCCTGTGTAATATAGATCCTTTTTGGCATTTTCTTCCAAAAGAGTCCTGTTTTGTCACAAATGAACACTTGATAGGGGAGGAATCCTTCAGCCTCTATGTACTCCTTGAATTCATGCACAAATTCTTCAGTCACATGTTTGTCTGAACTTGTAGCCTCACCATGCCTTACCACACTGTGTATGCCACTATGCTTCTTAAATCTCTCAAACTAGCCTTTGCAGGCCTTAAATTCACTAACAGCAGCACCCGTTCCAGGCATTTTCTTTACGAGATCTACATGCAACTGCCTTACCTTTTCACAAATGATTGATTCCACAACAGTATCTCCCGCTAATTGTTTATCGTTGATCCACACCAACATTAACATATCCACATCTTTGATTATTGGTGATCTTTGTTTTATTAACATATTTACCCCTTTTGCAACATTACCTTCCTTGATTTCTACTTTCTTTGCCAGGATGGAAGTGATTGTTGATCTGAATTTCCCAAACCTCCTGGCAAGCTCCAGGACATGTACACCACTTGTACTTTGCTACAATTTCTTTATTGAATTCTATCATGTATAATGGGTTTGTTTGGTAGGTGCTGTAAGCGAGTGGTTAATGATAGACTTCTTCTTCGGAGGCTTCTTCGTTTATTGTTAAGTCGTAGGTGGGTTACAGGCTTGTGTTGTGCCCATGGCCCGGGAGGGCCATGCCCACGAGAGAGAGCTGGGAGGCCTTGTGTGTTGCTGCTAGGCCACTGTGTGAGTGAGAGCGAGGCATGGGCTGGCAGGCTGGCGTGCCTACCTAGAGGCCTGGCTACAGAGGGCAGCACCTGAGTGGCGCGAAATATGAACTAAGCTGGCAGACAGCATGGGCTGTCTGTGCAGACAGTACAGGCTGTCTACATACGCTCGGCCACCTACCGCGCGTTGTGCCGACGCGACAATACTGGTGGTAAAAGAAACTCGGTCTCTCTCTCGTAGGAACAGGGAACAGAACACAAAATAAAAACATATATATATACATATGGACATAGAAAAAAAAACTTCCTACAGGGAGGGAAGAAAAAACATGTGGGGTGTGCTAAACATCGTGGTCAAAGGCATTGAGCGTCGAAGGGCCTCACTGCATGCCTTCCTGCGTCTGGACAGATACTGCAACACAGGAGACATCGCTGCGGCTGAGCTGTGACGTAACAGGGTACGGTCTCCTCTGGAACGGTGAAGCAGACATCGTAGGAGTCGCTGCAGGTTTCACTCAACCTGGGGCACAACATGCTGGTGCCCTCGAGTGAGGCGTTGACAAAACTCGGCAACTGGGCAGGACTTCTGGCAAGCGACTCAGGAGGACACTTCTTGACTGGTACTGTCGCTGGGCTGTCACTGCCGGCGAGCGTGGAGCGAGTTGTGGAGCGAGTCATGGCAGAGACGACTGGGCGAAACATCTGGGAGTCGTAACATCATACACCAGACTGCAGTGAGAGAGCTAGCAGTCAAAGTGACATCTTCTATGTGCAGGCTGCTCACTGAAGCTTGTGACACGAGGCTGACACAGTGTGTCATTCTCTCGACAGTTGGAGTTATAGCAGAGGTTAGTCTAAGCGTCCCCAGACTTGTTTCTCTACATATAACTGCACTCTGACGGTCTGGAGGTGAAGTGAAACAAATCTCGATGGGAATCGTAGCAGGTACGATTCTGCAGAACAACACGAGCGACGAGCATAAAAGCTTTCTGTACAAGAGGGCTCGGTCACTCGGAGCTGTCTTGACATCAGCTGTCAAACGTACTGGTCACACGGGTGACTTAGCACAGTGGTGCTACTCAGGTCTGGCTCAGACCTCACTGGACACACGGAAACTTTAAAAACACACCGCGGTACAACATGTGAGAACACTGACTGAGAGGAATTAATTAACACACGACATATATTTTCTCTCAATCTTCTCGACAATACTAAAATAATTACTAACACTCGATGATGACATCATGTGATGTCAGGCGTGATGTCACGAGGTGACATCAGCAGCACTGTGACGTCAGCAGACATCTTGAGGTGACGTCAGGCAGACATCATGAGGTGACGTCAGCAGACATCTCGAGGTGACGTCAGCAGACATCTCGAGGTGACGTCAGCAGACATCTCGAGGTAACGTCAGGCAGACATCATGACGTCATGAAGTCGGGCAGCATCGTGGGTGACGTCAATGTGATGCGGGCAGCAGACCACAGCATGTGGCCTTGGGACATCTGGTAACTCACGTGGCTGGTAGATCCACGTGACATCGCCCACACCCATGTGGCGTCGTGATGTACGTGGTGTCGTGATCTATGTGGCATGCTGATACACGTAGCTTTGAGTGGCCTCGGGCACTCGGATACACAGCTCTGGCAATGAATTCACATGGAAAACAGCAGAAAACACAGCAGAGGGAGTGGGCAGTGGTGAGTGGTGTATGGTAGACGGGTGAGCGTGAGTAGGGTGAGCATGGGCAAGGTGAGGAACAGCCACTTCCTCTCCTCTCCTCCCCCACCCACAAACACGTGGAGAATCTCACACTGGACGCAGAAATCACCACAAAACTCACCTCTGGCTTGCTGAAACAGCTGTGCTGAGCTGAACAACAACAACAGCATACAAGTGACGCTGAACACGTGACTTGAGAAACAGCGTGGGACGCTGTAGCGTGGGGTCACTTACAATTCTCGGAGAATTTCGGCAAATTTCGGCTGGATCCTGCTTGTACCTGTGTCTGGATGCTCAAACGTGCAGACACGACATCAGGATAACTCGTTGAGAGACGGATGCTTCTTGTGTAGGGTGATGAAGTGAAGATGACTTCATACCTCTTCCTCCCTCTCTCCAGGCAAACAACTGCTGCGAGGACCGCTGTCACCATTATAACGGGCTTGTTTGGTATTCTGGTAGCGGGGAGTTAAGGATAAACGTACTCGGAGGCTTCTTCGTTTATTGTTAAGTCGTAGGTGGGTTACAGGCTTGTGTTGTGCCCATGGCCCGGGAGGGCCATGCCCACGAGAGAGAGCTGGGAGGCCTTGTGTGTTGCTGCTAGGCCGCTGTGTGAGTGAGAGCGAGGCATGGGCCGGCAGGCTGGCGTGCCTACCTAAAGGCCTGGCTACAGAGGGCAGCACCTGAGTGGTGCGAAATATGAACTAAGCTGGCAGACAGCATGGGCTGTCTGTGCAGACAGTACAGGCTGTCTACACATGTTTCTCACTTTCTTTACCAAAGGGCTGCCACTAGGAACTTTCTTTGGGCCCATGGTGGCTTATTTTGCAGTTGCACTCAACAAACAACCACAAAAACCAATGGATTATAACAAAATGTTTAGATGAATGCGCGGAGTCTTGCTCACTCGCCCAGGGACACAGCCAGACTGACTCACAAACGTGGCAAAGTGGCGGGCAGACGCATCTTATATGGCCAATTTCCGAGTTGATGGCTGAAATCCAGGATAGAATTTTAGCCCAAAAAGCGGCCAAAATCCGAATTGGCCGATATCTGGAACGCCTGACAACCGAGGGTCCACTGTATTAAGCACTGTTTAAATTATTTTATACAACCCCATCAATGTATAATTTGCCAATAACAATAGGATTTTTTCATGGGAATGGATTAATCATTTTCCTATATTTCTTATGGGAAAATTTGTTTGGTATATGTCTTGTTTGTTATAAGTCCAATGTCCTGGAATGGATTAAGGACATACACCGAGGTACCACTGTATATGTATGTATGTATGTATGTATGTGTGTGTATATATATATATATATATATATATATATATATATATATATATATATATATATATATATATATATATATATATATATATATATATATCACACACACACACACACACACACACACACACACACACACACACACACACACACACACACCTACCATCCGACTTACAACCTGCTCGACATTCGACCATTCGACTTATGACCATGTTTTGTATGCCAAATTTCTGTTAAATAAACAACTGTTTGTGTTGTACACAGTGTTTATCCTAAACCTTAGAGTATAAAATACAGTACTAACAGCATAAAAAGTAAAGTATAAAATGAAATACCAAAATAAAACAATAAAATAAAGTCATTGCAATAATATGATGTTGATATTCAGTAGTAAGGTTCAACTTATGTCCATTTCGACTTACGACCTGTTTGTCGGAACCGAACTCGGTCGTAAGTCGGATGGTACCTGTATATATATACATGTACATATGTATAAATAAAGTAGTCCCCCTAAATTTGTGGAGATTATGTTCCAAAATCACCCACAAATTTGGAAAAACTGTGAATTCTGGACACGGTTAAAAAAAAAATGCCTATTTTTATAGTTTAACCCGTAAACGGTCAAAGCAGATCTACGTTCACATGTGTAGTGCTACAAAAGTAGATCTACGTTTTTTTTTTTTTTTTTTTTTTTACATTTCAAATATAACAAAAAATAAAGTAGATCAAAGTTTTTTTTTTTCACATTTTCAAATGTAAAAAACCAAAAAGATCTACTTTTTTTTACATACTTTCAAATGTTGAAAAAACGTATATATACGTTTGGACCGTTTACGGGTTAAACCCTAAATATGCCCCAAAACTAATTTAATTTCAAACTGAGCTTCATACATCACCCTTGAAAAAAAAAATGTAAAGATAAACCTGTATACAGTACCGTACTGCTATGTCTCCCACAGTGCTAGAATGTAGAATACCAGTGTTACCCCCATATGTACTGTAATTCATGCAAGCCTATTTTCTTTGGTATACATACGGTAAATATATAGTAATCGAGATCAAGATAGTTTAGGTAAGACCCCATGTGGGTTGAGCTGGGAAGACGGGATAGGCGAAGAGTAGCAGTGGAGAGGAGTGTCCACAGTCGAGGAAAAAGAGTCAGGGCTTAACCTAGCTGTTAGGCACTCGTGGGATGAACTTGGAGAAAACAGGAAGAGCAAGCTGTGTATGCATCGGTCTTGTGGTAGTTGAGGTCTTGAGTCTTGAGAACCTGGCAGCTTCTAGGTTGCAGGGGAGGGTAGGCAGGTAGGAATATCAGAGGGCGGCACACAGGTGGGAGTTATAGAAGTGAGGAGGCAGGTTTGCAGTGGAGCCATTTTCAGACTTTTTGAAGCTGCTTTTGTAGAGGTGGTATACAATTTAATCTTGTTACTGAAGGTGAAATGTAGAGGCTTGATGAACTCAAGAACTTGGGCGAGTGTGAAGTAAAGAAGTGATTCTCTTTACTTAACACTCGCCCAATAATTTAATTTAGTAATAGTGTTCTCTCTACAGCACTAAAAAATATATGCAATATTATATTTTATGTGGAAATTTTGCTGAATTTACGTTAATATTTATGTTACAAAATTATTAAATTATATTTTTCTTAATATTTAGTGTTAAAACGCATAAAAAATTATATATTGCCAGGAAAAATTTGCAAATTACTGAGCCATCCTTTATCATCCCCTATGAGGGATGTGAGAACAATTCATGTGTGCAACATCACAGCACACTTGAGCTCATCATAAAGTGGGTGAGCAGAACAAGTCTTCCAAGAAAATGATTTGCTTAGATGCCGGTGCTTAGAAGCTTTAGTGACTGCAATTTCAGACACTTTCACTCAAATTTCAGGGAATTTTAACATTTCTAAAATTTCATTAGAATGATCCTACCTAACAAGGAGACTGCCGTCAGGTGGCATGCCCTACACAGCCCCCTCCCTTCTCTGATACATGTCCTCACTGCTCTACTTGACTCTAGATTGCACCTGACCTCTCTCCACTGTATATACTAAGTTTTCCTTTCATAAATGTCTTGTACAATGTAGTATGTGTCTTCTTTCCTGCATTCCCCTCCCTCACCATCACAACATCCCTTCCCTCACCACAACAAACATCTCCAGTATATACCTGTCATGACTCCAAAAATCTCTAGTACTGCTCATAAGCACAGTTGTATTCCTTATAACCACAAACCTCATTGTCAAAACCACAGGCATCTGCCACTTGTGACCACATAACCACAACATGCCTCTCCATCTCACAGCACCACACATCTTTCTAAGCAGCATGTGCCTTATAACAAGATCACATAACTACATGCACATCTCTCAACCACAGACACCTACCTCTACAAACTTGTATCTGCTTCTTATAACCACAAGTGACCCCTTGCCGACCACAGCATTGCCTCCCATGGCACATCCCATTCCCTTCAACAGCAAGTATCTCATCCCTTAAATAAGAACATATACATGTAATTGGAAGAATAAGACATGCGCTTGGGTATTGTAAATGGTGATATATTTCACGTCCACAATAGGTTTCCTAAGTTGAATACCAGTGAATATAAAATTGGAGATAGTAGTACTTCCCATTTCAGGCTTAGGGGACTAACCACCACCTACCATCAAAACTGCTTTTACTGTCTGCAGTGTTGTGTTCACCTATATTCGACTGAGGAAGCCTGTTGTGCAGGCAAAAGGTTTTGCCCACAAAGATATGCAAGTGTTGCATATGTCTTATTCTTCATCCTGTTGGTATTGTATTCCATTAATAACATGGTTCAGAAGAGCACTGAAGTAGGCCTACTGACCCATGTAAGGCCAGACTCATTTTCACCAAGCATTTCTAAGTAGCATTCCATCTCCATAAATGTTACTGTACTAAGAAGCATGACTTTCTTCCTGAATAATAATAAAATTATATATTGTGTGATAAATTTATGAAAATTGATGTTGACTCAGTAATAAAATTAAAAATTTCCATAATGCAAACAGTTCCCTAAAAAAACAGACTTATCACAACCAGAAACTTATGCAATAGATGACTGAAATCCCCAGGCTAATTCTGACCTCTAAAACTAAAGCAAAACGATGTTCCACAACATTTACCAATATAAATAAGAAATCTAAATGTCTCAACTATTTAGATTTAATGAAACAAAAAACGGATATTAAAAAAAAATAGAACACTCAAATTCTAGAATCAAGTACAGTATACATAATATACTAAATAAATAATGAATAACTATCTCATAAATATATAACCTGTGACCCTATCAAACTGTTTTTTTTTTTTTTTAATTACATTACCTAGTCACTTTAAAACAACGGATATAGCCCCACTCCATAAAGGTGGCAGCAAAGCATTAGCTAAGAACTATAGACCAATAGCTCTGACATCCCACATCATAAAAATCTTTGAAAGAGTGCTAAGAAGCAGGATTTCAAATCACCTGGATTCCCAAAATCTGCACAATCCAGGGCAACATGGGTTTAGGGCAGGTCGCTCCTGCCTCTCACAACTACTGGATCACTATGACATGGCCTTGGATGCACTGGAAGAAAATCAGAATGGAGATGTAATATACACAGACTTTGCAAAAGCATTTGACAAATGCGATCATGGCGTAATAGCCCATAAAATACGTGCTAAAGGAATAACTGGGAAAGTGGGGAGATGGATCTTCAACTTCCTAACAAATCTGGAGGAGATAATAACTAGAACAGAGTATACTACTGACTCCGGCCATACAATAGAGCGGAAAAATAATGTAAGGGACCTGGGAGTAGTAATGTCTGAGGATCTCACTTTCAAGGATCACAACAGTGCCACGATCGCACGTGCAAAGAAAATGATAGGATGGATAATGAGAACTTTCAAAACGAGAGATGCCAAGCCCATGATGATCCTTTTCAAATCACTTGTTCTCTCTAGGCTGGAATACTGCTGTACATTAACATCTCCATACAAAGCAGGTGAAATCGCAGATCTAGAGAGTGTACAGAGATCCTTTACTGCACGTATAAGTTCTGTCAAGCACCTTAACTACTGGGAACGCTTGGAAGCACTTGACTTGTACTCGTTGGAACGCAGGAGGGAGAGATATATCATAATCTACACTTGGAAAATCTTGGAAGGAATGGTCCCAAATCTGCACACAGAAATCACTCCCTACGAAAGTAAAAGACTGGGCAGGCGATGCAAAATGCCGCCAATAAAAAGTAGGGGCGCCATTGGTACACTATGAGAAAACACCATAAGTGTCCGGGGCCCAAAACTGTTCAACAGCCTCCCATCAAGCATTAGGGGAATTGCCAATAAACCCCTGGCTGCCTTCAAGAGAGAGCTGGACAGATACCTAAAGTCAGTGCCGGATCAGCCGGGCTGTGGCTCGTACGTCGGACTGCGTGCAGCCAGCAGTAACAGCCTAGTTGATCAGGCCCTGATCCATCGGGAGGCCTGGTCACGGACCGGGCCGCGGGGGCGTTGATCCCCAGAATAACCTCCAAGTAACCTCCAGGTAACCTAATAGAATACTCCATTCTCTAGAATGCACAGTAACTCATCTAATGACCATTTGACCTGTTTCTGCACTTCAAATCATTGATTTTATACGATTTGATCGAATATTATACATTGTTATGCTACAAATTTGTACAACTATAATGCTTCTTATTTGAAATACTCATTTGTACTTCATGTTGTAATTTGTTTACTGTAATTTTTACCACTGAATATATCATTGCTTAGTTAATCTTAAGTTAATTTTAAGCCTGCCCATAATGCTCTGCATACAAGGGGCTTTTAGCATGTACACCCAATCACTATATTTCTTTGTACAACTTTGTATCATGTCCAAATAAAAAAAAAAATCACATACTTGCTAAAGAAAATGAATCACCCATCTTAGCTACCAAAGTTGTAGATAAATTCAACAGCTTTTGAACCTAAGGATAAATCATCAGGAAAACTAAATTGCACACCCATGCCTATAATGGAAATTGTTTTACAGGTAACTGCTCTGAATCATATTAAGTTCCAACCACTTATTTTGAAAGTAAACTTGATAACCAAATTTAAAAAAAAAATTACAAGATTAGATTCTCTTATTCAGAATTAACATTTTACAAAACAAAAAAACATTTTAGAGCAGGCAGTTAGGCTGAAATACATTACCCTCAGTTATGCTCAGTAAAGCTGCAAATGTATTTATCACATCATTGCAAAACATTTTAACAACTCTCCACACCAAAATATTCCCAGGAACAGACAAATTAGGGTTAAATCAGGCCATGAAGATGGGGGATCCTGCTTGTATAAAAAACTACAAGCAAATTTATAACCTAACAATAGTATGAAAGTATTTGAGAAATATATGCATATATTGCATTACTACATACATAAATGAAAAATTCAACATGCTAAACCAGTAGAATTATTGCAGACATTAATAAAGCTAATACTGTACAATAGTTTCTCTTATCTCCCCTCCTTATTACACCCCTTCATTTTATGCTACAGACCCTTACTGAGTCATCTTTATGTACCTTTTTCATCTGTTCTTCCTGTCTCTTACTTTTATCAGCCACTATGAAAACTATGGAATTTGCTGTGGTCAAAATCTGCCCCATACCTCTTCAATTTCAGAAGCCTCACTTATCTGCTGTAGACTCGTGCTCACTCTTTCTTGAATATTTTCATTGATACACACATTTCTGCTGTATAAGCCTGATGGCTCTAAATCCTGGCTACAAAGCTGTTTTTTTTTTTTCCTTATCATATTATCCTTGGTTGACTGCTGCAGTCGACTAGTATCTTTACAGAAGAGTTGTATGCTCTTTTTGCTGTCTTCCATATTGCTACTCTGTTTACCTCATTTGCTAATTGTGGTCTCAAAGTCTGAAGAGGGCATTGCAAGAAAGCCATTCAGACCTTTGACTCCCCACAGTTCCTTATTCAATGCAGGCTGTATAAAAATTCAGTATTGTATTTGACAAACAATCCACAAGCATCTACAGTAAATACTTCCATACCTATGTACAGAAATGTATCTACAAAAACATTTGACATTGTTCATTACAAAACCTTATTTTCTAACTAAAGTGCTGTATTATGTGCACAGGTCACATATGCTGTATATGTGGTAAAACCTTGATTAAACAACAGACTTCATTTTAGAGGATTTCAGATTTAACTGTTAAAATTTATAATCAGCAGAAAGAGTTCATAATTCACAGAATTCTCCCTTGTTATGATGACCAAATGGGTAAATTGGCATCAGAAATGATGAACAAACTCGTAAACAATGGAAAAGTTCCTTGTTTACAGAATTGCTCATTTAACTTTTTTATTTTAATTATTTTTTTTGGTACGATACTGCTCATATAAGAGCTGAACTTCCCTAACATAGACTCCTGCAGCAGTGCTCCATTTTTATGTTTTTACTTGTCAGTAAATATTTTTATCTCCAAAGCAGCATCCTGTACCTTTTAATATTACTCCTTAATATCAGGGATTTACCATGCCACCACTTTTGTTTCTTAAGTAACTACTGCTGTAAGGGAGGCATTTGGCTTGAATTTCCTTTCAGTTGTCATTAATTCATTTCTACTGAGTGTACATATATTAATATATATTCTCAGTTAGGTTAGGTTTGACATTATTGTAGGTAATTCAGAATGAGTGGGGCTGGAACCCATGGCAATCCAGTCCTAAAACTAGCTGGCCAATATGTTAACCACTGTATCATGCTGGCTTAAGAAGATTCATCCAACTAGGTACTGTTCTGTATATTGCCATACCCTAGGAGGGTTAACATGGACCCCACTGTGACCCTAGGGCAAGTTTTTACAGATGAATCGCTTGCCACCACCCTATCTGGGACAAGTTCTGGCTCAAGTTCCGTAAAAATTGTTACGTACTAGGCCAGTACAGTACTGTGGTCCATGCATTGGCCTGTTAGTTTTAGAATGGCCATGGATTTGAATCTCACCCATTTTGCAAGTTGTTTTCATTCGTGTTATGAGAGGTTAGGTTAACATAACTTAACTGGAGTTTATCTAATGTGCTTTTAAGCCTTGTATGACAAAATATGGTAACTTAAAAGATTTTTCTGAGTTTGTTTAGTTCAATTTAATAGCATTTATCACCAAAATATACCTACAAAATTTAGCTATGTACCTTACCTGGAGAGGGTTCTGGAGGTCAATGCCTGAGACCAGGCCTCATGGTGGAATCAGGGTCTGATCAACCAGCCTGTTACTGCCAGCCGCACGCAAACTGACGTACGAACCACAGCCCAGTTGGTCAGGTACTGACTTTAGGTGCCTGTCCGGTGCCTTCTTGAAGACAGCCAGGGGTCTATTCCTTTATCACTATTCTACCACGGTGATACAGGCTTAGCTTGGAGAAACGGTTTATATTGGAGTACAGGTATAGAGCACCTTGCCTCTAGAAGTGGGCACAGGATCAAGAGCCCTTTGCCAGCCTCATGGCACCCCCTCTAAGGTGTAGTTTTCTTTTACATAAGAGCAATGGAACACTATAGTAGGTTTATTGGCCCATGCTATTCAGATCCAATTTACACCCAACTACACTTCGTGAACACTTCCAATTTATATCCGTATAAAGCTTTGTCTTTTGCTTTGTGTAGTGCACAAAATATTACATCACTGTGCCTTATCATCTATAGACCATCTGTTTTTTTCTTTAGGGAATTCTAAGCCCTCATGAGGTGTTGATGTTCAAGCATTTCTGTAATCCTGTGTCCTAAGTTTAGGATTTTTAAATTCGTATACAGTTGAACCTCAGTGTTTGAACATACTGGACCTTGAATGAACTGGAGTCCAAACAGTTTTGTTCAGAAAAAACTGACCTGGTCTTTGAACATTTTTCTGAAGTCCAAACACACTGGCTTGTTTCAAAAGTGCTTTGAAGTGACCTCTGACATAACTCTCAGAGACCTTTGGAACAGTCACTGTGTGAAGCGGATAATTAAAGCCTGGGAAATACTGTTTCAGACATCGAACTTTTCGCAGTTTGAACACTACCTAGGAACCAATTAAGTTCAGGCACCGAGATTCCACTGTATATACATTTTTTAATTGCTGTGGTGGCTGTAGGACATTAGTTACATTTTTGGTTCTCATTGCAATATAAATTAAGGAAGTTTTAATGGATAGTAATTTGCTAAGTCAACTCTTGATTGAACTTGCTAATACAATGGTTAGTAATGGCAATTGTAGTGCACAGATATAAAACTGTATTGCCAAGTTCATAACAACAATGGACAAATTTTGCAACAAACAGACTTTGTCCATTGTTTCCAAATCAGTTAACCCAACAGATTTTGTTCTGTATTTCTTGTAGTCTGTTAAACTGAGGTTCATTAACTTGAAGGTTCACTGTAGACTGTATTTTTATGTAAAAAATTATTTATAGGTGATATTGTTTCTTGTTATTGGTTTAGATACTGTATGTACAGTACTGTTAAGCTTATTTTGAATACAGTGGAACCTCTACTTGCGAGTTTAATCCATTCCATGACCTTGCTCGCAACTGGATTTGCTCGTTTGCTGAGTCAATTTTCCTCATTTAAATTAATTGAAATGCAATTAATCCGTTCCAGTGGAATTCTGTACTTCAATAATTTCGCTAATATCATCTCTACGGCTTATTTATTCATGTCACTTCATCTAATATGACATAATAAACAATATAAATAACATAGAAACATGATATATACTCTAGAATGAATAAAATATGTCATTCATGTAGTGGTATGGGCATTGTTGGTGGTGGACAAGAGAGTTTGTCTAGAGACTGGGCAAAATACTTCATGAATAATTTCACTAATATCATCTATACAGCTTATTTATCTATCACAGTTCATCTAATATGACATAACAATATAAATAACATAGAAATCTGATACATACTTTAGAATGAATAAAATACGTCATTCATGTAGTGGTATGGGCGGTGTCGGCAGCCGACGGGAGTTTGTCTTGAGACAGGACAACATGCTTCATGAATATTTCACTATCATCAACTCTACAGCTTATTTATCTATCACAGTTCTTTTAATATGAAATAATAAACAATATTAATCACATAGAAACTTGATATATACTCTAGACTGAATAACACATGTCATTCATGTAATGGTATGGGCGGTGTCGGCGGCCGACGAGAGTTTGTCTAGAGACAGGACAACATACTCCTTGAATATTTTGCTATCATCAACTCTATGGCTTATTTATCTATCATAGTTCGTCTAAAATGAAATAATAAACAATATAAACCACATAGAAACCTGATATATACTCTAGAATGAATAAAATATGTCATTATGTAAGAGGTGGAGGCGGCCACAACTGCTCCCTCTTTGTTGTGGTAAACACTGCCATCTAGTGACGGCCTTTTGAAGCCGTCTATTATTATAATTATTATATGTAGTACATTATTATTATATATGTATTATTATACATATTATTATTATTATTATCGTATTATACTATTATTATTATTATACATATTATTATTATTGTTACTGTATTGTTATTATATAAATAATTTGTAATTTTTATTCACACAAAAAATATTAGATTTACTGTTATTTCTTCTTGCAATAATTGTATAAATAATGTCAACCCATTCACGACTGCATATTGGAATGGACAGTGACATAATTTGTTTATTCTTAAACATAGCCAAGCAATGGACTATTTCTCCTACATTGAACTCAATTTCAAGGTACTTTTCGTTGTGAAAGCAATCAAAATCATATCTATTTCTCTAATATATCTTCCATTCTATCAAATGAGACCAAAAAAAAATGAGAATACAACCATAAAAACCATACGAATATACCACTAAGGGGTGGCTAATTTCTGAGAAGTGAACTCCATTATTTATGCTTAGATTTCTTTCATTTTTGGTGTACATTAAGAAGCATCTTTCCATCACAAATTGCCCAAGTTTCATTAAGATAGTCCAACAAATAAATGAGATACAATTCCTGAGATCAAGAGCAAGAGCCCCTCGCCAGTGTCAAGGAACCTGTCTGAGGTCTGCTCACTGATGGAAATTTTGCTCGCATATGGAAGCAAAAAGTCGACCCATCGACTGCTCGTATTTGGAAAAACTCGCACGTGGACATGCTCGCAAATAGAGGTTCCACTGTAACTTATTTGATTATGTTTAAGATACAGTGGTACCTCGAGTTTCAAACAGCTCCCAACTCAAACAATTATGTAAGTGTATTTTTGTAAGTGCTTTTGTAAGTATATTTTTGGGGGTCTGAAACGGACTAATCTAATTTACATTATTCCTTATGGGAATAAATTCATTCGGTAACAGCACTCGAACAGCCTTCTGGAACAAATTAAGTTCGTAACTCTAGGTACCCCTTTATTTATGTTTTTAAAAGGTTGTTTAACATCTTAATGACAAGCCTTTGTATGATTCAAGACAGTATAAGGATAAAATTCTAAAGTATTCTTTTGAAAGTGAAGATGGTAAAAATTTCAGTACATAAAAAGAATTATAGTACATAGATTCTCTTTAGAATTCACCCAAATTTGAAAAATAAATTTTCTCAATAACTGAATATACATATTGTATTCAGAATTTTCATTGGTAAATTTGTTTTAATTCAGGGTTGTTCCTAATAAGAGTTTACTAGCAATTCTTATACTCATTTTCTGAAAGTTGGCACAGAATGTTTGAATATTATCCAAAAATCTGAATTTTCTGATTACTACACCATAAGTGAAGATTTAGGAAATTTCTATATTTTAGATTTGCTCCTGATGAGGGATTTCTAAAGCTTTAATTGAGAAAATTGTTATTAATCTTATGGAATCAGAAAGGCTGGAAATTGTACATTGTAAGGTACTCCTTAAGGATGTTTTAGAATAATAACAATACTCGCCCTGCCTTCCCAAAAATACAAAATTTGGCATGTCAATAAATTTCTGGGATGTAATGTGTAGCTGAGACCACCCTGCACATCCCACGAACCTAGGGAATAAACATAGTAAGTGAAGCAAAAATCCACAAATTGTTGATCCATAGCACCAAGACTGACACCACAAATCATTTTTCTCACTGCTTTATTATTAATAAATTTATAGAATACCTGTAGTTGTTAGTGCTCGCTACCATCCTCCACATCAAATGGCTTTGGGAAGTATGTTTAGTGTATTTGGCAGACTTGCTGATTTCTCATCACACTACTGCCTCCGCAGAATACCGGACAGTATTAATAAATTTGTACAGTACCTGTAACTGATAGTGCTCCTACCATTCCCTACATCAAATGGCCTTGGGAGGTATGTTTAGTGTATTTAGCAGAGACTTGCTGATTTCTTGTTGCACTACTACCTCCACAGAGTACCTGACAATATTTCCTGCAAAATAACAGTTACTTAGCATATAGCAACAAGGGATACAGTAGGAACAGTTTTGCTTAACAACAATCGAGTTTTCCTGTGTCATTTTCTTGGCTTTGACCCTTAACATTTTTAATAGTACAATACCAGACTTATGATGTTGCTCAGGTTCCAACCATTTTAAGTATCTTCTCATATATACCATATTAATTTTTAGTATTCTTTCTAGCTTGGAGTACACGAGTGTTTTTTTTTTTTTTCACGTATAGATACCTCCTTACGTGCTTGAGAGGAGTTCCAGGGTCAATGGTTCTGCAGCTCAGTCCATGACCAGGCCTCGTGGTGGCCCAGGGCCTGATCCACTAGGCTGTTAATGCTGGCCACACACAATCTTATATCAGCCCAGCACTGACTCTTGAAGACAGATGGGAGTCAGTTGGTAATCCCCCTTATATATGATGGGATACTGGTGAACAACCTTGACAGCCCTGACACTTTTGTGTTTTCTCTTGGTGTACTCACAGATGTACCATCTGTTGAGTTTTTGCTTTCATAAAGTGTGATTTGTGTGTGTAGGTTTGGGACCAGTCTCTAGGATTTTCCAGGTGTAAATTACTCTGTACCTTTCACCTTTCTCACCTGCCCTCCAAGGAGTATGGGTCTAGGGCCTTCAAACATTCCCAGTAATTAAGGTGCTTTATTGAACATAAACATTCAGTGAAGGTCCTCTGTACATTTTCCAGATCTGCAATTTGGCCTGCCTTGAAAGGATCCGTTAGTATACATGAGTATTTCACCCTAGATAGAACAAGTGACTTAGAGGATCATCATTGGTTTGGCAACCCTTGCTTTAAAGGTTCTCATTATCCATCCTATCATTTTCCTCACAGTTGTGAATATGACACTGTTGCAGATGTTATCATTCTTAAGTCCTTCATATTAGTTTTTTGCTCTGTTTTGTAATTGGAATTTGTCCTGTGATGTATTTTTCCTCAAAGTACCACTGGTCCGACTTAAGCTCTTGTGAACCCAGTCCTTTTGTTTTTTACATACTGCAGTGTTGTACAGAATTCTTGATAGATCTCTTGAGTATAAAATTCTTTTACAGTTTTACAGGCTAAGAGCTTTTATCCTGCTTCAGTGTCATTTAAAGTTCAACTCTACCCATGGTATACCTTATGGTTTTATCAGTTTTACCTAAACATGTATTTTTTGTTTTCACCCCGTTTTTTAATATCGGCAGCTCAAAAGTACATCAGTTATTTCAGTTTACATTTAGAATTATTCAGTATATAAATACTCATCTTTAACTTCTTGTGTACTTCTTAATAGTTCTTACTCCTGAAATATTTCCTTTCTAGTTTAGGAGGCTTTGTCTGAGACTGGGCCATGTGTAGGTAATCATCCCCAAGTCCTCAACAGATATAACACACGTGTATGTAGTGTATACAGTGTTTATATAACCGGGCACAATAATATCATGAATTGCATTACAATGGAAATAAGTAAGGACCCCAATGGAAATAAGTCACTCTGTCTGACTTTTTTGGGTTATCCTAGGTTCTCTACACATATGCTGCTATGTATGATAATTCTATGTAACTGTATTTGTGTATACCTGAATAAACTTACTTACTTACTCTTGATATCAGTATGTACAGAGTACATTATTATTATTATTATAATCAAGGGGAAGCGCTAAACCCGGAGGATTATACAGCGCCTGGGGGGGGGGATGTGGAAGGCATTCAGGCTTAATTCGGGGAACTGGAGCACAGATCCAATTCCCTAAATCAAGAGCCCCTCACCAACATCAAGGAACCTTCCTTGAGGGGATGTACAGAGTACAGATTTGAACACCAAAACTTTTAGTCTGACTCGGACAATTTGAATGTTCGTTTTGGTGCTCTTTAAATTGGTACTGTCATTTAGTTTGGACGCTTCCAAAACCTGTAATTGTTTTAACTAGTTGACCCATTCATTAAGACGACTCCCTCACTTTTTTGGCACTAGATTACCCTTTAGCTTTTACAGTGTCATGTAGGTTACTTCTACTCAAACAATGTTATGTAGGTTACTCTTGTTCATCTTGGTACTCTGCTAAAACAATGTCATATAGGTTAATCTTGGTCATGGTACTCTGGTCTAACAGTGTCATGTAGGTTACTCTTGCTTATCATGGTACTCAGCTAAAACAGTGCGAAAACTATCATGTAGGTTATTCTTGCTCATCATGCCAAAACAATGTCATGTTGGTTACAGTTGGTCATGGCACCAGATGAGCCTGGCTCATGGCCTGGCTCCAAGAGTAGTAACTCTCAAAACTCGTCAAAACTAAAGGTATGACATTGTTTGGCTCTTATATATACATTGTGTAAATTACTCCTAGTCATCATAGTACTCTGCCCTAACAAAGAGCTGAAAATAGATTAAAAATCACTCAAAATAAATTGGGAAGATTTCTGAATTATTATTATTATCAGTTGAAACACTAAACCCGGAAGGATCTTAAGGCCCACATTCATCCAGAAAGCGAGTCAAAAGAGAACATGTAGGTCAGAATGAACTACGAATGTTGAAAGTGGCAGTGACCCAGTTAAAACAGAACTATGTTTACAGAATTGCTAGCAACTAATTTCCATGATTATCATCGACCATAGGTCTGCAATAAGTGGAATTAATATACGGCATGAAAAACTACAGTATACCAAAATATAAGCAAGTCACCTATTCGACTAAGTTGCCATCATTGAGAATATGCGCGGCCTCAATTATTAGTGCGTGGCACATGATTGGCTGTTGGGAATTTGCGCAGCTGAGAGAAAACACTGATAGGCCGTGGTCACCTTTTATACAACAAAAGAAAAAATACTAGTAATAGTATATAAATAAGTTCAAGAGTAGAGTTAAGCAAACCTAATTAGTAAAGTTCAGAAATGGAGTGATTTTTTTTGTGTTGACATTATGTATAACATACAAGCAGTTGTTTTATGTCTTGTAAGTGCAGCCTTTATTATATTAAGCATTATACCCAGTATATGTTATATATAAGGCGGCATACACGCGCTCAATGAGACAGACAGGACCCCCAATGGTTGCAACGAGTCGCACTTGTTTTATTGGGTTATCTGAAGTTAAATGTTCAATGATTCTAGAGGGACACATTTTGTAAGCATGCACTGGTGATAAATTTTGTGTCCCTCTAGAATCATTGTATAAAGCTATACTGCTGTCATAAAAATTTGTAGATTACCTGGAAAAAAGTTCATCATATCCTCCCTCCCTATCTCGTCTTTTGTTTCCTCTACCTTACAACAACGGCCTTACTAACGTTCGAATTAAACCGAATGCGAGATACCCAAGCATCTGAGTAGTCTTCCTGTCAGGCTTAGCATCTGAACACAACCTCCCTCCCAAGATACTTAACATAGCCTCCCTCCCACCCACCCACCCAAGATGCGTTAGCATCTGAGCAGCCTCTCCCACTTCTTCCCACACAAGATACTTTAGCACCTGAGTATAATGTACCTCCCTCCCACCCCAAGACACTATAGCATTTACACAGCTTCCTTCCCACCCCAAGATATTGTAGCATTTAAGTGTAGCCTCCCTCACACTCTTCAGATATACTTAAGCATCTAAGCACAGCCTCTTCCTTTCTTCCCTCCTCTATCACAGGATGCTGTAGCATCTAAGCATAGTCTCCCATTCCCTCCCAAGATTAGCAACTGAACACAGACCATCCGCTCGCATCCTCCCTTCTACCCAAGGTGCTGTAGCATTTGAACACAGCTTCCCTCCATCCCTCCCACCTAAGATATTTTAGCATCTGAGCAGGCTCCTTCACTCCCCGCGCAAGATACTTTAGCATCTGAGCACGGCCCCCTTCCCTCCCACCCAAGAATTATGACCTTGACCAGTGACCCGCTTTCTCCGGTATTAAATCCGCTCTTTGGACAACACCCAACCCATTCGCCCGAGAAGTTTCATCCAGGTGGATTTTCCATATATTTTTTTTTAAATTTTGGGCATGCACGCACGCACTAATGTCAAAATTATGCACAATAATTAAAGGCGGCACACCTGGAGCATAACATTAGCCCTGTAACTACAAATAGACAATTAATACAGTGACGCTCAACTTGTTTATATATTCATGGGGAAGCACCAAACTTGATAGGAGTTATACAGCGCCTGGGGACGTAATCAGGTTTGATCTGTGGAAAGGCTGGATAGCTCTTAGCTCTTTGATCAAGACTCCTTCACTAGTGGGCTTCAAGGCATTAACACCTCACCCTGAATGGTCGACCCCCCCCCTCAAGCGCACTTTGGCAGTTAGGGTATAAAGGTAGTTAATATTCGCCCACGGCATCTGTAGTCATTCCTCAGAAACATTGTACAAGTTTATTCTACCGTTTGTAATCTAATGTCATTTATAGAGTGTATAAAATACTTCGATTACACAGAGGTGTGTGTCTGTCTTACGCTAAGATTTTAAATTCATATTTTAGTGATTGAAGTATCTTGGATTGGTAGTGTACTGGTTACAAGCAGCCTGAATGACCCTTGTGTAGTTCAGAGGCTTTGAACATATTATTATTATTATTATTATTTTATCATCATGGAGAAGCTCTTAAAGTCATTAAACCCAGAGTTACACATCTAATCTTTCATCTAACTTAAGGGCTAACAGTTAGTTATAAATCTACGCACTAAGTTTTTGCTTCTTGTACAGAGTTGATACCTAATGGTGTGAACCAAGAAGTTGTGTATGTAATAATAATAATAATATATATATATATATATATATATATATATATATATATATATATATATATATATATATATATATATATATTAATATATATATATATATATATATATATATATATATATATATTAATATATATATATATATATTAATATATATATATATATATATATATATATATATATATATATATATATATATATATAATTATATATATATATTAACAAGTCGGCTGTCTCCCACCGAAGTAGGGTGACCCAAAAAGATCACAGTAAACAAGTGATTTTCGAATATGCAAAACAACCACTGTGAAAGAATAATGAAATTCCAAGCGCTTTCGTGACTACTCACATTATCAAGGAACAATTGTTCCTTGATAATGTGAGTAGTCACGAAAGCGCTTGGAATTTCATTATTCTTTCACAGTGGTTGTTTTGAGGAGTTTTGAGAGTTTATCTACTCTCTGAGCCCGGCCATGAGCCAGGCTCGTCTGGTGCTTGCCTGGTCAACCAGGCTGTTGCTGCTGGAGGCCCGCTGCCCACATATCCATTACATATATATATATATATATATATATATATATATATATATATATATATATATATATATATATATATATATATATATATATATTATATTATGATGTCGTGCCGATTATATAAAACTTGAGATTTTGGCTTAAATAGCAATGCTCTTGCCGAATAATGCAAGCTAAAATTTGTGCATGCAATTATTTTCTCAAAAATTATTCTGAGCCTAACGAAAAAAATAATTTCATTGTATTGTAAATTTATCTAAAACATTTAGTTGGATTAGGCTAAATTAAATGGTTCAGAGAACCGACACGTTGATAAATTAGACACATGTGCAACTCATGGGTATCTTTATTGAGGAAACGTTTCGAAACGTTTCCTCAATAAAGATACCCATGATTTGCACATGTGTCTAATTTATAAATTAAATTGTGCTTGCTATAATAAGGTTAGATAAGTTTTTTAAGGTTCTTTTGGTACAAAATTATTATTTTTTTACATTAATATATATGAAAAGTATATATCTTTAAACGTATAAGAGAAAATTTTACAAAGGACTTAATTTTAAATGAGTTCTTGGTAATTGACCAATTTTACCTACACACACACACTGACGACGTTTCGTTTAATATGCCAGCTTTTTCCAGTTTTCGTGCTGCATTAAAGTATCTCATTTCAATATGTAGTAATTCGTACGTAATAAAGCCCCACTGTGAGTGAAACTTCGTAAAATACAGATCTTCCTTGTCTTGTGTCTTTTGAATTGAAAACATTGTTAGGGTTGGTGGAAGCAAGGAGCCCTTGGTATAACCACTACCGGAATCACCCTTCCCTTCCTTCTTCCTCACAAGCAGCAAAATATCTTCAGCTTGGGGTCTGTTGCTTGATAATACCCTATAACCTATTGTGTTGTGTAACCCTCTGACCTGCTCGCATTGTGAGGCTTTAGTGCGAGAAGGAGGAATGGAGGGAGTGGGTGGGAGGAAGGGGAGATTGGAGTGGAAGACATGAAGGTATAGGAGAAATGGGAGATGGCAGTGGGAGAGGAAATGGGAAGGCGAGTTGGCGTGAGGGAAGGGGAATGCGGGAGTGGATATTGGAGGGAGTCGTGGGGGGAGTGGTAGGGCGGGCGAATAGGCAAAGCGTTATATTGATTTTATTATTATTTATTTTTTTTAATTCCTCATATTCAGCTCTCATGTTGCAACGATTTTTGTATCCAGTGTATGGCTGTTTACATTTGACACACAGTTTTTCGTATTGTGGTTTTTAAATTGTTAATGTGTTTTACTGCGGCGTTATTGGAAGCGTTGTTGCTGGTGCGGCATTGACTAGGGTGCGGTGCCCTGTTTGTCCGCCATTATATAGAAAATGTGCGCCGGGGAAGGGTTAGCCGGTGATGGAGAGAAGGAGGGGCAGACCTGTTCCCATACCAGGGCTGGTAGGGTGCTAGGGAGAGGCAAACCTGTTCCCATACCCGGGTTGGTATTTGTAGAGATGGGAGGGGTAAATTTTGTTCCTATATTTGATGGTGGGGGAGGGGCAGAAGTATTCTCATATCCGGGCTGGTATTTGTGGAGGGGAAGAACAGATTTGTTCCTATACCCGATGGTGGGGAGAAGCAGACCTGTTCTTATATCCATATTTGCCTGGGGAATGGGGAAGGACAGACCCATTCCCATACCTTCTTGGGTACCTGGAGGGTATTCCGGGGATCAACGCCCCCGCGGCCCGGTCCACGACCAGGCCTCCCGGTGGATCAGGGCCTAATCAACCAGGCTGCTACTGCTGGCCGCACATAGTCCAGCGTACGAACCACAGCCCGGTTGATCTGGCACCGACTTTAAATATCTGTCCAGCTCCCTCTTGAAGGCAGCCAGGGGCCTATTGGTAATTCCCCTTATGCATGGTGGGAGGCTGTTGAACACTTAGGCCCCAGACACTTATGGTATTTTCTCTTAGTGTTTCAATGGCGCCCCTACTTTTCATTGGGGGTATTTTGCACCGCCTGCCCAGTTTTTTACTTTCGTAGGGAGTGATTTCTGTGTGCAGATTCGGGACCATTCCTTCTTGGATTTTCCAAGTGTAGATTATGATATATCTATCTCGCCTGCATTCCAACAAGTACAAGTCAAGTGCTTCCAACGTTCCCAGTAGTTGAGATGTTTGATGGAACTTATATGTGTAGTAAGGGTTCTTTGTACACTCTAGATATGCAATTTCACCTGCTTTGATCGGAGATGTTAATACAGCAATATTCCAGCCTAGAGAGAACAAGTGACTTGAAAAGGATCATCATTACCTGGAGGTTACCTGGATTGGCTTGGTATCTCTTGTTCTGAACATTCTCATCCATCCTATCATTTTCTTTGCAGTTGTGATCGTGGCACTGTTGTGATCCGTGAAAGTGAGATCCTCAGACATTACCACTCCCAGGTCCCTCGCATTATTTTTCCACTGTTGTATGATCAGAGTTTGTAGTATACTCAGTTCTAGTTATTATCTCCATACCAGGGCTTGTGTGTGGGGAAAGGGGGTAAGAGACCGGTTCCCATAACCGGGCTTGTGTATTGGGAATGGAGGAGCAGACCTGTTCTCATACCAGTTCATAAGTTCAATCCCCCCATTGTTTCCATTTGGGGCCGAAATGTGGAGACCAATTTTGCTTTTCAAATTTGTGTCCATGTTGGTTACGAAGCATCGATAATGTATATAAAATCAGTAAAAATGATGATAAGCTGAGTAAATTGACCATAAGAAGGCTTGACTCAGTTGTGATGGTAGGTCAGGCTGCGTTACCAGGAGCAAACTAACAGCCTCGTTTTATCACAATCTCTTATTTTTTGTACTTTTCCATTTGCTTGTAGTTTTCATATATTATTCGTTTTTTTTTTTTTCAGTATTTAATTTTGCTTTGTATTTCTTTCATTTAATGCTGATTGTTAATAATTTTGCAGACTCGTGAAGGACTAGTGTAATATGAGTGTTGAAACACTAACAGAGGTGAATGTAAGAATGAGCTCTTGTGTTTTAAGATATTTTGTCGGAGTTAACGGATGTGTTTATGCATTGTAGCCTCATCAAGGTGTGCCTACGTGCATTGTTTTTTAGTCTCGCCGCGAATCGGGAAATTTCACACTTCGGGTTTTTTTTTTTTTTTTTACTAAGAGACGAGTCTAAGGGCACTTAAGAAGCAGTATCAGTCTCGATGTTCGTGCCAGAACTTAAACGAGGTGCTTGAGCCTCCAGGTGTCCCCAGTAACAAATTTTAGCTTGTAGCTCTTTAGGAGGAAGACTGGGGTACTGCTTAGTGCGTAGAAGCCATGATTCAAGTCAGTTCTCCACTGTAAATTACGAGAGTAGTTCCTATTTAAGCGTAGACGATGTAGTCTCCTCTGCCAGACACTAATCCTCCATTTATATAATTTAATTATTGACAAAACTGCAAATAAATATAGGCTAAGGGTAAAGTTAGCTAACCCTGTAACTAATGTTTCAGCAGGTCCTCTTAACGTTAACAGGGCGCGTTGGATATCTAGGTTGTGAGAGACTTGTATTCCGCTCTGCCAGTTTGTTTCGTTATTGATGATTAACTATACATAAAAAGTGGGTTAATTCATGCTAACGTAATCTCACCTAGCATAGTCGAAAATAAATATTAATTTTAGTAGTGATTTTGGTCAGATTAAATCAAGGTTATGTAATGCATGCAAAAGAAAAAAAAAGCACATGTTTGAAGGACTGATTAAATATTTTTTTGTTCTCGACTTAAATCGTGCAGAAATTGATACAAA
Organism: Cherax quadricarinatus; assembly: GCF_038502225.1. NCBI lineage: Eukaryota > Metazoa > Arthropoda > Malacostraca > Decapoda > Parastacidae > Cherax > Cherax quadricarinatus. Next base: position 20,572,383 of record NC_091343.1, on the reverse strand, counting down.
CAACGCATTTGTAAGACGACCTTCGTATTTAGAGGATGGGTCGCACGATGGCAGTCAGTTTTCAGTAGATTACCACACGTTCCCGGGAAGAATATATATAGTACGTTGTAATGTTTGTTCCTAGTATATTCGGCATTCAGTGAGTTGTCTACACGTATACCAACGTTAATATTTGTAAACTTACAAATACTATTTTTTTATTTAATGTTAAAAAGATATATTAGAGTAAATTACATAAGTTATAGAAACTTACATTTAACTGCAACACGTTGGCTAAAAGTTCCAGGGAGCGTTCAAATCTGCACGTGTATCACTCATGGCGCGAGAATCGGTTCTCGTGGGATATGAACGCTTTGCTTATCCTTGTGTGCAAAGTATCGTTAATAACCGCACTGGTTTACTCAAATTTGGTAGCAAACAAATGCGTGGGCCTCATTCATTGAAGTATATTTCTACAGGCTACACCCCAACATCAACACTAGAGTATGATTATAAACACCCGCCTGAGAGCAAGTACAGTTATGGTATCCACTGCTTCTCGGGATCTTCCTGCCGCCCTTTAAACTTAAATATTTCTCAGCCACAGGAGTGTGTGTGCGCGCGCGCGCGCACGCACACACGCATGGAGCAGGGAGAGAGTGGACCTAGTAGAGACGAATGAAGAGGCAGGGCCAGGAGCTATGACCCGAGCCCTGCAACCTCAATTAGGTGAATACATACCCCCTGTTTGCAGACGATGTGAAGCTAATGCGAAGAATTCGGTCGGATGAGGATCAGGTAAGACTACAAAGGGATCTGGACAGGCTGCAAGCCTGGTCTCGTAACTGACTCCTGGAGTTTAACCCCACCAAGTGCTAAGTCATGAAAGATTGGGGGAAGGTCAAAGACCACAGGGTACAGGCCAGGGGTCCAAAGACTACAGACCTCACTCGAGGAAAAAGGATCTTGGGGTGAGTATAATACCGAGCACATCTGAGGCGCACATCAACCAAATAACTGCTGCATCATATGGTCGTCTGGCAAACTTAAGAATTGCGTTTTGCAACTTAGTAATCGTTCAAGACACTGTACACCGTGTACGTCAGGCTCATATTGGAGTATGCAGCACCAGTTTGGAACCCACACCTGGTCAAGCACGTCAAGAAATTAAAGTGCAAAGGTTTGCAACAAGATTCCCCTTAACCTCTCGTAGGAGAGGTTAAGGGGAATTGACCTGACTACACAGGAGGGATGGGGGGACATGATCACGACATAAAATACCGAGAAGAATTGACAAGGTGGATAGGGACAGTGTTTCAGAGATGGGACACAGCAACAAGGCGTCACAACTGGAAGTGAAAGACTCGGATGAGTCACAAGGATGTTAGCAAGTATTTCGTCAGTCGTAGAGTTATCAGGAAGTGAAACAGTCTGGAGAGTGATGTAGTGAAGGCAGGATCCATACATAGCTTTAAGAAGAGATACGATAAGGCTCTTGGAGCAAGGAGAGAGTAGACCTAGAAGCGACCACTGAAGAGGCGGGGCCTGGAGCTGTGAATCGACCCCTGCAACCACAAATAGGTGAGTACACACACACTAGCGAAGAGGCTGTGTCAAGAGCTATGAATCGACCCCTGCAACCACAATTAGGTGAGTACACACACACACACACACACACACACAGTGCTGTTTCTGGTATTTGTGAACGACATGACGGAAGGAATAGACTTTGAGGTGTCTCTGTTTGCAGATGACGTGAAGTTGATGAGAAGAATTCACACGATCGAAGACCAGGCAGAACTACAAAGGGATCTGGACAGGCTGCAGACCTGGTCCAGCAATTGGCTCCTGGAGTTCAATCCCACCAAGCGCAAAGTCATGAAGATTGGGGAAAGGCAAAGAAGACCGCAGAGTACAGTCTAGGGGGCCAGAGACTACAAACCTCACTCAAGGAAAAAGATCTTGGGGTGAGTATAACACCATGCACATCTCCTGAAGCGCACATCAACCAAATAACTGCTGCAGCATATGGGCGCCTAGCAAACCTCAGAACAGCATTCCAACATCTTAATAAGGAATCGTTCAGGACCCTGTACACCGTGTACGTTAGGCCCATATTGGAGTATGCGGCACCAGTTTGGAACCCACACCTAGCCAAGCACGTAAAGAAACTAGAGAAAGTGCAGAGGTTTGCAACAAGACTAGTCCCAGAGCTAAGAGGTATGTCCTACGAGGAGAGGTTAAGGGAAATCAACCTGACGACACTGGAGGACAGGAGAGATAGGGGGGACATGATAACGACATACAAAATACTGAGAGGAATTGACAAGGTGGACAAAGACAGGATGTTCCAGAGATTGGACACAGTAACAAGGGGACACAGTTGGAAGTTGAAGACACAGATGAATCACAGGGATGTTAGGAAGTATTTCTTCAGCCACAGAGTAGTCAGTAAGTGGAATAGTTTGGGAAGCGATGTAGTGGAGGCAGGATCCATACATAGCTTTAAGCAGAGGTATGATAAAGCTCACGGTTCAGGGAGAGTGACCTAGTAGCGATCAGTGAAGAGGCGGGGCCAGGAGCTCGGACTCGACCCCCGCAACCTCAACTAGGTGAGTACACACACACACACACGAGCTGTGAATCGACCCCTGCAGCCACATATTGGTGAGTACACACACCCTATCTGTTTTTTTTTCCTTCCAAGCGGTGTGAGGAAGGCTAAAATTGGAGATAATAGTGCTGTCAAGGTTATCATTGTATATAACGTATGGTGTACATGTATATGTAGAAAGACCAGAACCATTGCAAGCGACTGGGCGCGGTGAGTATGGTGCTAGGGGAGAGAGAGGGAAGGTTAGTTGCCACATTCGTTGACTTAATTCGTATTTTATCCTCTTCTTCGATGGTAAAACGGCGTTGTCTAGAGACAATGCCACTTTACCAACGCCCTTTAACTCTTTGTAGAGGTTAATATGAGTGAAAATATGTCAAATATAAATTTAAACCTCAGTGTATCATCCAAATCAAACCTCTTAAGTCTAAAGAACGCGTAGTGAAAAATCGATGAGAATTGACACGTATTTTGTTTAACACGTAGGTTTTAATTAATATTAAATGGCCTGTAAGCAAAATAAGCAACGTTGAGTGTGTTTGGTAAATGGATATTGATAAGATCAAAAGGAATGTGTCGATGGGATCCGTGTGGATGGAGTGAAGACGTATTCTGAATGTGAGACGACGCTCGTTGTAATGGTGGTGTTATTTTGTATTCTAGCCTGAATAGCATACTGATTCACTTGTGTGTAATGCTCTCTCTCTCTCTCCCTCTCTCCCTCCCTCTCTCTCTCTCTCTCTCTCTCTCTCTCTCTCTCTCTCTCTCTCTCTCTCTCTCTCTCTCTCTCTCTCTCTCTCTCTCTCTCTCTCTCTCTCTCTCTCTCTCTCTCTCTCTCTCTCTCTCTCTCTCTCTCTCTCTCTCTCTCTCTCTCTTTCTACAATATATGTAGGTAGAAGTTTGTAAGAGTTACTTAGTCATCTGACGTGTTCACGAGACAAATAAAGGATGAGCAGTCCTACGGTGAAAGAAAACAAATGTAGTTACGATATTTATTAAAGGAAACTTTTCGCTACGTGTGGCGGCTTTGGTCTTTCAGGTGTGAAGAAGCCATTCGTCCTTCAGGTGTGAAGAAGCCATTCGTCCTTCAGGTCTGAAGAAGTCATTCTTCCTTCAGGAGTGAAGAAGTCATTCTTCCTTCAGGAGTGAAGAAGTCATTCTTCCTTCAGGTGTGAAGAAGCCATTCGTCCTTCAGGTGTGAAGAAGCCATTTGTCCTTCAGGTCTGAAGAAGCCATTCGTCCTTCAGGTCTGAAGAAGTCATTCTTCCTTCAGGAGTGAAGAAGTCATTCTTCCTTCAGGAGTGAAGAAGTCATTCTTCCTTCAGGTGTGAAGAAGCCATTCGTCCTTCAGGTGTGAAGAAGCCATTCGTCCTTCAGGCCTGAAGAAGCCATTCGTCCTTCAGGTCTGAAGAAGCCATTCGTCCTTCAGGTCTGAAGAAGCCATTCGTCCTTCAGGTCTGAAGAAGCCATTCGTCCTTCAGGTCTGAAGAAGCCATTCGTCCTTCAGGTCTGAAGAAGCCACTCGTCCTTCAGGTCTGAAGAAGCCACTCGTCCTTCAGGTCTGAAGAAGCCAGTCATCCTTCAGGAGTGAAGAAGCCAGTCATCCTTCAGGAGTGAAGAAGCCAATCGTGGCGAAACCTTTAGTAAATGTTATAGCTTTGTGTATGTCCTTCGCGTTATATTGTTGTTACCATACCCTGTACAGCCACAGTCTTGCCAATGCAAAAACAAAAAAATCAGGTTTCCATTTCGTACTCATTTGTCAAGGCAATGGTACCTCCTTGGATAGCTGCTGTCTGCCAACCGCCACCACAGAACTATTGCACGATATAGAATAGGCTCCTACAGTCCTACAGTGTAATTTACAAGCTAAGAGCTGAATATTAAATTCGTATAAATACCGACAGGTTGTTAGGTAAGACACATATGCAACAGTTAGGTATCTTTATTTCGAAACGTTTCGCCTACACAGTAGGCTTCTTCAGTCGAGTACAGAAAAGTTGATAGAAGCAGAAGAGACGTGAAGACGATATAATCAGTCCATCACCTTTGAAGTTTTGAGGTGGTCAGTCCCTCAGTCTGGAGAAGAGTATTGTTCCATAGTCTGAAACAATGTGGAGTTGAAGTGACAGGATGGAGCCTTATATACCGCCAGGAGGTGAGATGTAGGTCACTAGTAGAGGTAAGAATGTAGCCGTTGGGAGGTCACATCCCTCTCAAATCCAGCTAGTGGGTGTGGGTGGGTGTGAGTTGGACCTGATTAGCTTGTGCTACTAGGTCATTTGTCGTGTCCCTTAAGTGAATGTTGCCTGCCCTGACTAGGTTGGGGCATTGGCTTAAGCCGGTAGGCGACTTGGACCTGCCTCGCTAGTAGGCCTGCTGCAGTGTTCCTTCTTTCTTATGTTCTCGACTGAAGAAGCCTACTGTGTAGGCGAAACATTTCGAAATAAAGATACATAACTGTTGCATGTGTCTCACCTAACAAGCTAAGAGCTGTTATCACATCTCTGCTCACTCGAGTAAATTTATAAGCGTTCACTCTGTTATTCTTGAGCAACACACGTATAGACACTTCCCCCTTGTCCCCACCTGGAACCATTAACAGATATGAACAGTTATATCAACAGGGAGTAGGAGGAATCCGTGAGCCAGGGTTGTTATTGGGGCAATTTATTTTACTTTGTAATGTCTTATAAAATGGTGTTCCAAATATGCCCTTGAGAAAGGTACAGCCAAACGTGATGTCAGTAATGACTCTGTATTGTTGTATTAAAGTTTTTTTTTTTTTGTGGTAAAGTGAGAGACTCGCATAACTTCGATTTTGTACGTAGCAGCAAAGCACTAACATTTATCCGTTTTTTTTTTTCTTAATTATATTCATGGGGAAGCGCTATACCCGGATGGCTCGTACAGCTCCTAGGTAATGGGACCTAATGAAGTTTGATCCAAGAAAAGGGAGGATATTATTCGATAATAGGTATTCAGTAACGGTAGGTTGAAGAATATAACATACATGTAACTCCAATTATTATTTTTCAGCCCTATATATTTAGATTATGCGGCGCAATTCTGGTCTCGATACTTGAGAATACACTGGAAAACATATAGAGAAGAATGACAAAAATGAATCACTGTATAAGGAATCCTTCATAGAAAGATACCTGAACCTTAACTCTTGAAAGACATAGAATGAGTGGAAGACATTAATGAAGTTTATATACAAGTGGAAGATGTAAATGGGGCGCTGTGAATATTCAACCTAAACAGGATTCAGGTTGGATAAATTTAGACGTAGGAAGTATTTAAGAAGAAAAGTTCCGGTTTAGAGTTGTGGACGAGTGGAACAATCTGCCAAGTAGAGTGGTCAAGGCTTACCTTGAGTAGTTTCAGAAATAGGCTGGACAAATATCTGAGTGAAAAGGGTTTTAGAAGGACCTGCGCAGTGTGAGCCAGTAGGCCTACAAACCATACCATGGGCGGGGATAGAACCCGCGATCAGAGTCTCAAAACTCTCAGACCGTCGCGTTAGCCACTGGACCAGCTAGCCACAATAAGATTCGTCCAACTAGGTATATTTCTGCACCATAGGAAGGTTAGCATAAGCACCACTGTGACCACAAATGCAAGTTTTTAGAAACGAATCTCCAGCAAGCGTGACCGTGACGAACTCTAGCTCAAGTCCCCTCAAAGCCGCCAACATGACTCACGAAATCGTAATGACACGATTGCAAACAAACCATACCACGGGCGGGGATAGAACCCGCATTTGTGGTCACAGTGGTGCCTATGCTAACCTTCCTATGGTGTAGAAATATACCTAGTTGGACGAATCTTATTGTGGCTAGCTGGTTCAGTGGCTAACGCGTCGGTCTGGAGTTTTGAGACTCTGATCGCGGGTTCTATCCCCGCCCGTGGTATGGTTTGTTTGCAATCGTGTCATTACGATTTCGTGAGTCAGTAGGCCTATTGCGTTGTTCCTCTATTTCTATGTTATGCCCTGTTGAAGTGTACGTTGCAGATTAAGACACATGTGCAACAGTTTGGGACTTTTGGGTATCTGTATTGATGAAACATTTCTCCTACACAGTAGGCTTCTTCAGTCAAATACAAGGGGAGCAGTAGAAATTAAATAAATATGTAATCAGTCCATCAACCGTGGAGAAAAAGTGTTTGAGGTGGTCAGTCCCTCAGCCCCTCTGTACTTGACTAAAGAAGATGAAATTAAGACACATGTGCAACATCTGGATATCTTTATTGTAGACGTTTCGCCACCCAGTGGCTTTATCAATACAAATTCCAGGACATAACTTGAAGACAGTAGAACTATATGCAGAAGATGAGGTAATCAGTCCCTCAACCTTGGAGTTGGTGCGAAGAGCACCGTAGTCGTGGAGATTCTGAAACAGAAGCAAGGAGCCTGGCGCTTATATACTAACAAGTGGAAATGGGATGTGTAGCAGACGAGGGCATAGTCACTGGTGGGCGGGATTCCCCAGTGGAAGTAGGTCCTACCCAAAGAGATGGGTTAGTTGTAGTAGTAGTAGTTTCGCCTACTGTGTAGGCGAAACGTTTCAATAATAAAGATACCCAGCTGTTACACATGTCTTAATCTTCAACTTATCGGTATTTTATACCATTTTCAATGAAGTGTACGTTGTTGAAGGCCTTACTGAAATGACAGGCTTTACCAGGTGAGGTCACTGTTCAGTCCCCTGAAAGTGTCCTTTCACCTTACAAAGGTAATACCAGAATACCAGGCTCATGGTACAGTGAATTGGCTCTACCATCCCCCTTCTCTGATCAAACGTAATTACCACCCATACATACCCCTAGTGTTGTAAGGCCCGTACAAATTTAGTTCTTCCTTGTGAATATAATACTGTAATTACCTTAACGAATGAGCCTCTTGTGCAACACTTGGATGTCTATTGATAAGATGCTGTAACAGCCATTGGCTCTCAGCGCAATACTGAGAATATATCTTGAAGAAAGAATATACGTATTAGCTTGAAAGAACCGCTGGTTGGCTAAACGTGTCATTGTCTTATTCATCATCTTGTTCGTATTGTATATCATTATTGTAATAATTATATTGTTCAGAAATTAGAGATGGGGGTGTAGATGAGGGTGTTCGAGAGAGTTGTACATACACAAGGTGAGAGTGCGTGCGTGTTTGTCTAGTATAGAGTTTTGCAGCCACTGCTGTCAGTCGGATAGATGCGTCCTAAAGTGAAATTCTTATCTGCCTTGCTGGTGAGGCTCAGCACGGTGTTCTTCAGTGTTATTGCTGTCATGTTTTACTCTCATCTTTCATAAAGAGTGCTGTTCCCTTTCCCCAGGAGTTTATCTTCTGTCTCGGCTCTTCCTTCCTATCCTCTTTCCCCTTCCTACTCCCACTGTATTTTGTTCTTCCTTTTCTCCCCTGTTTCCTTCTCCCTCCTCTACTTAGTGTTCCCTTCCGTTTCGCCCTTCACTCTTCATATTTGCTGCTCCCATCTTTGTGTCCCTCCTCTTTCATTTCTTCTCTCACATTATTCCTCTTTCTTCACTTTCCTCCTTTCTCTTACTTCTCCATCCTTCAGTTTTACTCTTCTCTCCCTTGCTTCTCCTGCCCTCTAGCGTCCAACCTTTCCTTCTTCCTCCAGTACCGTTCTTTTCTTTCCTGCTCCCTCGTTTCCCATACCTTCCCATATCTTCCTTTTTCCCCTTCCCACTGCCAATTTTGAAATCCAGGTTACACAAGTTGTATAATTTTATCCTTCTTCCCCTCCTCTGTTCCTCTACCTTACCTCTCTCTCCTCCATTCTCTCTTTCTTCCCCCTTTTTAAATTAATGTTTAGTTTACTTTATATGAGTTCCACAATTATCTCTCTCTCTCTCTCTCTCTCTCTCTCTCTCTCTCTCTCTCTCTCTCTCTCTCTCTCTCTTTTATTACCTACTTATATCCCACCTTCCATTCCTTCCCTATCTCTTCCTCTGTGTTTCCTCTTCCTCTTTTATCTTGCTCCCTTTCCACCCCTCACCTTTCCTCTTCCATCCTGTCCTTCCCCCTTCGTTCCCTGCTATCTTTCAATTTTCTTAGTTTTCTTTCACATCCTTTCTCTCTTCCACTCATATTTTCCTCTCGTATTTCCCCTACACCCTCCCTCCATTTCACGCCATCCTCCCTCTCCCTCCATCTTCCCTTCTTTCCACTCCACCCTCTCCTTCCCCTCCAACCTTTCCTCTTTTCTTACCACCCTCCCTCTTCCACTGTACCCTACTTTCCATGCCATCTTCCTCCCTCCCTTTCCCATATTTCTCCCATAATTTTTTGGTCGACGATACACGAGTTTCCATAATTACATGTGTGGTGATGTGTGAGGGTGTGGAGAAGCCAGACCTCCTTCCCACACTGTCTTGTGTGAGAGCGTGGAGAAGCCAGACCTCCTTCCCACACTGTCTTGTGTGAGAGTGTGAAGAAGCCAGACCTCCTTCCCACACTGTCTTGTGTGAGGGTGTGAAGAAGCCAGACCTCCTTTCCACATTGTCTTCTTACCCCACCACACTACTGATGTACCCAATTTTACTAAAAACATTCCCACGCCTCCACTAATACCAATACCTGTGACATGACTATGGCCAGGCTTTTCTGTTGCAATCTCTTGATGTTGGCGCCCGCGGGCCTACATGAAGGAAGTCAAATCAAGTGCAGAATTAATACTGGCTATAAGAAGGATGGCATGTTGCTGTTCAGAGGAAAAGTGTGGGGAGGGGGGTTCCCTGTTGTGTGGCTTAAGTCGGTAGGAGACTTGGACCTGCCTCGCATGGCCCAGTAGGCCTGCTGCAGTGTTCCTTCGTTCTTATGTTCTTAAGATAATTTTATGGTGGAGGGCTGTTGATACGAGGAATTGGAGGTATCGTCCTCTAACTTGGATCAAACTGGAATTCCTTCTACTCTACAGGCGATATGTGATCCTTAGGAGTCTAACGAGCCCCATATTATTATTATTATTATTATTATTATTATTATTATTATTATTATTATTATTATTATTATACAGTGCTCAATGTCGTCCGAATTTCCTGTCGTTTATTTCTGTCCGAACTACCATACAATGGAATGTAATATTTGTTATTCTCGGTTAAATTCAATTAACGTATAATTAAGTAGAAGAACGAGGAGGTAAAAAAAAGGGAAAGTAGTAGTAGTGACATTTATCGGAGCACTTTGAGAATTAAGAATAAGAGATTGTTCGAACTATTAATCCGGAGGTCTAGTAACCCAATAAAATCAGTGTGGCATCGAGGCCTTGTTTTCACTGGGGTTCATAATGTCGCTCTCCCAAGATGCGATTCACACCAGTCGCCTAACACTCAAGTACGTGTTGATAAATTAGACACATGTGAAACTCTTGGGTATCTTTATTGAGGAAACGTTTCGCCACACAGTGGCTTCATCAACATGTCGGTTCTCTGAACCATTCATCTACAAACCTGTCAGACACTGCAACTTCTTGGGATCTTAATACTTAGGAATTCTTCGCTTGCCTAATTCTTGGGCACGACCTACTTCCACATTGAACAAATGTGACACCACCTATGACTGCTGCACCTCTCCTGCCATACGGTTTATAAGCTGCTTCTCCGCTCATATGCCGTATTCTATTCAAGATTGATGGACTGAACACATCGACTCAAGGTTGAGGGACTGATTACCTCATTCTCCTCCTGTTCTTCAAGTTTCTCCTACGTATGGACTGATGAAGCCACTGTGTGGCGAAACGTTTCCTCAATAAAGATAGATAGAACAACAAAATGGTTTAAATAAGTAGTGAATAGAACAGTGAAATGGTTTAAATAAGTAGTGAATAGAACAGTGAAATGGTTTAAAGTAGTAGACAGAACAACGAAATGGTTTAAATAAGTTTTAAATAAGCTCTGATCCACCAGGAGGCCTGGTCACAGACCGGGCCGCGGGGGTGTTGACCCCCGGAACTCTCTCCAGGTAAACTCCAGGTAAAACCCAAGAGTTGCACATGTGTCTAATTTATCAACATGTCGGTTCTCTGAACCATTCATCCACAAACTCAAGTACGTACTGCTAGATGAACAGGGGCTGGTTACCTGGAGGTTACCTGGAGGTTATTCCGGGGATCAACGCCCCCGCGGCCCGGTCCACGACCAGGCCTCCCGATGGATCAGGGCCTGATCAACTAGGCTGTTACTGCTGGCCGCACGCAGTCCGACGTACGAGCCACAGCCCGGCTGATCCGGCACTGACTTTAGGTATCTGTCCAGCTCTCTCTTGAAGGCAGCCAGGGGTTTATTGGCAATTTCCCTAATGCTTGATGGGAGGCTGTTGAACAGTTTTGGGCCCCGGACACTTATGGTGTTTTCTCTTAGTGTACCAATGGCGCCCCTACATTTTATTGGCGGCATTTTGCATCGCCTGCCCAGTCTTTTACTTTCGTAGGGAGTGATTTCTGTGTGCAGATTTGGGACCATTCCTTCCAAGATTTTCCAAGTGTAGATTATGATATATCTCTCCCTCCTGCGTTCCAACGAGTACAAGTCAAGTGCTTCCAAGCGTTCCCAGCAGAAGTAAGGAAACATGCCCGACATTTACACCTGTACCAGTGGTCCCTCAGCGTACTAGCTGAGGCGAGTAACAACTGAGCCGCAACATTGACGAAATTAAAAAAAACAAACATGGTACCATGGGTTTACGTCTGGCAGCGCGAGATATATGACTTTAAAGCGTTAGTATCCCTACACATGCGAGGAAAGTTGGATTATTATTAACTCTGATGGTTAATAACCCAGGAAAGCCCACTAAAGACAAGCAGTATGTTAGGTAAGACACATATGCAACAGTTAGGTATCTTTATTTCGAAACGTTTCGCCTACACAGTAGGCTTCTTCAGTCGAGTACAGAAAAGTTGATAGAAGCAGAAGAGACTTGAAAGACGATGTACTCGACTGAAGAAGCCTACTGTGTAGGCGAAACGTTTCGAAATAAAGATACCTAACTGTTGCATATGTGTCATACCTAACAACCTGTCGGTATTTTATACCATTTTAATGTACAAGCAGTATGGCTTATTTCCATTGAGGTCATTTTGTTTGCTCTTCGCCAGGATGCCACCCATAACAGTCACCCAGGTGACTTATCAACTTCTAGGTGAACTGAGCCAACAGATGTAGGAAAACACACTCAACGTTAACACTTGTCCAGGATTCGAACCCGGGTCATTCCCTTGTGAGCTGCAAATGCTTCCACTTGAGCTATGGGTTAAAAAGTAATAATAATAATAATAATAATAACAATTTAGAGGGCACAAAGCAGATGCAGCCAATGCCAGAACAGTGATTAAGATTATTATGATAACTTTTAATACAAGAAATGTTACGCTAGGATGACCTTCACTAGGGAAGTGAAACTAACCTTCGCGCATTTCTACTTTCGCACATCCCTCCCCGCAGCGCTGTATGACCCTTGTGGGTTTAGTGCTTAAGTTGATCATAATAATTCAGTGGGGAGGTACCTTGATCTGGGGAAGCTGCCTTCCTCTTCCTTGGATTAAACCTGATTATAGTCTATTCCCTAAGTGCAGCATGACTTTAGGAATGTAATAAAATATTGGTTTAATTGTAAAAGCCCTTAATAATAATTTGTAATAATTTATCGTTCTTCCAGGATATATTATTGCCGGTGTACACGTAGAAATCGTCCATGAAACAATAAATAAGCATCCTGAAGAAGTTGCTTGATGAGAACATAAAGGAGCACTACAGGAGGCCTACCTACTAGCCTAAGCTAGTCAGGTCCAATTCACATCCACTTAAGAAGGGAGGAGCTATGAATCATACCTACTGACCCAAGCCAGTCAGGTCTGATGGGCTAGGTTGCGATGGTTGAGTTAGTTGATCAGGGAAGCCTGGCTTTGACCTGAGCTTTCTGTGGAAAAATTTATTTTCCTTAACCTTCAGTATTTTTTCACTTATTGCTTTGTGCCTCCTTTACCCCCGTTATCCTTCAACACCTCTTCCTCTTGGTACGTAAGACACATAGGCAACAGTTAGGCAACTTTATTCCGGAACGTTTCGCCTACACAGTAGGCTTCTTCAGTCGAATACAGAAAGTAGGTAGGAACAGTAGAGATGTGAAGACGATGTAATCAGTCCATCACCCTTGAAGTCGTAGAATTTAAGGTTGTCAGTCCCTCAGTCTGGAGAAGTTCAGTTCCATAGTCAGGAACTATCTGAAGATTAAGCGACAGTGCGGAGACTTAAATACTGTCAGAAGGAGAGGTGCAGAGTAGTAGTAGTAGTGAGAATGTAGCCACTGAGAGGTCAGGTCACATCTCTACTGTTCCTGCCTACTTTCTGTATTCGACTGAAGAAGCCTACTGTGTAGGCGAAACGTTTCGGAATAAAGTTGCCTAACTGTTGCCTATGTGTCTTACCTACCAACCTGTCGGTATTTTATACCATTTTGATGTTCATCTTGTCAGACACTGCAACACATGGCCTCTTGGTACAGAAAACACCTTGGACAACCCTTTCAAGTGAGAACTGTTGAATCTGAGAGGGATGTGATCTCTCAGTGGCTACATTCTCACTACTACTACTACTACTACTCTGCACCTCTCCTTCTAACAGTATTAAGTCTCCGCACTGTCGCTTGATCTTCAGATAGTTCCTGACTATGGAACTGAACTTCTCCAGGCTGAGGGACTGACAACCTCAAATTCTACGACTTCAAGGGTGATGGACTGATTACATCGTCTTCACATCTCGACTGTTCCTGCCTACTTTCTGTATTCGACTGAAGAAGCCTACTGTGTAGGCGAAACGTTTCGGAATAAAGTTGGCCCAACTGTTGCCTATGTATCTTACCTACCAACCTGTCGGTATTTTATACCATTTTGATGTTCACCTCTTCCTCTTTCTTATTGCCTCCTGCGTCTAATCCCTCTCCACCTCTTATTTCTGCCTCCTGTCCCCACATCCTTCTCCACCTCGTCCTTCTTTCTTATTCATATTCCTCTTGATTTTCTTGTTCTCTTCTACTGTAAGTACTACTAGTAAAATTAATACTGCAGCTACTAGCATTTTTTGTTGCTGCTACTGCTATTACAGCTATTCTACTGTAGATAATAGTACTGCAACTGCTAATATTGCTACTTTTACCACTGTTACACTAATTTTTACATATACTAATATTGCCTTTACTATTGTAACTAGTTCTACTATTGAAACCGCTGCCCTTGTTCACCTAGCTGTAACCTATGAGTTAGTCGACTGTTATTTTTAACGGCTTGACAAAGCTCGTGGAGAGCCAAACTGCCACAATAAAATGTCACATTAGTTGCACTTGTGTCCTTTTATCTAACAGACTACTGTGATGACGTCGTGGGGAAGGAGCTAAGGATCCCAGTAGAAATAATCCACATTGCTTGGCTTTCTTTGGTTATTTTGTGTTATTAATCCTAGGGTCAGTCCGAAAGTATTCTTGAATACGATTGAAAATACCGTAGATGGAACAATTTACACCAAGAAATTTCGGTTTGTCCCGGCGGGGACAAGTTTCCAAAGTTGATTATTTGTAAAAGGTCTTCTCAAATCCTCTTTTTCCCACTTTCTCCAACTTCAGCTGCATTCTACACGTGTATCAAAGCGTTGTTAGAAAAAAATCCTGGAGTACACCATTCATTACGCCAGGTAATGAATGTACACAGCTAGGTTGGTCAGTGGCTGGCTGGTCGGCATGAAGAAAGAAGTCGTTACAGCTAACTTTAATTTAATGGTCGCCAGGACGAACGTTCGCGGAACATGTTTTAAGTTTCGCGCTCAGCTGTTGCGGGTTGATCGTTTACTTTACTGCATGGGGCTGGATCCATTCCTGTGACGGGTTTCAAGGGGATTGTAACCCTCGCAGCCCGTTCTGGAACCAGTCTTCCTACTAAACCATCTTAATAAGACTGGCCTCAAAAATGTATAATACAGTAGTAATATGACTCACGAAATCGTAATGACACGATTGCAAACAAACCATACCACGGGCGGGAATAGAACCCGCGATCAGAGAGTCTCAACTCCAGTTTTGAGAGTCTGATCGCGGGTTCTATCCCCGCCCGTGGTATGGTTTGACAGTAGTAATATACATTTTTGGCACAGGGTCTTCCAGAGAGAAAATAAATAAATAACGCAACAATGTCTAATACAGTAGTAATATACGTTTTTGGTCGAATTGTTGCCCTATCGATTTTTTTTGTCTCTAGAAGACCATGGGCTGTGGATGTAATATATTTTTTCAGACAGTATCGGTAGGTTATTGTAAGGTGAATGTGCATAAAAGTGCACATTTAGAGTGCATGAGTGACCTTAGCTCTTCGTTAGAAACGTGTTCCGGTGACGACGAGACTTACAACGCCTCTAGTTGGGCGCCTTATTCATTGACTTACACGATTTACTAACGTCCCTGTGGATCGTGAACCTGGAGAGGCTCTACTAACCTTTACGTGGTTGCAGGGGTTGAGTTTCAGCTCCTGGATATGCCTCTCAGCTTACCAGACACTCTCCTAGCGTAGTGGGTCCTATCGTATCTGCTCTTAAAACAATGTATAGAGTCTGCCCCCACCACCTCATCGACGTTATTCCACTTCCTAACTACCCTGAGACTAAAGAAATACTTCCTGACATTCCTGTGACTCATCTGTGTCTTGCCCATGCACTCTGCCCCAGGGCCAGACTCATGGAACTCCGTGTTCATCAAGAACTGCAAGAAGCCCCTATCACGAGCCTTTTCCATCCTATGGAGAGGGAGCATGGACACGGGGGTCGTCCCACAGTTACTAAAAACAACAGACATAGCCCCACTCCACAAAGGGGGCAGTAAAGCAACAGCAAAGAACTACAGACCGATAGCACTAACATCCCATATCATAAAAATCTTTGAAAGGGTCCTAAGAAGCAAGATCACCACCCATCTAGAAACCCATCAGTTACACAACCCAGGGCAACATGGGTTTAGAACAGGTCGCTCCTGTCTGTCTCAACAATTGGATCACTACGACAAGGTCCTAGATGCACTAGAAGACAAAAAGAATGCAGATGTAATATATACAGACTTTGCAAAAGCCTTCGGCAAGTGTGACCATGGCGTAATAGCGCACAAAATGCGTGCTAAAGGAATAACAGGAAAAGTCGGTCGATGGATCTTTAATTTCCTCACTAACAGAACACAGAGAGTAGTCGTCAACAGAGTAAAGTCCGAGGCAGCTACGGTGAAAAGCTCTGTTCCACAAGGCACCGTACTCGCTCCCATCTTGTTCCTCATCCTCATATCCGACATAGACAAGGATGTCAGCCACAGCACCGTGTCTTCCTTTGCAGATGACACCCGAATCTGCATGACAGTGTCTTCCATTGCAGACACTGCAAGGCCCCAGGCGGACATCAACCAAATCTTTCAGTGGGCTGCAGAAAGCAATATGAAGTTCAACGATGAGAAATTTCAATTACTCAGATATGGTAAAAACGAGGAAATTAAATCTTCATCAGAGTACAAAACAAATTCTGGCCACAAAATAGAGCGAAACACCAACGTCAATGACCTGGGAGTGATCATGTCGGAGGATCTCACCTTCAAGGACCATAACATTGTATCAATCGCATCTGCTAGAAAAATGACAGGATGGATAATGAGAACCTTCAAAACTAGGGATGCCAAGCCCATGATGACACTCTTCAGGTCACTTGTTCTATCTAGGCTGGAATATTGCTGCACACTAACAGCACCTTTCAAGGCAGGTGAAATTGCTGACCTAGAAAATGTACAGAGAACCTTCACGGCTCGCATAACGGAGATAAAACACCTCAATTACTGGGAGCGCTTGAGGTTCCTAAACCTGTATTCCCTGGAACGCAGGCGGGAGAGATACATGATTATATACACCTGGAAAATCCTAGAGGGACTAGTACCGAACTTGCACACGAAAATCACTCACTACGAAAGCAAAAGACTTGGCAGACGATGCAACATCCCCCCAATGAAAAGCAGGGGTGTCACTAGCACGTTAATAGACCATACAGTAAGTGTCAGGGGCCCGAGACTGTTCAACTGCCTCCCAGCACACATAAGGGGGATTACCAACAGACCCCTGGCAGTCTTCAAGCTGGCACTGGACAAGCACCTAAAGTCGGTTCCTGACCAGCCAGGCTGTGGCTCGTACGTTGGTTTGCGTGCAGCTAGCAGTAACAGCCTGGTTGATCAGGCTCTGATCCATCAAGAGGCCTGGTCACAGACCGGGCCGCGGGGGCGTTGACCCCCGGAACTCTCTCCAGGTAAACTCCAGGTAACTTTTAGTTTTACCCAAGTACCTGTTTCCCGCTTCTCAAACAGCCTGTCACTATCTGTCCTGTTAGTTCCTTCAGCCTCTCTTCGTGGGTCACATCTCCTTAACTCTGGAGCTAGTCGCGTACTTCAGTTTCTCCACTTAATATGTTTTTCCTGTTTTTTACAGGGCGGTTATTTTGCACCGTCTGTTGATCCTCGTGTTCTCGTGGGTAGTAATTTATGTATGCAGATTTGGGACCAATCCCCTAAAATTTAATACACGTTAATCCTTTGGCATAAAAGCTATCTTAAATATAGCCAGGATTACCTAAGGAAACTCAGCTTTTGCTCTCATCAACATTGCTGGTGTATAGGCTGAGAGCACTGAATTTGCACTCGCTGGAAAGGCGTAGAATTAGAGGGGATGTGATTGGAATATACGCTTGGAAAACATGGATAAAGGGGGGTGTAAATAACTTCCTGAAAATATGTAACTAAGAGAAGATTCGCAGCAGTGGATTCAAGTTGGGAAAATTTAGATTTATAAATGATATAGGAAAGTACTGGTTTGGCAGTAGAGATGTTGATGAGTGGAACACGCTCCCAGGTAGCCTTATTGAGGCGAAAAATTTAGGTAGCTTTATTGGTTGGACAGGTACATAAGTGGGTGTGTTGGACCTGCCTAGCATGGGCCAGTAGGTAATTAAGAGATACGTGCAACAGTTGGGTATCTTTATTGCTGAAACGTTTCGCCTACACAGTAAGCTTTTTCAGTCAGATACAGAGGCAGCTGCCTCAGTATTTGACTGAAGAAGTCTACTGTGTAGGCGAAACGTTTCAAAAAACATACCCAACTGTTGCACATATCTCTTTATCATCAACTTGTAGGTATTTTATACCATTTTCAACACAACACGGTCCATTAGGACTGCTGCAGTATATATATATATATATATATATATATATATATATATATATATATATATATATATATATATATATATATATAAATTTTGCTAAGATAAAAAGCCTGGTTTGCAGATGGAGTGATGTGACTTCCTGGTGAAAGGTTTTATGTTTATAATCACTCCCAAGATTTTTTTTCGGGATATTTATAGATTTTATTATACAAGTTGTAATTCTTTTTCGTGGTTATTGTCTCCATTTTCCTCCCTTTAAAATGTTGTTGCTGCTGCTCCAGCCATTTCTGAAGCTGTTGTTACAACTACTACTGATGCAGCTGCTCTTTCAACTTCTGAAACAACTTCTACAGCTGTTGCTGCTACAGATACTATTGCTGTTTCTGCAACGTCGGTTATTACTGAGATCCGATACTGCTGACGAAGAGCTGTTATTGCTATTATAATGCTGACAATGAATGTTATATAATACCAAGAAGATGACGAATTAGACATATGTGCAGCATCTGGGTATCGTCATTTGTAGACTCTTCACCATCCATTGGCTTTATCAATAGAGCTACATACAAAAGATGAGCTAATCAGTCCCTCAGCCTTGGAGATGGTTTTGTCCTTTTATTGATAAAGCCACAGGGTGGCGAAACGTCTACAAATGAAGATACCCAGATGTTTCACATGTGTTTAATTATTATAACTGCTGTTGCTAATAGCTGCTGCTGTTGCTGCAGGCAGTTACTGTTACAGTACTAGATTGGTACTAGTACTGTACTATGGGTAGAGGTGCATGGGGAAGGAAGAAAGGCGGCGATCATGGGACAGAGATGTTGGAGATACTACATATGTGCCTTATAGCTTTGATGAGTTTAAAGAGTTTTTCTACTCCCGGAGCCCGTCCTTAGCCAGACTTTGGTTGAACTGGTGGTTGTGGTTAGATGGGGCAAGATGTCCGTTTTTATTTAGCAAAATTGTATATATTATCAGTGTGCTGCTACCCTATTCTGTGTGATTATAACATGGTGGGAACAACAGCTTGCTATGTTTCCCTGTCATATTCCATCACACAGAATGCATGTCATGCATTGTGTTGAAATCTGTCTGGGAGACTTCAGTAGGGTAATGAGGATATCGTCAGATATTGCAAGTGACTGCAGTGGTGGTTGTGGGAGAGGAGGAGGAGTTGGGGTAAGAGCAGATGGAGGTGGAGGCGAGAGGGTGTGTGTGGTAGCATCAGTGTAATTGGTTGGGGGTTCCGTTAGACGGGTCACGCTCATGTTTACTCCCCTTCCCTCTCCTCCCTCACAACCTTTGTCAACAAGGTGTCAGTCAGTTGATTGCAGGTATCTCTACACTCCTCCTCGTATTCCCCGATTTGTTTATGTATTTCTTGCCACTGTCGGTTGATTTTTATGGCGTTGATATTCAACAGGTAGTAGGTTGCCAGTACGACTCTGTGTTTAGTGAACCACTAATCGGTCTGAGGATCGACGACCCAAATGATTTCTTCATGAATGAGCCTCAAAACTCCATAAATGTATGCCAGATTTCCGACATTACCCTAACTCCGATAGATTTCGAAAAAGCCATTGACAACATGCCTATGCACTCAGCCCCGGGCCCAGACTCGTGGAACTCTGTTTTCATTAAGAACTGCAAGAAACCCCTCTCGCGTGCCCTAAGTACACTATGGAGGAGGAGCTTGGACATGGGTGAAATTCCACAGTCACTTAAAACAACGGATATAGCCCCACTCCATAAAGGTGGCAGCAAAGCATTAGCTAAGAACTATAGACCAATAGCTCTGACGTCCCACATCATAAAAATCTTTGAAAGAGTGCTAAGAAGCAGGATTGCAAATCACCTGGATTCCCAAAATCTGCACAATCCAGGGCAACATGGGTTCAGGGCAGGTCGCTCCTGCCTCTCACAACTACTGGATCACTATGACATGGCCTTGGATGCACTGGAAGAAAATCAGAATGCAGATGTAATATACACAGACTTTGCAAAAGCATTTGACAAATGCGATCATGGCGTAATAGCCCATAAAATACGTGCTAAAGGAATAACTGGGAAAGTGGGGAGATGGATCTTCAACTTCCTAACAAATCGAACACAAAGAGTAGTGGTCAACAGAGTTAAATCGGAGGCTGCCATAGTGAAGAGCTCTGTTCCACAAGGCACAGTACTCGCCCCCATCTTATTCCTTATCCTCATATCAGACATAAACAGAGATATACACCACAGCACCGTATCATCCTTTGCGGATGATACTAGGATCTGCATGAGGCTGTCATCTGCCGAGGACGCGGTTAACCTCCAAGAAGATATAAACAAAGTTTTCCAGTGGGCAACGGTAAACAATATGATGTTCAATGAGGACAAATTCCAACTACTCCGTTATAAGAACATAAGAACGAAGGAACACTGCAGAAGGCCTACTGGCCCATGCAAGGCAGGTCCAAGTCTCCTACCGGCTTAAGCCAATGCACCCAACCTAGTCAGGTCAGGTCACATTGACTTAAGGGAGGAACACGGCAACCGACCTGGTAGCACAAGCTATCAGGTCTAACTCACACCCACCCACATCTACTCATGTATTTATCCAACCTATTTTTAAAGCTACACAACGTTCTGGCCTCTATAACGGTATTTGGGAGTTTGTTCCACTCATCCACAACTCTATTACCAAACCAGTACTTTCCTATATCCTTCCTGAATCTGAATTTTTCCAACTTAAAACCATTGCTGCGAGTCCTGTCTAGGCTAGATATTTTCAGCACACTATTTACATCCCCTTTATTTATTCCTGTCTTCCATTTATACACCTCAATCATATCCTCCCTAATTCTACGTCTTTCTAGAGAGTGCAGTTTCAGGGCCCTTAGTCTATCCTCATAGGGAAGGTTTCTGATACATGGGATCAACTTTGTCATCCTCCTTTGTACATTTTCCAGAGAATTTATATCCATTCTGTAATACGGTGACCAAAACTGTGCAGCATAATCTAAATGAGGCCTAACCAAGGATGTATAGAGTTGAAGAACAACCTGAGGACTCCTATTATTTATGCTTCTTGATATGAAGCCAAGGATTCTATTAGCTTTATTGCGAACACTTATGCACTGTTGTCTTGGTTTCAGATTACTGCTAACCAGAACTCCTAAATCTTTTTCGCAATCCGTAATATTAAGATCTACATTATTTAGTTTATATGTGGCATGGTTATTGTCCTGTCCAACATTTAGAACTTTGCATTTGTCTATATTAAACTGCATCTGCCACTTCTCCGACCACTGCATCAGTCTATTCAAATCTTCCTGGAGTGCTCGAATGTCCTCGTCAGAATGAATTCGACGGCCTATTTTGGTGTCATCGGCAAACTTGCCGATGTCGCTCTTTATGCCCTCATCTATGTCGTTTATGTAGATTGTGAACAGCAGGGGGCCCAACACTGACCCCTGTGGAACACCGCTCGTGACGCTTCCCCACTCTGATTTCTCCCCATTTATGCAAACTCTCTGCTGCCTATTTGTCAACCATGCCTCTATCCAGGAAAAAATTTCTCCTCCTATTCCATGTGCTTTAATTTTCCTCAATAGTCTCTGATGTGGGACCCTGTCAAAAGCCTTACTGAAGTCCATATACACAATATCATATTCATTACCATGATCTACCTCCTCAAATACCTTAGTGAAAAAAGTTAATAAATTCGTAAGGCAGGAACGCCCCTTTGTAAAACCATGCTGAGATTCGTTGATTAATTTATGCTTTTCAAGGTGGCTACGAACTGCCTCGGCAATTATTGATTCCATAAATTTTCCCACTATGGAGGTTAGGCTTATTGGTCTATAGTTCGAAGCTAAGGACCTGTCACCTGTTTTGAAAATAGGTATCACATTTGCCATTTTCCACTTATCTGGCACCATGCCAGTTTGTAGTGATATGTTGAAAAGATTAGCCAAAGGTGTGCTAAGCTCCTCTTTACATTCCTTTAGAACCCTTGCATACAGTTCATCAGGGCCTGGGGATTTGTTAGGTTTTAATTTATCTATTTGCCTAAGGACCATGTCACTTGTGACCCTAATAGTGCACAGTTTATTATCGTCCTGTTCTACATAATTTATCATTACTGGAATATCGCTGGTATCCTCCTGTGTAAAAACTGAGAGGAAGTATGTGTTAAAAATTCTACACATTTCCTTATCACTGTCAGTGAGCTGACCCGAGGAACTTTTGAGTGGGCCTATCTTGTCCCTGATCTTACTTCTGTATACCTGAAAGAATCCTTTTGGGTTAGTCTTCGATTCTCTTGCAACTTTAACCTCATAATCTCTTTTTGCTTTTCTAATTCCCTTTTTTATTTCTCTCTTTAACTGAATATATCGATTTCTCAATTGCCCCTCTCCTCTTTTGATTTGCCTATATATGCCTCTCTTTTGACCAATCAGATATTTTAATCTATTGTTCATCCATTTAGGATCATTTTTGTTTGATCTGATTTCCCTATTTGGAACATAATTTGACTGAGCAGCTAGAACTATGCCCTGGAAAGCATCATATGGAAAACTGGAGGAGATAATAACTAGAACAGAGTATACTACTGACTCCGGCCATACAATAGAGCGGAAAAATAATGTAAGGGACCTGGGAGTAGTAATGTCTGAGGATCTCACTTTCAAGGATCACAACAGTGCCACGATCGGACGTGCAAAGAAAATGATAGGATGGATAATGAGAACTTTCAAAACGAGAGATGCCAAGCCCATGATGATCCTTTTCAAATCACTTGTTCTCTCTAGGCTGGAATACTGCTGTACATTAACATCTCCATTCAAAGCAGGTGAAATCGCAGATCTAGAGAGTGTACAGAGATCCTTTACTGCACGTATAAGTTCTGTCAAGCACCTTAACTACTGAGAACGCTTGGAAGCACTTGACTTGTACTCGTTGGAACGCAGGAGGGAGAGATATATCATAATCTACACTTGGAAAATCTTGGAAGGAATGGTCCCAAATCTGCACACAGAAATCACTCCCTACGAAAGTAAAAGACTGGGCAGGCGATGCAAAATGCCGCCAATAAAAAGTAGGGGCGCCATTGGTACACTAAGAGAAAACACCATAAGTGTCCGGGGCCCAAAACTGTTCAACAGCCTCCCATCAAGCATTAGGGGAATTGCCAATAAACCCCTGGCTGCCTTCAAGAGAGAGCTGGACAGATACCTAAAGTCAGTGCCGGATCAGCCGGGCTGTGGCTCGTACGTTGGACTGCGTGCGGCCAGCAGTAACAGCCTAGTTGATCAGGCCCTGATCCATCGGGAGGCCTGGTCATGGACCGGGCCGCGGGGGCGTTGATCCCCGGAATAACCTCCAGGTAACCTCCAGGTAACGACAACCCTCCCAGAGAGGTGCTACCGTCTTGCCACAGTGTTTGAAACACGTATAAGGTTGTTAGCAACTATTCAAGGTGGTGTTGCCATTCTGTCAAACGAGTGTGACAGTATACCTTTGAAGAGTTTCGGGAGTTTAACTACTTGCAGAACCCGGCTATGGACCAGGCTCGTCCGGTGCTTGCCTGATCAACCAGGCTGTTGCTGCTGGAATCCCGCTGCCCCACATATCCATCACAGCCTGGTTGATCTGGCACCTGGTGAAGATACTTGTCCAGTTTCCTCTTGAAGGTTTCTACACTTGTCCCAGCCGTGTTTCTGATATCTTCTGGTATGATGTTGAGTAGTCTGGGTCCCCGGATGTTGATATAGTGTTCCCTTATTTTCCCCACTACACCCCTGCTCCTCACTGGGTTTTACTCTTCTTCCCATATCTCTCACTCCAGTATGGTGTTATGGCAGTGTGCAGATTTGGGACCAGGCCCTCGAGTACTTTCCAGGTGCATATTATCATGTATCTCTCCTCCGCTCCAGTGAGTACATGTTCAAGACTTGAAGGCGTTCCCAGTAATTTAGGTGCTTCACTGGCTCAATGCGAGCCATAAACGATCTCTGTATTTGTTCCAGCTCTGATATTTCTCCAGCTTTGAACGGGGCCGTCAGCACTGAGCAATATTCTAAATGAGGGAGCACTAGCGATTTGAAGCGTCACCATCGGCGTTATTTCCCTTGTTTTGAAAGTTCTCGATACCCACCCCGTCATCTTTCTGGCTGTCGTGATCTTTGTCTTATGTTCCTTAAAAGAAAGGTCAGCTGACATAATTATTTCCAGTTTTTTTACGTGTTCCTTTCGTTCTATTTGGTGACCCTCTTGAGTTTTGTATATAGTGTTCTTTTGAGTTCTTCATTCTTTCCATACTTAAACAGCTGGAACTTATCACTTTGAACGTATGTTGGTAGACAGTAGTCATCCAGGAAGGTAATACTGTCCTGCTTTGTAGTAGGTTGATAGACAGCAACCATCCAAGGAGGTAGTATCGTCCTGACCCATTGTATACCGTGCAAATATTTACCTGTATTTATCTTCGAGCATGCGAGTTAGGAAATATTGATGATCTACAAACTCTTTAATCCTGATTAGAGTAAGAGGTCCAGGAATTAAAACTAAGAAGGAAGAGGAAAAAGAGTTCGAAATCTATCTAGCAGCGGAAGCGAAGCTTCATACCAAACCATTACTTATCCGCATAAGAAAAAAATGTCACTGAAGACGGGAAATGCTCAAGGATGACGATAGTGAACTCTAGCAGGAACTCTGGAAAACACTCCAGGAATATTTGCGACTGAACAAAGGCATTTGTCAGATAAAACACGCCACCTTGGGAGACTTGACCACTGTGTGGATAGAAGAGGTATGACTGTCTCTAAAAGACTGGCGATGATGATGTAACTCCGATAAAGGGAAGAGAGAATACGGTGTGAGGGGAAGATATTCTGTAAACATTGATATGAGAGAACCACCTGGGAGTGAGCATTACACCGAACATGTTACCGGAAGTGGTGGGATATTTTATTTGTCGGGAAACAAAGGATTTCTTGGTGCGCTTTCCATTGATTTACTGGTCCAAGGCGTAAAAAACTAAAGATCCTACCTTAAACAATACGAGGAAAGATTTTAAGAGTTCAACTTAACGAGGTTGATAGATGACACAAAGACAGCATATAACATATGCAGAGGAAGGGAAAGATTGGAAGCGGACACATTGAAATGTGAGGAGGGAACACAGAAATTAAGAACATAGATGAGGATGTCAGCAAATACTTTTTCAGACTTAAAATGGTAAGGAAGTTTTGAAAGAGGTCTGGACAGGGGCCATGAACTGCCCCTCGCAAACACAACAATATGACCCCGCCTCCATCTGCTTCACGTCACCTCACTACAGTATATAAGCCACGTCTACGGCCCTATGCTGTACATTCTACAAGATTGATGGACTGAACACATCGACTCCAGGTTGAGGGACTGATTACCTCATTCTCCTCCTCTCCTTACGCCTTCCTCTTTGTATTGGACTGATGAAGCCACTGTGTGGCGAAACGTTTCCTGAATAAAGATTCCCATTTGCTGCATAAGTGTCTCAATCTTCAACTTGTCGGTTTTTCAAACCATTCATCACAACTGTCAGACACGGCAGCATCATGGGGTCTTGTTACAAAGAATTCTTCAACACTTGTTCAACCTTTGGACGAAGACCTACTTCGACTAGTGGATGGTACCACTATGACCCCGCCTCCATCTGCTTCACGTCACCTCACTACAGTATATAAGCCACGTCTACGGCCCTATGCTGTACATTCTACAAGATTGATGGACTGAACACATCGACTCCAGGTTGAGGGACGGTCAGTACACAACCCGCGCACGTGAGGCTGAAACTTATGACGGTGTTTTGGTCCGACTTGGATCATTAACTAGTCACACAGAGAAGTGCGAAGGGAAGGGAGACAATATATGCGAGGATGGGGGGGGGGGTGTCACGAGAGGAGGGAGTAGTAATATGTAATAATAGTAGTGGTGGTTAGCAGTAGTAGTAGTGGAACCGTGATAGAGGTGGGAATAAGAAGGTAGTAGTGAAGACAAGAAGGCAGGAGTGGAATGTTAGCGAAATAGTAGTAGAGGTAGTCTGAGGAACAAGAGAACAGAGGACCACTGCAGGAGAGCTAAAGACTCCCCAAGTTGGACCGAAACGTCATCATAAATTTGTCTCCTGTGTGCGGGTTGTTCCAGTCACGGTATTGTGCCTGCAGGTAAGCGTCAATTTCTTTCCAATTTCTATGATGTTCTTCCTTTTAAATCCCTCTTTCAGGCGTCATAAGAACCAGCTTCACTTTCTACATGACTGTCTTATTGAACAAGTTTTGCCACCTTGTCCCTTTTCAAATTCAACACTTTGGTAGTCCCTCTGCTGATCATGTCCAACTCTTACTTCAACAGCTCATACTTTCTCAAGTTGATGACATAGTCGCCCTCCGTCAACGTCAGCATGTTCTTTTTTCCTCTCTCCCACAAGCGTGTACAATCACCACTTCTCTTCCCATGCTCCCTCTCAAGAAAAGTGTACTTGGTATAAACCTTTGTAATAGATACAGACAAATTGAATAATTGGAAACTTATGCAACATATGGGAATCATCATTGAAGAAACGTTTCACCGCACAGTGGCAGGAAGGTATAAGGAGAGGAGTTTGAGATAATCAGTCCCTCAGCCTGGAATCTGTGTTCAGTCCATCACTCTTGTAGGAAATACAGCATAGGACCAGAGAGGTGGCTTCGACTAACCTGAGTGTAGTATATAAGCCACCTCTCTGGCACTATGCTGTACTTCCTACAAGAGTGATGGACAGAACACATCGATTCCAGGCTGAAGGACTGATTACCGCAAACTCCTCCTCACCTTATACCTTCCTGCTTTGTATTGGACTGATGAAGCCACTGTGTAGCGACACGTTTCTTCAATAAAGATTCCCATATGTTGCGTAAGTGTCTGAATTATTCAACTTGTCGGTTTTCAAAACCATTTATCACACCGACAAATTGGTTTAGAAAGGCTCGTGTGCAAAAATTAGTACATATTTATTAGAAAACGTTTCGGTATCTCTTACCAACGTTTATAACATACTCGTCTTTCTAAACCAAAAATATTCTTGTGTATATATGTTAGTAGAATTACCGACAATATGCAAAGTAAAAGGACACAAGTGCATCTAATGTGACTTTTTATTGTGACTACTACTACTACTACTACTACTACTACTACTACTACTACTACTACTACTACTACTACTACTACTACTACTACTACTACTACTACTACTACTGTGTACGAATGGTATATAATACCGACAAGATGAGAGTAAGACACATGTGCAACATCTGGGTATCTTTATTGTAGACGTTTCGCCATCCAGTGGCTTTATCAATACAAATTCCAGGACATAACTTGAAGACAGTAGAACTACCACCCCCCCCCACCACCACCACCACCTCTAAGCCTATATATACCTTCTATGTCCATGTATTGTTTGTAACAGCTTGACAAAACTCCTGGAGAGCGAAACGTTGCCACAATAAAATGTCACATTAGTTGCACTTGTGTCCTTTTACTTTACAAAAATGTTTTTGTAGAAGAATGGTATGTAATACCGACATTAAGACACATGTGCAACATCTGTGTATCTTTATAGTAGAAGTTTCGCCACCCAGTGGTTTTATGTCCTCGAATTTGTATTGATAAAGCCACTGGATGGCGAAACGTTTACTATAAAGATACCCAGATGTTACACATGTGTCTTAATGTTCAAAAATGTTCTTGTTCCTCACTTGCCCTCCACATCTGTGACCCTTAATTTTTTTGTTTCAGAAATTTCCGCCTTTTGCAGTTCATTCTCTCGTCTTTGCTACCTTTCCTATTTCATAAACTCTGCCTCCTCACATGCTAAACGAAACACAACGCACAAATATAACCCGCACATAGGAGAAAGAAACTTATGACGATGTTTCGGTCCGACTTGTGCCTTATACATAAAATTCCTAATATGAATCTTAGTTGGTGATTGCAACGCATGTGCAAGAATATGGGCCAGTAGG
Source organism: Cherax quadricarinatus (assembly GCF_038502225.1). Taxonomy (NCBI): domain Eukaryota; kingdom Metazoa; phylum Arthropoda; class Malacostraca; order Decapoda; family Parastacidae; genus Cherax; species Cherax quadricarinatus. The sequence continues at coordinate 20,544,513 of NC_091343.1, read as the reverse complement.
CCTTCTGCAGAGTTCGTCCATTCTTATGTTCTTATGTATCTATTTTTAAAGAAGATATTGTAATCATCTTCATCTTGAAGTTATTGTAATCATCTTCATTTCATTACTACACCTGCAGTGTAGGCCAAATGTTTCAACAATAAAGATTGTTAGGTAAGACACATATGCAACAGTTAGGTATCTTTATTTCGAAACGTTTCGCCTACACAGTAGGCTTCTTCAGTCGAGTACAGAAAAGTTGATAGAAGCAGAAGAGACGTGAAGATGATATAATCAGTCCATCATGGACTGATTACATCGTCTTCAAGTATCTTCTGCTTCTATCAACTTTTCTGTACTCGACTGAAGAAGCCTACTGTGTAGGCGAAACGTTTCGAAATAAAGATACCTAACTGTTGCATGTGTGTCTTACCTAACAATCTGTCGGTATTTTATACCATTTTAATGTTTCAACAATAAAGATACCCAACTGTTGCACATGTGTCTCAATCATTAACTTGTCGGTATTTAATACCATTTTCAACAATATGAAAACTGAGACACATGTACAACATCTGAAAGTTAAGACACATGTGCAACATCTGGATATCTTTATTGTAGACGTTTCGCCATCCAGTGGCTTTATCAATACAGATTCTAGGACATAATTTGAAGACAGTAGAACTATATACAAAAGGTGAGGTAATCAGTCCCTCAGCCTTGGAGTTGGTGTGAAGAACACCTGACGACAGTATATGAGCGCCAGCCTTCTTGCCTGTGCTCCAGATTCTTCCCGACTACTGTGTTCTTCACACTAACTCCAAGGCTGAGGGACTGATTACCTCATCATTTGTATATAGTTCTACTGTCTTCAAATTATGTCTTATAATCTGTATTGATAAAGTCAATGGATGGCGAAACGTCTACAATAAAGATACCCAGATGTTGCACATGTGTCTTAGTTTTCAGACTCTGTAAATGCCTTCCTTTCTCACTAAGTTGTCAAATGCTCCGAACTTAAGAAGACTCGTGACTTTACCTGAATTTTATCTCCTACTCTACCTACCTCTTCACCTTTCCTATATTTTCATTGCCTATCCTGTCTTTTGCCTGCGTCCCCCCCCCCACATGGATTTTGTCCTACCCCAGTAGGCCATTAGCCCTTCTTCAGTGCTATATTCTCTTGTTCCTCAGACCGCCTCCACTATTAGAACACAAGAACACAAGAACGAAGGAACACTGCAGAAGGCCTACTGGCCCATGCGAGGCAGGTCCAAGTCTCCTACCGGCTAAAGCCAATGCACCCAACCTAGACAGGTCAGGTCACATTGACTTAAGGGAGGAACACGGCAACCGACCTGTTAGCACAAGCTATCAGGTCTAACTCACACCCACCCACATCTACTCATGTATTTATCCAACCTATTTTTAAAGCTACACAACGTTCTGGCCTCTATAACGGTACTTGGGAGTTTGTTCCACTCATCCACAACTCTATTACCAAACCAGTACTTTCCTATATCCTTCCTGAATCTGAATTTTTCCAACTTAAAACCATTGCTGCGAGTCCTGTCTAGGCTAGATATTTTCAGCACACTATTTACATCCCCTTTATTTATTCCTGTCTTCCACTTATACACCTCAATCATATCCCCCCTAATTCTACGTCTTTCTAGAGAGTGCAGTTTCAGGGCCCTTAATCTATCCTCATAGGGAAGGTTTCTGATACATGGGATCATCTTTGTCATCCTCCTTTGTACATTTTCCAGAGAATTTATATCCATTCTGTAATACGGTGACCAAAACTGTGCAGCATAATCTAAATGAGGCCTAACCAAGGATGTATAGAGTTGAAGAACAACCTGAGGACTCCTATTATTTATGCTTCTTGATATGAAGCCAAGGATTCTATTAGCTTTATTGCGAACACTTATGCACTGTTGTCTTGGTTTCAGATTACTGCTAACCAGAACTCCTAAATCTTTTTCGCAATCCGTAATATTAAGATCTACATTATTTAGTTTATATGTGGCATGGTTATTGTCCTGTCCAACATTTAGAACTTTGCATTTGTCTATATTAAACTGCATCTGCCACTTCTCCGACCACTGCATCAGTCTATTCAAATCTTCCTGGAGTGCTCGAATGTCCTCGTCAGAATGAATTCGACGGCCTATTTTGGTGTCATCGGCAAACTTGCCGATGTCGCTCTTTATGCCCTCATCTATGTCGTTTATGTAGATTGTGAACAGCTGCTACCTGGAGGTTATTCCGGGGATCAACGCCCCTGCGGCCCGGTCAATGACCATTTCCCCCTCTTTTGATTATATTCTGACTTACCTTCGCACTACTCTGTATGACTAGTTAATGATCCAAGTCGGACCTAAAAGTTGTCTTAAGTTTTCAGTCTCCAATGTGCGGGTTATCTGTGTATTGTTCCAGTTAGTGTTGTGCCTTTTTTTTTCTTGAGGTGGGTACATTGTGAAAACTTGTGCTTGAGAAAGCATGTGAAAACTCGCGCTTGAGAAAACATTTGACTCACCCATCTACCCACCCACATATTCTAACCCACCCGCCCAGTCAACCCACTCCACCCGCTCGCTGGCTCGCTCACCCGCCCACTCACCCAGCCAGTCAGACACCCACACGTGGCTAGCTAGCCCTCTCATACTTAATGCCTAACTGAATGATGCCGTTATTGTGCACAGCTGTTTGTTTGTTGTTCTAGTTAGTTGTTGGTTTATTTCAACATTTCTGGTTTATGTTGAGTTTATATGTGGGGCGTGAATGATCTTGACTGGATGCAACTTCGTTAGTATTTTCTATATTGCTTAGTTGCACTTTCTCCCCGTTCTCTCTCTCTCTCTCTCTCTCTCTCTCTCTCTCTCTCTCTCTCTCTCTCTCTCTCTCAGCCAGAGTATTAAAAATCGAGGTCTCATAGTACATATATTAGGTGTTGATGGAGGGGTGTTAGTGGTTTAGAAAGACACGTAAACAAACACTAGGACATATTTACTAGAAGACGTTCCGGTCCTGGGACCTTGATTCTCTTGAGGTGATCAAGGTATCAGTTACCAAGGTTTATACCGAGGGTGCTAGTGTCTGGGTGCACTGGTACTGTAATGGCCCTCGAGCCGTCAGCAGTAACAGCCTGGTTGACCAGGCAAGCGCCAGACAAGCCTGGCCTAGGGCCGGGCTGCGAGAGAATGATAACTCTTGAAACCCATCAAAGGTATATGAAAAGCGAAGGTACACTGGTGTAAGATAGGACAGGTTGCATCTTTTTTTCACCAAGTAAGAGGAAGTAGTATTGCCTACCACAAGTAGAACCACCACCACAGAGAGTGAGTACCCACAAGGCAGTGAGTAGCTTTGTCTGCCAACCTTTTCATAAATTAAACTAGCTAAACTTGGTATTAACATATTGCTCACCCACCTCGTTTTTCTAGGTTTATGTTACTTGGGAAAGAAAACGGTGGAGTTTGAAGTGTGGCAGGAAACGTTAAGAAATTGGCGCTAGGAATTTCGCAAGAATGTTAACATAGTGTTTTTTTTTTTTTACCTGTCGTTTTTATCGAGTTTTTCTAATCTCACAACCAGGTCTGCGACCAGGCTTCCCTGTTCATTCCCTGGTCAAGTAGGCTGTTCCTGTTGGCGGCCCCTGAACCACATATCAGTGTCAGCCTAGTTGATTTGGCACATCACGGAGAACAGACAAGTTGCATTTGGACAAGTCTACTTGGAGGGTATTCCGGGGATCAACGCCCCCGCGGCCCGGTCCATGACCAGGCCTCCTGGTGGATCAGGCCTTGATCAACGAGGCTGTTACTGCTGGCCGCACGTAGTCCAACGTACGAACTAAAGCCCTGCTGATCCGGCACCAACTTCAGGTATCTGTCCAGCTCCCTCTTGAAGACAACCAGGGGTCTATTGGTAATTCCCCTTATGGCTGGTGGGAGGCAGTTGAAGTCTTGGGCGCCGTACACTTATTGTGTACTAATGGCGCTCCTACTTTGCACTGGGGGTATGTTACATCGCCTGCGAAGTCTTTTGCTTTCGTAGGGAGTGATTTCTGTGTGCAGATTAGGAACCAGTTCCTCCAAGATGTTCAAGGTGTAGATTATGATGTATCTCTGGCCTGCGCTCCAGTGAGTACAAGTCAAGTGCTTCTAAGCGTTTCCAGTAGTTAAGGTGTTTGATGGAACTTATATGTGCAGTAAAGGTTCTCTGTACATTCTCTAGATCTGCAATTTCACCTGCCCTGAGTGGAGATGTTAATGTACAGCAGTATTTCAGCCTAGAGAGAACAAGTGATTTAAAAAGGATCATTGGCTTGGCATCTCTTGTCTTGAATGTTCTAATTATCCATCCTATCAGTTTCCTCGCAGATGTGATAGTGGCACTGTTTTGAGCCTTGAGGATGAGATCCTCAGACATTACCACTCCCAGGTCCTTCACATTACTTTTCCGCACTATTGTGTAATTAGAGTTCTGGCTATTATTTGCTCCAGTTTTCCATAACGGAGTAGTTGGAATTTGTCTTTATTGAACATTATATTGCCCATTGGAAAACTTGATTTATATCTTCTTGGAGATTCGCCGTGTCCTCAATGGAGGACACTCTCATGCAGATCCTAGTGTCGTCTGCAAAGGATGATACGGTGCTATGGTTTACATCTCTCTGTCTGATATGAGGATGAGGAACAGGATAGGGGCGAATACTATGCCTTGTGGAACAGAGCTCTTCACTATGGCAGCTTCCGATTTAACTCTGTTTACCACTACTCTGTGTTAATTGGTTAGACAGTTCAAGATCCATCTGCCTACTTTGCTATTTATCCCTTGAGCACACATTTTGTGTACTATTACACTATGATAAACCAGGTTGTCGGTTTTGGCAGCATCACACCCCGGTTGATCAGGAACTAGCTTCAATAACTTTATGAAGTTCCTTTTAAAGGCAGCTAGGGGTATGAAGGGAAGGTGTTGAAAAGTCTTGATCCCTTTAAATTTGTTGAGTTATCTCATAGTGTACTCATTACACCCCCTGCTTTTTCATTAGGAGTCTGCTGAGACTTGCTTCTTGGGAAGTGATTTTTGGTGGTACGTTGGTGCTGAGTCTAGTTCACACACTACTTCCTCATGACCCACCCTAGCAGTCTCATCCTCACTCTTGTAATTATTAAGCCATAGAGTTATCTATTAATAATAATCTTTATTTCTAAAAGTACATGTACAAGGTATACAGACCATAGCTGACATCAGTGGCATACTGTATAGAAAGCCCCTTATTATGCAGAGCATTTCGGGCAAATTAAGTCAGTTTTGTCCCCAAGATGCGACCCACACCAGTCGACTAACATCCAGGTACCTATTTTACTGCTGGGTGAACAGGGACAGCAGGTGTCTTAAGGAAACACGTCCTAATGTTTTCACCTGTATCAGGGATCGCACCAAGGACCTCAATGAGTGCTGAGTGCGCTAGCACTTTTGTCGTACTGTCCTACTCGATCTTTCTTGTGTTCTTTTACCATCTCCCATTCTTCCTCTCTTCCCTCCTTCCTCCCTCCTTCCCTCTCTCCCTCCCTCTCTCCCTACATTACCTGCTCCTTGTGTCCCTTACTAAGTTCTTCCTCACGCTGTCCTCCCTTACTCTATCCTCTTTACCCCTATTCCTTCCTTAATTCCTCCACCCTTACCCCCCTTCTCTCTTGCCCCTACCACCCTTACCCCCATGCCATTACCCCCCATCTGCGGTCTCCCTCCCTCTCTTCCACTCCTGACTGCGTATTTATGTAGCCACAGCTGTTCTCACTGTATATGTTCATTGTGTATAACGTTGGAGACGTGGGTTCTGTATTAAAAAAAGTTTGTGTTTGTATAACGTTGTGTGTGTGTATTCACCTATTTGTGGTTGCAAGGGTCGATTCGCAGCTCCTGCACTCACCTAGTTGTGGTTGCAGGGGTCGATTCACAGCTCCTGGTCCCGCCTCTTCACTGGCCGTGTGTGTGTGTGTTCACCTGCTTGTGGTTGCCATTGTCGATTCACAGTTACTGTTTGTGTCTGTGTACTTACCGAGTTCTCGAGACTCATGTTCCTAGCCCCGCGTCTTAGGCTTCTTTGATCAGCATCACAAACATCTGGCCTGGCCTTTTTCGTAGCAACCCTTGAAACTGTGTATACACCACTGCCTCGTCCGTGACATTCAAGAAATACTCCTCCTCACATATCTGTGGTTCATCTGTGTCTGTTTTTGCAGTTACATGATACACAGCTAGACTGGAAAACCAGTAAGTTTAGGCACAGGTACACACATATACAGTTACATACATTACCATACATAGTAACATATGTGTAAAATGACTTATTTCTATTGGGGTTCTTGGAATGGGAGGGGGACACCGCCAGTCTCATTGTGTTCACGTGCATTTGTCAGTGTGTGTAGTTCCCAGGAGCGTACAAACTAAATTACCACAGAGCTTGCAGTGTGGTGCACATATTGTTATCATCTAGCTGCAGTGAGTCACTTTTAAGGTTGCCACCCCTGCCCTGTCACTACGTCACTCCCTCCTCTCCTTTCCTTCCTCTCTCTCTCTCTCTCTCTCTCTCTCTCTCTCTCTCTCTCTCTCTCTCTCTCTCTCTCTCTCTCTCTCTCTCTCTCTCTCTCTCTCTCTCTCTCTCTCTCTCTCTCTTCCCCCCCTCCCATCACTCCTCTTCCCTCCATTCCCTCTCCTCCCATTACCAGATCTTTTCTTCCTTCCCTCACGCTGCCAGCCCTCCCTTCCCCATCTTAAGCCCTCCCCTCCCATTTTTTTTTGTCCTTTTAAATTAGCATCATTAGATTCACCGCAGTGTTCATATACTTTTTCCCCAACACCTGAATACTTCCAGCACTGTTCTTCTATCACAGGATGACTTCTAGTAGCGCTAATGTTTCTAACTCTTTCAGCACAACTGTAGCTTCTACGCATTTACGTAGTAGTTGCTTTCTGTACTCGACTCTACAGTCTGTTAAGTAACAGGCTCCTACAGGGAACGAAGTCGAGAAAGAAACGTCATAATTTACATCTGGAATCAGGAGAGGATCTACTGTGAAACTAATGAAGCCTAAGCTTCATGGTTCCTAATCCCGGAGAGGCCCAAGAAGCAATTTTAGTCCATATTACTTAAAAATTTTGGGTCTCCTGTATGAGAAGGTTTTTTTTTTTGTTAAATAATAATAACAGTATAGTGTAATTCAGTATATCCTCATTTCTGACATAGACAGGGATGTACGCCATAGCTCTGTGTCTTCCTTTGCGGATGACACCCAGATTACCATGGCAGTGACCTCCATCGCAGACACCGCGAGACTTCTAGCGGACATCAACCAAATCTTCGAATGGGCCACTCAAAACAATATGAAGTTCATAGAGGAGAAATTTCAACTACTCAGATATGGGCAACTTGAGGAAATTAAAAATGTATCAGGGTATACGACAAATTCTAACCATACAATAGAGAGGAAAAGTAATGTGAAGGACCTGGTAGTGATAATGTCAGAGGACCTCGCCTTCAATGACCACAATGTATCTACCTCATCTGCTAGGAAAATGATAGGATGGATAATGAGAACCTTCAAAACAAGGGATGCCAAGCCCATGATGATTCTCTTCAAATCGCTAGTGCTCTCTAGGCTGGAATACTGCTGTACACTAATGGACCCCTTCAAGGCTGGCGACATTGCAGACCTGGAGAGTGTACAAAGAACTTTCACGGTATACATAAGTGCGATAAGGCACCTAAATTACTGGGAATGGTTGAAGGTCCTTGATCTGTATTCCCTGGAATGCAGGCGAAAGAGATACATGATAATATACACTTTGAATGTCCTGGAGGGAGTGGTACCAAACCTGCACACGAAAATCACTCCCTATGAAAGCAGCCTCCACAGCAGATGCAACATTCCCCCGATGAAAAGCAGGGGCGCCATGAGTACATTGAGAAACAACACAGTAAGTGTCTGGGGCCCAAGACTGTTCAACTGCCTCCCAGCATACATAAGAGGGATTACCAATAGACCCCTGGCTGTCTTTAAGAAGGCACTGGACAGGCACCAAAAGTCAGTACCTGACCAACCGGGCTGTGGTTTGTATGTCAGTTTGTGTGCGGCCAGCAGTAACAGCCTGGTTGATCAGACCCTGATCCACCATGAGGCCTGGTCTCAGACCGGGCCGCGGGGGCGTTGACCCCCGAAACCCTCTCTAGGTAAAGTGTCCTGGTAGTGAAGAGCCCCCATAACAGTTCAAGTTTCAGGGACCCAAAAATGTAGGTCTGCCACTGCCTGGAATATCCTAGAGGGACTGATCTCAAATCTGCACACATAAGTCACCCTCTACGAAAGTAAAAGGATTGACAACTATGCATTATACCCTCAATGAACAGCAGGGGTGCCATGAGTACACTTAGAGTCAATATAATAAATGTAAGTCACCCAAGACTATTCAACAGCCTCCCATCATTCATAAGGGGGATTACCAATAGACCCCTTGTTGTCTTAAAGAGGGAACTGCATAGGTTCCTAATATCAGTTTTGCTCATCAGCTGGGCTGTGTTTCTTACGTTGGACTGATTGCGGCCAGCAGTTGGGTTGATCTGGCCTTCATCCACTGGGAGGTCTGGTCATGGACCGGGTTGCGGGGGTGCTGACCCTGGAAACACTCCAGGTAAAATGTAACAGGGTCCAGGTAGACTTCAGGTAGGGTGTAACAGGTTCCAGGTAGAGTTTTGCCTGCCCGGGGGTTCGACGTTTATTACGGTCTCACCAATGAGTTATTAACAACCCTCCTTTCCTCTCTTCATATCTTAACTGGAGGGAAGAATCCTTTGAAAAGTGGTTTGTGAGTTACCATCTGTCAAAAGACTCTTCAGCGTGCATACACACACACACACACACACACACACACACACACACACACACACACACACACACACAACTCGACCCCTGCAACCACAACTAGGTGAGTACATACACACACACAGGCCAAGTTTCTAATGACAAGTGCCTTTGAAAACCAGTAACTAACCAATTAACACACTACAGAGGCATTAAAAATTTCCTGCACAAGGTTCAGTGGGGCAGAGCACTAGCAGGGAAGTCAGTAAATGAGATGGAGTATATGACAACAATATGCAAGGAAGCTAAGGAGAGGTTTGTACCCAAGGGTAACATAAATAATGAGAAGGCCAGGATAAGCCCTTGGTTCACTCAAAGGTGTAGAGAGGCCAAAACCAAGTGTGCTAGAGAATGGAAGAAATATAGAAGGCAGAGGACCCAGGAGAATAAGGAGAGCAGTCGTAGAGCCAGAAAAGAATACACACGGGTAAGAAGGGAGGCCCAGCGACAATACGAGAATGACATAGTGGTGAAAGCCAAATCTGACCCGAAGCTGTTTTACAGCTACATCGGGAGGAAAACAACAGTCAAGGACCAGGTAATCAGGCTGAGGAAGGAAGGAGAGGAGATCACAAGAAACGACCGAGAAGTATGTGGGAAGCTCAACATGAGATTCAAAGAAGTGTTCACAGAGGAGACAGAAGGGACTCCGGAAAGACCGAGAGGTGGGGTACACCATCGAATGTTGGACACAATACATACAACCGAGGAAGAAGTGAAGAGGCTGCTAAGAGAGCTACATACCTCAAAGCTGATGGGGCCGGATAACATCTCTCCATGGGTCCTGAGAGAGGGAGCAGAGGCACTGTGTGTGCCACTAACAACAGTCTTCAACACATCTATCGAAACAGGGCGACTACCTAAGGTATGGAAGACATCAAATGTAGTCCCAGTTTTTAAAAAAAGAGACAGACACAGAGCACTAGACTACAGGCCAGTGTCAGGGAATACCTATCGGGAAGACATCAGCGAATTCTGGCACATGACGAGGTGTCAGAGTGGGCACGTGTAACGCGCGTGGTTCCACAGGGGTCAGTCCTAGGACCGGTGCTGTTTCTAGTGTATGTGAACGACATGATGGAAGGAATAGACTCAGAAGTGCCCCTGTATGCAGATGATGTGAAGTTGATGAGAAGAATTCAATCAGACGATGACCAGGTGAAACTGCAAAGGGATCTGGATAGGCTGCAGGCCTGATCTGGAAACCGGCTCCTGGAGTTCTACCCCCACCAAGTGCAAAGTCATTAAGATTGGGGAGGGCAAAGAAGACAGCAGACGGAGTACAGTCTAGGGGGCCAGAGACAACAAACCTTACTCAAGGAAAAGGATCTTGGGGTGAGTATAACACTGGGCATATCTCCTGAGGTGCACATCAACCAAATAACTACTGCAGCATATGGGCACCTAGCAAACCTAAGAATAGCATTCCGACATCTCAATAAGGACTCGTTCAGGACCATGTAGACCATGTATGTCAGGCCTATATTGAAGTATGCAACACCAGTGTGGTAAGGAAATTAGAGAAAGTGCAAAAGTTTGAAACAAGACTAGACCAGAAGCCAACTGGCATGTTCCACGAAGAGGGATTAAGGGAAAACGACCTGATGACACTGGAGGACAAAAGAGATAGGGGGAGATATGATAACAACATATAAAATACTGAGAGGAAGGGGAGATATGATAACAACATATAAAATACTGAGAGGAATTGACAGGGTGGACAGAGACAGGATGTTCCAGAAATGGGGCACAGCAACAAGGGGTTACAATTGGAAGTTGAAGACTCAGATGAATCACAGGGATGTTAGGAAGTACTACTTCAGTAACAGAGTTGTCAGGGAAGTGATGTAGTGGAGGCAGGATCCATACATAGCTGTAAGACGAGGTATAATAAAGCTCTTGAAGCAGGAAGAGTGGCCTAATAGCAACCAGTGAAGAGGCAGAGCCTGGAGCTGTGAATCAACCCCTGCATCCACAACTAAGTGAGCACACACACACTCAAAGAGATATTAGGAAGTATTTCTTTAGTCATAGAGTTGTCAGGAAATGGAATAGTCTGGCAAGCAATGTAGTGGAGGCAGGAACCATACATAGCTTTAAGACGAGGTATGATAAAGATCATGGAGCAGGGAGAGAGAGGACCTAGTAGCGATCAGTGAAGAGGCAGGGCCAGGAGTTGTGCCTCAACCCCTGCAACCACAAATAGGTGAGGTGAGTACACTCACACACACTCTCACTCATGGCCCATGAAGAAAAAAGCGCATCAAAGTTCCTTAGGGAGCTACCTGGAGGTTATTCCGGGGATCAACGCCCCCGTGGCCCAGTCCATGACCAGGCCTCCCGATGGATCAGGGCCTGTTCAACTAGGCTGTTACTGCTGGCCGCACGCAGTCCAACATACGAGCCACAGCCCGGCTGATCCGGCACTGACTTTAGGTATCTGTCCAGCTCTCTTTTGAAGGCAGCCAGGGGTTTATTGGCAATACCCCTAATGCTTGATGGGAGGCTGTTGAACAGTCTTGGGCGAAAAACTCTTCAGAGCAAGTTGGGATCCCATGGCATCTAGTTTTCTATTCCAGCGACTCAGTTCTGCAGTTTAGAGTGGTGATGCCTGTTGTACCCTAGGTATGTGCCCCAGCTCTGAGGAGCTGGATGAGATTTTTATAATGTAATTTTTGACAGACATGTAGCAATATGTACTTGTAATATATCCCTCAAACCTTACATGTTGTATATGTCATCTCTGTTACATTAGAGCATCTTTTAAGCCTCGTGTAAGATCACGTAATAAAATTCAGTGGCTTCAGGAAAAAATCCAAATATTTTTCCTCAAAGCCAGCCCCTCCCTCCCTCCCTCTCGTAATGCAATTTCCTCGTTTATCTTCATAGTGGTCAAGTTTCATTTCAATAAATGCGAACTTAGCTGATTCAACAGGTTTCACCTTGTAATAAGACGGTATGGGAATACCAACAAGTTGTCAATGATAGAGGTTAAAGTTGCAGCGACTGGAAACCTTACCCAGACAACATTTGGTCCGTGCAGCATGCTCCTTCAAGTTGACATGCAGCTATGCTGAAAATGGTATAAAATACCGACAAGTTGTTGATTAAGACGTGCAACATTTGGGTATGTTTATTGTTGAAATGTTTTACCTATACAGTAGGCTTCTTCAGTCAAATACAAAGGCAGCAGGTGTGGTAGTGAAATGAAGATGATGTAATCAGCCCATCAACCTTGAAGATATGAGGTGGTCAGTCCCTCAGCCTGGAGAAGAATTCAGCTCCATGGAGCTGAACCCTTCTCCATGCTAAGGAACTGACCACCTCAAATGCTATTTCTCCAAGGTTGATGGACTGATTACATCTTCATTTCACTACTACACCTGCTGCCTCTGTATTTGACTGAAGATGCCTACTGTGTAGGCGAAACATTTCAACACCAAAGATACCCAACTATTGCACATGTCTTAGTCTTCAAGTTGATATGTAACACCCGTGCTCACCTTCTTATATTAGCAGAAGAGATGCATGCAGATTATAGTCAGATGCACTGGCTAGTGTAGATGAATGGTTCAGAGGACCGACAAGTTGATAAATTAGACACATGTGCAATACTTGGGTATCTTTAATGAGGAGGCATTTTGCCACACAGTGGCTTCATCAGTCAGTACAAAGGAGAATGGTGAAGAACAAGAGTAGTTTGAAGTAATCAGTCCCTCAACCTTGAGTTGATGTAATCATTCCATCAATCTTGAAGAAGTTGCTTATGTACTGTAGGCAGGAGAGGTGCAGCAGTCGTAGGTGATATCACATTTAACTATCACTGGCTAGTGATAGTCTTGGCATTTTCAGGTGTGTGTGTGTACCTTTGATGAGTTCCGAGAGTTTTTCTACTCCCAGAGCCTGTCATGGACCAGACTCATTTGGTGCTTGCCTGGTCAACCAGGTTGTTGCTGGTGGTGGCCTGCTGCCCCACATATCCATCACTGCCTTGTTGATCTGGCACCTTCACAGCCTGGTTCATTTTGCCCTAAAATATGGTTTCAGGGGGTCATGTCACAGGTCCTATGTGTGTGTTTGTGTGTCTGGGAAATGTTATGTAAAAGGACACAAATGCAACTAATGTGACATTTTATTGTGGCAATGTTTCGCTCTCCAGGAGCTTTATCAAGCCGTTACAAACAACACATGGACACAGAGATTATATATAGGCTGAGAGTGAGGTGTAATACTAGTGGTAGTGGTAGTAGTAGTAATGCAAATATGGTAGAACAATCAACTTGCACATGAGTAAAAGGTTATAAAAGCTATTACTTGGGTAGCATAAAAATAGGTTAGACAAATGTCTGGGAGATGGTTGAATATTAGCTCTTGGTCCCCACCAATCTGGTATGGTTTACACTGCTTATTTGGGTTATATCTTTGAGTCCACTGCATCTCTTTCTAGTTCATTTCATTTGTTCTTTATTCACACTGAAATAGTTAGGTATCCCTGAGTGGGTACTGTAAGTGGCTGCCTGATTTTTTTTTCTTTCTCTGCCTTATCTGCTGGTGATATGAAATGTACCTTTCTCGACCTCTCATATTCCAGCTCTTCTGAACCTCTGGTGATGTGTACCTCTCTCAGGCCTCTCTTCACATTTCAAGTCTCTTAAGTCTGATCCTCTGGTGAGGTGAGGTACCTCTCTTACTTTTCTTCATATCCAGTTCAAAGCTCTGTTATTCTGGTGGTGTAGTTTTTTTTTACCCTTCTTAATATCCCAGATCTCTTAAAAACATAAGGAAGAATGAGCACTGCAGCAGGCCTACTGGCCCTTATTAGGCAAGTCTAAGTCACACCCACTCATGTACTTGTCTAACCCATTTTAAAAGCTACCCGAGGCTTTTGCGTCAATGATGCTACTCGGGAGTTTGTTCCACTCATTCACAACAAATCTTTAGATTGTCTCAATATTTTACATATATTTAATGCATGAGGTTTCCATGTTGGCGTTGTTTACTAAGTACTGATCTTAAGTAAATGTATAGTATGTGTACTGTATAGTGTATGTGTAGGGGATAAAATATCTAGTGGTATATATATAAAGTTATTAAAAAATAAGCCACCCGAAGCCCCTCATGCTTCATAAACCTCTACACAAAATGTTAAGCAGGTGGTCAATACTTTAGGTTTGTTTTTCATGGACCAACCAAGCAAATCTGTTCCTTTACATATAATGAAGCATTTTTTTTTTTTTATTATCACACCGGCCGATTCCCACCAAGGCAGGGTGGCCCGAAAAAGAAAAACTTTCACCATCATTCACTCCATCACTGTCTTGCCAGAAGGGTGCTTTACACTACAGTTTTTAAACTGCAACATTAACACCCCTCCTTCAGAGTGCAGGCACTGTACTTCCCATCTCCAGGACTCAAGTCCGGCCTGCCGGTTTCCCTGAATCCCTTCATAAATGTTACTTTGCTCACACTCCAACAGCACGTCAAGTATTAAAAACCATTTGTCTCCATTCACTCCTATCAAACACGCTCACGCATGCCTGCTGGAAGTCCAAGCCCCTCGCACACAAAACCTCCTTTACCCCCTCCCTCCAACCCTTCCTAGGCCGACCCCTACCCCGCCTTCCTTCCACTACAGACTGATACACTCTTGAAGTCATTCTGTTTCGCTCCATTCTCTCTACATGTCCGAACCACCTCAACAACCCTTCCTCAGCCCTCTGGACAACAGTTTTGGTAATCCCGCACCTCCTCCTAACTTCCAAACTACGAATTCTCTGCATTATATTCACACCACACATTGCCCTCAGACATGACATCTCCACTGCCTCCAGCCTTCTCCTCGCTGCAACATTCATCACCCACGCTTCACACCCATATAAGAGCGTTGGTAAAACTATACTCTCATACATTCCCCTCTTTGCCTCCAAGGACAAAGTTCTTTGTTTCCACAGACTCCTAAGTGCACCACTCACTCTTTTTCCCTCATCAATTCTATGATTCACCTCATCTTTCATAGACCCATCCGCTGACACGTCCACTCCCAAATATCTGAATACGTTCACCTCCTCCATACTCTCTCCCTCCAATCTGATATTCAATCTTTCATCACCTAATCTTTTTGTTATCCTCATAACCTTACTCTTTCCTGTATTCACCTTTAATTTTCTTCTTTTGCACACCCTACCAAATTCATCCACCAATCTCTGCAACTTCTCTTCAGAATCTCCCAAGAGCACAGTGTCATCAGCAAAGAGCAGCTGTGACAACTCCCACTTTGTGTGTGATTCTTTATCTTTTAACTCCACGCCTCTTGCCAAAACCCTCGCATTTACTTCTCTTACAACCCCATCTATAAATATATTAAACAACCACGGTGACATCACACATCCTTGTCTAAGGCCTACTTTTACTGGGAAAAAATTTCCCTCTTTCCTACATACTCTAACTTGAGCCTCACTATCCTCGTAAAAACTCTTCACTGCTTTCAGTAACCTACCTCCTACACCATACACTTGCAACATCTGCCACATTGCCCCCCTATCCACCCTGTCATACGCCTTTTCCAAATCCATAAATGCCACAAAGACCTCTTTAGCCTTATCTAAATACTGTTCACTTATATGTTTCACTGTAAACACCTGGTCCACACACCCCCTACCTTTCCTAAAGCCTCCTTGTTCATCTGCTATCCTATTCTCCGTCTTACTCTTAATTCTTTCAATTATAACTCTACCATACACTTTACCAGGTACACTCAACAGACTTATCCCCCTATAATTTTTGCACTCTCTTTTATCCCCTTTGCCTTTATACAAAGGAACTATGCATGCTCTCTGCCAATCCCTAGGTACCTTACCCTCTTCCATACATTTATTAAATAATTGCACCAACCACTCCAAAACTATATCCCCACCTGCTTTTAACATTTCTATCTTTATCCCATCAATCCCGGCTGCCTTACCCCCTTTCATTTTACCTACTGCCTCACGAACTTCCCCCACACTCACAACTGGCTCTTCCTCACTCCTACAAGATGTTATTCCTCCTTGCCCTATACACGAAATCACAGCTTCCCTATCTTCATCAACATTTAACAATTCCTCAAAATATTCCTTCCATCTTCCCAATACCTCTAACTCTCCATTTAATAACTCTCCTCTCCTATTTTTAACTGACAAATCCATTTGTTCTCTAGGCTTTCTTAACTTGTTAATCTCACTCCAAAACTTTTTCTTATTTTCAACAAAATTTGTTGATAACATCTCACCCACTCTCTCATTTGCTCTCTTTTTACATTGCTTCACCACTCTCTTAACTTCTCTCTTTTTCTCCATATACTCTTCCCTCCTTGCATCACTTCTACTTTGTAAAAACTTCTCATATGCTAACTTTTTCTCCCTTACTACTCTCTTTACATCATCATTCCACCAATCGCTCCTCTTCCCTCCTGCACCCACTTTCCTGTAACCACAAACTTCTGCTGAACACTCTAACACTACATTTTTAAACCTACCCCATACCTCTTCGACCCCATTGCCTATGCTCTCATTAGCCCATCTATCCTCCAATAGCTGTTTATATCTTACCCTAACTGCCTCCTCTTTTAGTTTATAAACCTTCACCTCTCTCTTCCCTGATGCTTCTATTCTCCTTGTATCCCATCTACCTTTTACTCTCAGTATAGCTACAACTAGAAAGTGATCTGATATATCTGTGGCCCCTCTATAAACATGTACATCCTGAAGTCTACTCAACAGTCTTTTATCTACCAATACATAATCCAACAAACTACTGTCATTTCGCCCTACATCATATCGTGTATACTTATTTATCCTCTTTTTCTTAAAATATGTATTACCTATAACTAAACCCCTTTCTATACAAAGTTCAATCAAAGGGCTCCCATTATCATTTACACCTGGCACCCCAAACTTACCTACCACACCCTCTCTAAAAGTTTCTCCTACTTTAGCATTCAAGTCCCCTACCACAATTACTCTCTCACTTGGTTCAAAGGCTCCTATACATTCACTTAACATCTCCCAAAATCTCTCTCTCTCCTCTGCATTCCTCTCTTCTCCAGGTGCATACACGCTTATTATGACCCACTTCTCGCATCCAACCTTTACTTTAATCCACATAATTCTTGAATTTACACATTCATACTCTCTTTTCTCCTTCCATAACTGATCATTTAACATTACTGCTACCCCTTCCTTTGCTCTAACTCTCTCAGATACTCCAGATTTAATCCCATTTATTTCCCCCCACTGAAACTCTCCTACCCCCTTCAGCTTTGTTTCGCTTAGGGCCAGGACATCCAACTTCTTTTCATTCATAACATCAGCAATCATCTGTTTCTTGTCATCCGCACTACATCCACGCACATTTAAGCAACCCAGTTTTATAAAGTTTTTCTTCTTCTCTTTTTTAGTAATTGTATACAGGAGAAGGGGTTACTAGCCCATTGCTCCCGGCATTTTAGTCGCCTCATACGACACGCATGGCTTACGGAGGAAAGATTCTTTTCCACTTCCCCATGGACAATAGAAGAAATAAAAAAGAACAAGAGCTATTTAGAAAAAAGAGAAAAACCTAGATGTATGTATATATATATATGCATGTGCGTGTCTGTGAAGTGTGACCAAAGTGTAAGTAGGAGTAGCAAGATATCCCTGTTATCTTAGCGTGTTTATGAGACAGAAAAAGAAACCAGCAATCCTACCATCATGCAAAACAGTTACAGGTTTTTGTTTCACAGTCATCTGGCAGGACGGTAGTACTTCCCTGGGTGGTTGCTGTCTACCAACCTACTACCTAATGAAGCATATGACACCCATATTTTACAACTGTAAAAGTTATCCTATGTTAGAATTCTTTATTAGTCTCTAGACTTTATCTGATTTATACATGATATTGTTATACAATGTACTGTATTTGATAATTGAGTATTAAGTGTGTGACTGGATCCAAGGCACTTGCAATTTAATTCTCCACCGATAATTACAAGGAAATTTTTATTTTAATAGTATTGCCATTGTCCAGAGCATATTTTGTTCCTCCATATATAGTCAGGAGGGTAATGTAAGAAAGAAGGAGCACTGCAGCAGGTCTACTGGCCCATGCCATGCAAGCCCAAGTCACCTACGGGCCTAAGCTACTGGCCAAAACCAGTAGCCAGTAAGTTTTCACTAGCTGTCATGAGATGTCTTCAGCTGGGTTTTGCACACAATAATTTCCACAGTGTTAATTACCCAGGAATGTTGGCTCATGGTAGATAGTAAGAAAACTAATAATAAAAATATGATTACAAAACAAATCTGTACTGGATTGAGATGATGAATGTCAACAATATTTCCAGCTGCATTTGGTTATGCAATGCTGTATTGTCATAGCCTTGGGAGGGTGAGGGGTGGAAAATACAGTTTTTGCACCTTGCATGATGGGTGAGGATGTTATGATTTGGATAACTTTTGAATTGTGATGTCCATACTCTTCTGGCAGGAATAATACTATAATAACAAAATAATTTTATTTTTCCAATAAGAGACACTTGATACAAAGGTTTCTTACTTGATTGTGAATGTGTTTTCCTGTTTGGATTGCCCTCACCACCTTGTGGGAAATGGCTGATGTACCATAAATAAAACTATTTAGATAAAAAGCAATGCACTGTACTATATAACATTACTTCCATACATACATGTATATAAAAAAGGGCTTTGAAGTGCAGCAGACCGTCGATTAAGACGGTAGTTAGGGTCCTGAAAATGCAGTTTTAGATGAATCCGTGTTAAAGGAACTGAAGAACTTATGGGAAAAATAGGGTTACAACATTCCTGGGACCTCCAAAAAAGCCAAACTTTTTTTTTTGTCTCCACATCTTACAAAAATAAAAATAATAATGCAGCTGTTGTTCATTATTGTTACAATGTATGTTTTTTTCTGTTGCTTAATGCTAAAAATGCAACAGAAATAATATTTCTTACCTTAAATTGTGGTTGCTGGTGTTTGTCATAAGAACATAACAAAGGAGGAACACTGTAGCAGGCCTGTGGAGGGAGTAGAGAGGCATGCTGAGGCCCATCTGGGCTGAGGTGGATGGTAGTCCAGTCAGTCCAATCAGGCGAGTCAGTAGGTCAGTCAGTCAAGTCAGTACAGTCATTTAATTCAGTAGGTCACTCATTCAAGTCATTCAGTAAATCAGTTAAGTCGGTCATTCAAGTCAGTAAATCAGTCAAGTATGTAAGCCAGTCAGTGAATCGGTCAAGTCATTTGGTAAATCAGTAAATCAGGTCAGTCAGTAAGTCATTCATCCAGCTTCCAGCACTGAAATTTTTTCCTTACCGGGAAGCAGAACTGTTTAAATTTAATTTTACAAAATGTAATGATGATGAAAGTTTTTCTTTTTTTGGCCACCCTGCCTTGGTGGGAGACGGCCGATGTGTTAATAAAAAAAAAAAATATGCCTCAATTTGACAGTAGTTTAATGGAGAAAATGTTTTGAAAGAAACCATTTTAATCAACGGTCTACTGTTTGTTCAACAGTTTTTCTGAGGTTAAAAATGGGGGACCAAGTTAACGTAAAAATTTGGATTGCTGTCTGTTCATACACTTATAATGCAGGAAAAGTTAGCATCCTTAATGGATGAGATTCTATACAGCCACAGTATAGAAAGAATGACTTTTCTTTCTGTATTGGTAATTCATTACGTATTATTATGTAAGCGCATGTGCTTGACAACGTGTGTTTATGGTATACACATTTGTACATTCACATTTTGTAAAATATACACACACACATTAACCCTTAAACTGTTGACACATAGATCTACGTTCACATGTGTAACACTCCGAACGTAGATCTATGTTCGATTTTACATGCTTTCTTATGGGGAAAAACGTAGATCTACGTTTGGAGTGCTATGCATGTGAACGTAGATCTGTGTGTGGACAGTTTAAGGGTTAAGTATATATACACATTAGATACATTTACATGTTTTAAAATTAACATACACATTCATATTACAGTATAACCCCTTATCCATGGATTTGGTTGTCACTGTTTGTTATCCATGGTTTACCATGGTCTGAAAATAACCCTTAATTTTGCTTAATAATGGCCCCAAAGTGCAAAAGCAGTAATTATGGCAGTTCCTCAAAGCCTAAGAGAAGCGATCAGTAAAAAAGTGCTAATTCTTGACTAACTATGTAATTTATCAATTAAACTTTATCATAGGTATGTATGTAAACAAAAAACAACTTATGTATAGGGTTCTCTACTATCTGCGATTTTGGGTATCCACGGTAGGTCTTGGAACGTATCTCTCACAGATACAGGGAGACTACTGTATATCATATATGTATACATATGACAGATTGATGTACTGTATATCAGGACACTGTCTTATTATTATTGTGTGGGAGCACAAAATTCCAAGTACTTAATTAAGTTTGATCCAAGGAAGGGAAAGGTAGCTCAATCTCCTTGGATCAGAAGGTTTTTTTTTACCAGCATCAAAGAGCCCTTCTAAAAGAAAAACCATCATAGATTGTGCAAAAATTCAACCCTTTACAGATACGTAATTCCAAACGTACATACTCGGCAGGAAATGGCAAATTACATAATTTTTTATGTTATAGCATCTGAAATCACCAAAGGGTATGCAGATTTTGCATTATATCAGTAAATTAATTGTTTATAATAAAGAGATTATAATCCGACTTCATTGTTAGTGATAAGATATCTGAAATGTAATGCTAGTAGAGATTGTATCCACGTATTGTGATTGCCTGAAGTGCTCTGCATAACTATGAGCTTTCAGCATGCTCAAAAGTTTTGCCCATTTCTGTATAAACAATGTATGATGCTGAAATATAATTGTATTTGTATTTGTTGTATGTATTTAGATTCTCTTTGGTGCCACAGCTCTGAGGATGAGCATGGAGCATACAACTAACATGATGCTCCAAATGTCTAAAAGTAACAAGTTCATTTTTTTTTTTCATATTTTTTATTTTTACTATAATTTTAGTGAAACTCCTACTCCTCTTCCTCCTCTAATATATATATTAATTTTCTTCCTCTTCACTTTATATGGTATGTCTGGTTTATTCCATTTTTTTTGTTAGTGTATTACTATATGTAATTTTAATAAAGAAAGTTTTGTTTCATTTATTATTATTATTTTGCTATTAAATGCACAAGGTGCATGTGCTAAGCATTTTCAAAGATGTTTCTGCTTCACCCCAGGCAGTTACTTCTTGCAGTATTAAGTGCCGGGGTCATGAAGTGTGTGCAGGTTGACCCATTCTTGAATCTGGAAATGCTCTTGCTGGATATAGAAATATGACATGAAGAAATTGTAAAAGATTATTTTTCTATGAACGTGCATTTTGGATTGAATTAAGTACAGTGGTAACTCGGGATACGAACAGCTCAAAACTCAAACAATTATGTAAGTGTAGTTTTGGGGATCTGAAACGGATTAATCTAATTTACAATATTCCTTATGGGAACAAATTTGTTCGTTATTGGTACTCGAACAGCCTTCTGGAACGAATTAAGTTCTTATCCCAAGGTTCCACTGCATATCCAGGTGATTTTTTTTACTAAATAGGCTTTTTGGTACTTCTGTACTGTGTTTATCTACATATATAGATATTTAGTGAAGGGATTCGGGGAAACCGGTGATTTAGCCGGACTTGAGTACTGGAAATGGGAAGTACATTGCCTGCACTTTAATAGGAGGGGTTTGGGATATTGGCAGTTTGGAGGGATATGTTATATATCTTTATATATGCTTCTAAACTGTCATATCTGAGCGTCTCTGCAAAGACAGTGATTATGTATGAGTGAATGAAAGTGTTGAATGATGAAGAAAGTATTTTCTTTTTGGGGATTTCCTTTCTTTTTGGGTCGCCCTGCCTCGGTGGGAGATGGCCGACTTGTTGAAAAAAAAACATATGTAGATATTGCAGATACTATTGATACATGTATACAGTACATGTTGATAAAATGTGTGCTGTATTTTGAAAGTAATATGCTGTTGCTATGTTGTACTCTACAGTACGTATACGTACTATTGTAAGACGTGTCTGCATCGTTTCTAAATAAATTGCCATTTATACCTATCACAATCTAATTGAAACTGAATGATTGTTAAATGTATATACCAATTTTATCTATACTTTATATATTATTATGGTTATACAGTTTGTTTTATATATTATGCTATTTTATTATTATTATACTTTAACCTTGATTAAATTTTATTGAAACAAATAGAGAATTGCAGCCCATTTCACTCCCATCATACCTTCCAGCAGATTACCCTCTGAGAACTTAAATGAATGTTATTAAAAGATTTTTAATTCTTTTTCTTCTGTATAAGGAACATGAGCATCAGAGAGGGTAAAGCTGGCAGGCGGAGTGATTCTGTGTGGTCCCACTTTAGCAAAAGATGGACAGACGAAAAGCATTATGTTGTGATTTGTGTTCACTGTAAACAAAGGGTTAGTGCGAAGGTTGACCGGCTGAGGAGACACTTGAGGAAGTGTGTACCGTGTTACCATATAACAAAACCTGATATAGAGGGGATGGAGGACTCCCCATTGGCCAGTACAAGCAGTAGTGATCCTCAGCCAATAACCTCTGAGTGTCCTTCACATCTACCAAATGTAGACGCTTCATCCTCTCGGCTTTCTCCATCGTGGAAACTGGAGAATGTTCTTGTTGATAGTAAGGTTAGTGAGTGTCACACATCCACATCACTTGTTGGGATGAGCAAGTTGCTAAACAAGCTTCCTGAGTCACATTATCGCCACTTTACTGCTTGGAACACCCTTCCTTGCTTCTATGATCACCGAGCACTAGGCTGAGTCGTGCAAGTGCAGTTGTTTCAGCTTTTTGCTTTTGTGCGGGTTATAGGAATGCACTGTTAGATGCATCCTTGTGTGTTGTTTATGGATTAAGGAGATGATTTTTTTTTACTTTATTTCATGGTGTATGTATCATAAAAGCACATTATTTAAATTCCAACACCTTAGTAGAAATACTAAGTTTAGTAGTAGGGGGTGTAGATTATGAAACTGGCATTTAATATTGTAAGCCAAATCTGTAATCCTGATTCTCTGTACAGTTGAAAGAAAATGCAGCACTGTTGTCCTTTGTATTTTTTATGCTAATTCTAAGACTCTGTAAGTAAAATTGACTAATGAGGGCCAGCTTGGCTGGTGTATAAACATGAACTCTTAAGATCCAGTTTTGTAAGTATATCTTGTATTTTTATGTTATACATTGTTGGATATTAAGTAGTTTCTTTAAATGGATTGTTACCTGCACTCTGTAGCTCTGTTGTTTTATATTTTTGTATTGTATTTTGCATGCTTTGATTATATAGCGTATGGATGAATAGAAATGTGTACAAGTTGTTTTTGTTGGCTCCTGCTACCTCTTTTGAGTGTTGTGTCCTCCAGCCGTCGGGTAGGTGGAGTATGTGGGGGTGATAGAGATAAAGCTTGTTGTGTAGCACAGTTTCACAATCACACAAGAAATTTTGTGCCATCACTGCTTATTTGCTGCTGTATGCTAATGGGATTTTTATTCTCTTCATACTGTGTTAAACATAAATCTGATGCAATTATCTTCCTTAATAATAATCCTAGGAGATTACCCCAGGCTCTCATTCTACCCACAGGACTCTCCGCACTCCCCGTCCGCAATGGCGAACCAACAATACTGCCTCAAGTGGAACAACCACCAGTCAAACCTTTTGCGAGCCTTTGATCGCTTACTGCAGTCGGAATCTTTCACAGATGTTACCTTAGCCTGTGAAGGCAAGTCACTTAGGGCACACAAGGTTAGTGAACACAGCTTTAAGTGTCTAATGAGGATAAAATCATTTGTTTTATTGCTTATCAGCAGGGGAGAGAATTTTCTAATGATTTCTATGAATTTCAGTACATATTTTAACTTTTAGATTCCCATAAATTTAAAGAGAAAAATTGGAGGTATACATTAAAATTTTAGTGAAATTTCGGTAAGTTCTGTGGAAATTTCCCAGATAACATTTAGGTTTTTTAAATAAATCAATCAGTGTCCTTGAAAGCATGTGCTTCATCTGATTAAAAATCACATTGTTTAGCTTAAACAAATAGTGGTCTGTATAATTTAGGAAGGGTAGGGGATGTTTAGACTAAGTGTTTACATTGAAAACATTCAGTATAGAATGACTAAATTAATACATAGCATTAGAAATCTTCCTTATGAAGAAAGATTGAAGACTCTTAAATTACGTTCACTTGTTAGACGAAGAATGAGGGGAGACATGATCGAAGTGTATAAGTGGAAGATGGGTATTAATAAAGGGGATATTAATAAGGTCTTGAGGATATCTCTCCAAGAGAGAACCCGCAGTAATGGATTTAAATTAGACAAGTTTAGATTTAGAAAGGACGTAGGAATTTGAAATATGGTAGTTGATGAGTGGAACAGTCTTCCTAGTTGGGTTATTGAGGCTAGGACTTTGGGTAGTTTCAAATTTAGGTTGGATAAATATATGAGTGAGAGGGGTTGGATTTGAGTGGGACTTGCAAATGAGTGGATAGAGTTATCAGAGCTTATTTCTTGGGTAGCATTGAAAATTAGGCTGGGCAAATGTTTTGTTAGTGGGATGGATTGTAAAGGACCTGCCTAGTATGGGCCAACAGGCCTGCTGCAGTGATCCTCCTTTCTTATGTTCTTGAAGGATATAAGTGAACAGTATTTAAATGGATGAAGAACTGTTTGTTACATTAATGGATTTATAAGAAGCATATTATAGGGTGGATAGGGAAGCAAGGTGGTAGATGTTGCAATTGTGTAATTTGTAGTTTGTTACTAAAAGCAGTAAACAGTATTTTTGAGGAAAGTGAGGCTCAGGGTAGGGTGTGGAGGAGAGAAGGAAACCATTTTCCAGTAAAAGAAAGGCTTAAACAGGGATGTGATAGGGAGCATTGAAAAAATACAAATTTTAGAAATGCAAGCTGCACTTTTCAGGCATTATTTGTATGGTCACAACAAGCTTCTGTGCAAAATTTCAGACTTTCATGCCTGTTTACCCTGCAGCATTGCGATCGACTTTTCGTCAAATTATACTCCATTGAAAGCAATTAATTATAACTTATTGGTTGTCAGGATGATAATCAAGTGTACGTGGTTTATATCATTTTTGGTTGTGAAGATTGTATAATGAAATGTACATGGGTTATATCAGTCATCAACTATTTAATTTTAAACTATTACAAGTTATAAGTGATGTCTTTCTTGGAGCAGAACTTGGGCATCACTTTCCTGGAAAATATTCTTTGCCTGATATATCCATCTCTTGCCTTCTGTCCAGAGCAAGCTTCAGTCATCAGTTTTATCCCTCTCTCAACAGCTTGAGTGTTGTTTGGTCACTTGGGCACCTCCAGTGGAGTCTTAAATATTTTCAGAACCTGCTGATCTGATAGAGAAGCAATGAAATGAGGCTCAGTTTTGAGTTTAGCCTTCCAGTCAATCATGGAATGGTAGTTCTTTGCTTGCCACTTTAGTTTGGGAATCACTACTTGTCTTGAGTTGACAATAGGGGCCACATTGTCATTTTCTTCATCTTCACTGTCATCCTCATCATCAGTGTAGATTAACAAGTCCTCATCAACAGCATCAGCAGAATCTTCTCCATCCTCATCAGAGCTCTCAGTACTTTCTTTGGTCTGCTGATTCTCTTCTCTAATTTTTCTTTTCATTGAGACAGCTTTGTCTCTCACAGTCATGTCTTAATCAGCGTACATACCAAGAAGCAGCTGATCTGTGTGAGCAAAGTAGGAATTTCTTTGGACAGTCTTCTTTACTATCTTCTTTTCTTCACTGTTCAGATGTCTCATAAATTGCAGTAACTGGAAGATGTTCTTTGGACCATGTCTGACAATGAGGGTGCAGCTTGATGTGGAGCCACATTGGAGCACTGAATTTTAAAATCATAATGACAACTCTTTTCAGCTTCTGACTGGGTCTTGATGTTGCCACATACAGCCTAAGGATCCTATTCCACCTTGACACACACAGTGGATCTGGTTGAAGAGCAGCCAGGTCATCATCAACCACACCTGTGATCACTCCTTTGCAAATCCTATATAAGTATTTCTGGTCCCAAGACAGATCCTCTGCCACCTTGTCATTCAGGGCAGGAAAATGAGTGAAATTGACTGGCTGGAAAGCAACATCTCGCAGCTCAGACAGAGGATCCATGATTTGCTTGCCAGTGGGACCCCTCCATTGTTCAGGACCACTTGACTTACCGTCATAGTGGTAGAAAACGGCCCAGAATGGCAGCTCATTTCCATGAAGCTGACAAATGAAATAATGGACCGGATGACCAAGCAACATTTCAAGATGATGAATGGCTCCATTGTCAGCTTTGACATTCACGTTGGTTCCATCACTACCAATACATACAACAGGCTGTCAAGTTAGTTTCTGTTCCATCAGAAATGTATAGACAGTCTTGGCAATCTCCTTTCCATGTCCTGACTTGGGAGTCACATGAGTGAGATATTCAGTGCCAGGCTCCACCATGATGACAATGATCTTTCACTACTATCTTTGGACTCCATTTCTTGGTCTTCTCGTTCTTTGTCATTACATGAGTGGAGGTCTTCTTATTTTTCTTTTTTTTTTAACACATCGGTCGATTCCCACCAAGGCAGGGTGGGATTCACTCCATTACTCTCTTGCCAGAGGGGTGCTTTACACTACAGTTATGAAACTATAACATTAACACCCCTCCTTCAGAGTGCAGACACTGTACTTCCCATCTCCAGGACTCAAGTCCGGCCCACCAGTTTCCCTGAATCCCTTCATAAATATTGTTCACACTCCAACAGCACGTCAAGTATTAAAAACCATTTGCCTCCATTCACTCCTATCAAATATGCTCACGCATGCTTGCTGGAAGTCCAAGCCCCTTGCACACAAAACCTTTTTTACCCCCTCCCTCCAACCTTTCCTAGGCCAACCCCTATCCCGCCTTCCCTCCACTACAGATTTATACACTCTTGAAGTCATTCTGTTTTGTTCCATTCTCTCTACATGTCCAAACCACCTCACAGAAGAAGTACAAAGGGACATACAGGATATTGCAAGAAACCCAAAATATTTCTATTCCTATACAAAATCCAAGCTAAAAACTACCTGTAGAATTGGACCACTACTGAGAGGGGACTCGTATACTGACGATGAAGAGGAAATGAGTGAAATCCTAAAAGAACAGTACGAGTCAGTGTTCAGCAACGCACTAAATAACAGCAAGGTAGAAAATGCAGAAATATTTTTCACTCCAGAAGAAGGCCGCACAGACCAACTAACTGACATTAGTACAAATCCCATAGTTTTCAAAAAAGAAATGGAAAACATGCCCACTCACTCAGCACCTGGACCAGATTCATGGAATGCTCTGTTTATAAAGAAGTGCAAAGTTACCACTAGCACGAGCCCTCAGTATTCTTTGGAGAAAGAGCTTAGATCTAGGTGAAATACCAGAAGCCTTAAAGAGTGCTGACATAGCTCCTTTGCATAAGGGAGGAAGTAGAGCACTAGCTAAAAATTACAGACCAGTAGCCCTAACCTCACACATCATAAAAATCTTCGAAAGAGTGATGAGATGGCAGATTACAAATTTCATTGAGCAGCACAACCAACATAACCCGAACCAGCATGGTTTTAGAGCAGGACAATCATGCCGGTCACAGCTGCTGAATCATTATGACAGAATTACGGAGGCATTGGCGGACGACCAAAATGCAGATGTGATTTACAGATTTTGCAAAGGCGTTTGACAAATGCGATCGTGGAGTGATAGCGCACAGAATGAAAGCCAGGCAGGCAGATGGATTTTCGGTTTCCTAACACACACAGTACAAAAAGTAGTAGTGAACAGGGTAAGATCCAGCACCAGTGAGGTCAAATGCTCAGTGCCCCAAGGCACTGTCCTGGCACCTCTGCTGTTTCTCATCCTCATAGCAGACATAGACAAAAACACCCGGCACACATTTGCATCTTCATTTGCAGATGACACTAAAATAAGCATGAAAGTCACCACAGTAGAGGACACTAAAAAAGAACAAGAAGACATAAACAGGGTTTTCCAGTGGGCAGTGGAGAACAACATGATGTTCAGTGGTGATAAGTTCCAGCTGCTTAGGTATGGAAAGAATGAAGAACTCAAAAGGAACACTATATACAAAACTCAAGAGGGTCACCAAATAGAATGTAAGGAACATGTAAAAGGCCTAGGAATAATTATGTCAGTGGACCTTTCTTTTAAAGACCATAACAAGACAAAGATCACAATAGCCAGGAAGATGACGGGGTTGAGTATTGAGAACTTTCAAAACAAGGGAAATAATGCCGATGGTGACACTCTTCAAATCGCTAGTGCTCCCTCGCTTAAAATATTGCTCAGTGCTGACGGCCCCATTCAAAGGAGGAGAAATATCAGAGCTGGAACAAATACAGAGATCGTTTACAGCTCACATTGAGCCTGTAAAGCACCTAAACTACTGGGAACGCTTGCAAGTCTTGAACATGTATTCCTTGGAGCAGAGGAGAGAGAGATACATAATAATATATATATACCTATAGGTAGTAGGTTGGTAGACAGCAACCACCCAGGGAAGTACTACCGTCCTGCCAGATGACTGTGAAACAAAAACCTGTAACTGTTTTGCATGATGGTAGGATTGCTGGTTTCTTTTTCTGTCTCATAAACACGCTAGATAACAGGGATATCTTGCTACTCCTACTTACACTTTGGTCACACTTCACAGACACGCACATGCATATATATATACATACATCTAGGTTTTTCTCCTTTTTCTAAATAGCTCTTGTTCTTCTTTATTTCTTCTATTGTCCATGGGGAAGTGGAAAAGAATCTTTCCTCCATAAGCCATGCGTGTCGTATGAGGAGACTAAAATGCCGGGAGCAATGGGCTAGTAACCCCTTCTCCTGTAGACATTTACTAAAAAAGAGAAGAAGAAAAAATTTATAAAACTGGGATGCTTAAATGTGCGTGGATGTAGTGCGGATGACAAGAAACATATGATTGCTGATGTTATGAATGAAAAGAAGTTGGATGTCCTGGCCCTAAGCGAAACAAAACTGAAGGGGGTAGGAGAGTTTCAGTGGGGGGAAATAAATGGGATTAAATCTGGAGTATCTGAGAGAGTTAGAGCAAAGGAAGGGGTAGCAGTAATGTTAAATGATCAGTTATGGAAGGAGAAAAGAGAATATGAATGTGTAAATTCAAGAATTATGTGGATTAAAGTAAAGGTTGGATGCGAGAAGTGGGTCATAATAAGCGTGTATGCACCTGGAGAAGAGAGGAATGCAGAGGAGAGAGAGAGATTTTGGGAGATGTTAAGTGAATGTATAGGAGCCTTTGAACCAAGTGAGAGAGTAATTGTGGTAGGGGACCTGAATGCTAAAGTAGGAGAAACTTTTAGAGAGGGTGTGGTAGGTAAGTTTGGGGTGCCAGGTGTAAATGATAATGGGAGCCCTTTGATTGAACTTTGTATAGAAAGGGGTTTAGTTATAGGTAATACATATTTTAAGAAAAAGAGGATAAATAAGTATACAAGATATGATGTAGGGCGAAATGACAGTAGTTTGTTGGATTATGTATTGGTAGATAAAAGACTGTTGAGTAGACTTCAGGATGTACATGTTTATAGAGGGGCCACAGATATATCAGATCACTTTCTAGTTGTAGCTACACTGAGAGTAAAAGGTAGATAGGATACAAGGAGAATAGAAGCATCAGGGAAGAGAGAGGTGAAGGTTTATAAACTAAAAGAGGAGGCAGTTAGGGTAAGATATAAACAGCTATTGGAGGATAGATGGGCTAATGAGAGCATAGGCAATGGGGTCGAAGAGGTATGGGGTAGGTTTAAAAATGTAGTGTTAGAGTGTTCAGCAGAAGTTTGTGGTTACAGGAAAGTCGGTGCAGGAGGGAAGAGGAGCGATTGGTGGAATGATGATGTAAAGAGAGTAGTAAGGGAGAAAAAGTTAGCATATGAGAAGTTTTTACAAAGTAGAAGTGATGCAAGGAGGGAAGAGTATATGGAGAAAAAGAGAGAGGTTAAGAGAGTGGTGAAGCAATGTAAAAAGAGAGCAAATGAGAGAGTGGGTGAGATGTTATCAACAAATTTTGTTGAAAATAAGAAAAAGTTTTGGAGTGAGATTAACAAGTTAAGAAAGCCTAGAGAACAAATGGATTTGTCAGTTAAAAATAGGAGAGGAGAGTTATTAAATGGAGAGTTAGAGGTATTGGGAAGATGGAGGGATCGCGGGAAGAACTAAAAGCCATAAATGAAATCGAAAGAAACCCAAAGTATTTCTTCTCCTATGCCAAATCAAAATCGAGAACAACGTCCAGTATTGGGCCCCTACTTAAACAAGATGGGTCCTACACAGATGACAGCAAGGAAATGAGTGAGCTACTCAAGTCCCAATATGACTCAGTTTTTAGCAACCCGCTAACCAGACTGAGAGTCGAAGATCAAAATGAATTTTTTATGAGAGAGCCACAAAATTTGATTAACACAAGCCTATCCGATGTTATCCTGACGCCAAATGACTTCGAACAGGCGATAAATGACATGCCATGCACTCTGCCCCAGGGCCAGACTCATGGAACTCTGTGTTCATCAAGAACTGCAAGAAGCCCCTATCACGAGCCTTTTCCATCCTATGGAGAGGGAGCATGGACACGGGGGTCGTCCCACAGTTACTAAAAACAACAGACATAGCCCCACTCCACAAAGGGGGCAGTAAAGCAACAGCAAAGAACTACAGACCAATAGCACTAACATCCCATATCATAAAAATCTTTGAAAGGGTCCTAAGAAGCAAGATCACCACCCATCTAGAAACCCATCAGTTACACAACCCAGGGCAACATGGGTTTAGAACAGGTCGCTCCTGTCTGTCTCAACTATTGGATCACTACGACAAGGTCCTAAATGCACTAGAAGACAAAAAGAATGCAGATGTAATATATACAGACTTTGCAAAAGCCTTCGACAAGTGTGACCATGGCGTAATAGCGCACAAAATGCGTGCTAAAGGAATAACAGGAAAAGTCGGTCAATGGATCTATAATTTCCTAACCAACAGAACACAGAGAGTAGTCGTCAACAGAGTAAAGTCCGAGGCAGCTACGGTGAAAAGCTCTGTTCCACAAGGCACAGTACTCGCTCCCATCTTGTTCCTCATCCTCATATCCGACATAGACAAGGATGTCAGCCACAGCACCGTGTCTTCCTTTGCAGATGACACCCGAATCTGCATGACAGTGTCTTCCATTGCAGACACTGCAAAGCTCCAGGCGGACATCAACCAAATCTTTCAGTGGGCTGCAGAAAACAATATGAAGTTCAACGATGAGAAATTTCAATTACTCAGATATGGTAAACATGAGGAAATTAAATCTTCATCAGAGTACAAAACAAATTCTGGCCACAAAATAGAGCGAAACACCAACGTCAAAGACCTGGGAGTGATCATGTCGGAGAATCTCACCTTCAAGGACCATAACATTGTATCAATCGCATCTGCTAGAAAAATGACAGGATGGATAATGAGAGCCTTCAGAACTAGGGAGGCCAAGCCCATGATGACACTCTTCAGGTCACTTGTTCTATCTAGGCTGGAATATTGCTGCACACTAACAGCACCTTTCAAGGCAGGTGAAATTGCCGACCTAGAAAATGTACAGAGAACTTTCACGGCGCGCATAACGGAGATAAAACACCTCAATTATTGGGAGTGCTTGAGGTTCCTAAACCTGTATTCCCTGGAACGCAGGAGGGAGAGATACATGATTATATACACCTGGAAAATCCTAGAGGGACTAGTACCGAACTTGCACACGAAAATCACTCACTACGAAAGCAAAAGACTTGGCAGACGATGCACCATCCCCCCAATGAAAAGCAGGGGTGTCACTAGCACGTTAAGAGACCATACAATAAGTGTCAGGGGCCCGAGACTGTTCAACTGCCTCCCAGCACACATAAGGGGGATTACCAACAGACCCCTGGCAGTCTTCAAGCTGGCACTGGACAAGTACCTAAAGTCAGTTCCGGATCAGCCGGGCTGTGGCTCGTATGTTGGTTTGCGTGCAGCCAGCAGCAACAGCCTGGTTGATCAGGCTCTGATCCACCAGGAGGCCTGGTCACAGACCGGGCCACGGGGGCGTTGACCCCCGGAGCTCTCTCCAGGTAAACTCCAGGTAATAGGGAAGCTGTGATTTCGTGTATAGGGCAAGGAGGAATAACATCTTGTAGGAGTGAGGAAGAGCCAGTTGTGAGTGTGGGGGAAGTTCGTGAGGCAGTAGGTAAAATGAAAGGGGGTAGGGCAGCCGGGATTGATGGGATAAAGATAGAAATGTTAAAAGCAGGTGGGGATATAGTTTTGGAGTGGTTGGTGCAATTATTTAATAAATGTATGGAAGAGGGTAAGGTACTTAGGGATTGGCAGAGAGCATGCATAGTTCCTTTGTATAAAGGCAAAGGGGATAAAAGAGAGTGCAAAAATTATAGGGGGATAAGTCTGTTGAGTATACCAGGTAAAGTGTATGGTAGAGTTATAATTGAAAGAATTAAGAGTAAGACGGAGAATAGGATAGCAGATGAACAAGGAGGCTTTAGGAAAGGTAGGGGGTGTGTGGACCAGGTGTTTACAGTGAAACATATAAGTGAACAGTATTTAGATAAGGCTAAAGAGGTCTTTGTGGCATTTATGGATTTGGAAAAGGCGTATGACAGGGTGGATAGGGGGGCAATGTGGCAGATGTTGCAAGTGTATGGTGTAGGAGGTAGGTTACTGAAAGCAGTGAAGAGTTTTTACGAGGATAGTGAGGCTCAAGTTAGAGTATGTAGGAAAGAGGGAAATTTTTTCCCAGTAAAAGTAGGCCTTAGACAGGGATGTGTGATGTCACCGTGGTTGTTTAATATATTTATAGATGGGGTTGTAAGAGAAGTAAATGCGAGGGTCTTGGCAAGAGGCGTGGAGTTAAAAGATAAAGAATCACACACAAAGTGGGAGTTGTCACAGCTGCTCTTTGCTGATGACACTGTGCTCTTGGGAGATTCTGAAGAGAAGTTGCAGAGATTGGTGGATGAATTTGGTAGGGTGTGCAGAAGAAGAAAATTAAAGGTGAATACAGGAAAGAGTAAGGTTATGAGGATAACAAAAAGATTAGGTGATGAAAGATTGAATATCAGATTGGAGGGAGAGAGTATGGAGGAGGTGAACGTATTCAGATATTTGGGAGTGGACGTGTCAGCGGATGGGTCTATGAAAGATGAGGTGAATCATAGAATTGATGAGGGAAAAAGAGTGAGTGGTGCACTTAGGAGTCTGTGGAGACAAAGAACTTTGTCCTTGGAGGCAAAGAGGGGAATGTATGAGAGTATAGTTTTACCAACGCTCTTATATGGGTGTGAAGCGTGGGTGATGAATGTTGCAGCGAGGAGAAGGCTGGAAGCAGTGGAGATGTCATGTCTGAGGGCAATGTGTGGTGTGAATATAATGCAGAGAATTCGTAGTTTGGAAGTTAGGAGGAGGTGCGGGATTACCAAAACTGTTGTCCAGAGGGCTGAGGAAGGGTTGTTGAGGTGGTTCGGACATGTAGAGAGAATGGAGCGAAACAGAATGACTTCAAGAGTGTATCAGTCTGTAGTGGAAGGAAGGCGGGGTAGGGGTCGGCCTAGGAAAGGTTGGAGGGAGGGGGTAAAGGAGGTTTTGTGTGCGAGGGGCTTGGACTTCCAGCAGGCATGCGTGAGCGTGTTTGATAGAAGTGAATGGAGACAAATGGTTTTTAATACTTGACGTGCTGTTGGAGTGTGAGCAAAGTAACATTTATGAAGGGATTCAGGGAAACCGGCAGGCCGGACTTGAGTCCTGGAGATGGGAAGTACAGTGCCTGCACTCTGAAGGAGGGGTGTTAATGTTGCAGTTTAAAAACTGTAGTGTAAAGCACCCTTCTGGCAAGACAGTGATGGAGTGAATGATGGTGAAAGTTTTTCTTTTTCGGGCCACCCTGCCTTGGTGGGAATCGGCCAGTGTGACAATAAAAAAAAAAAATAATAATAATATTTATACCTGGAAAATACTCGAGGGCCTGGTCCCAAATCTGCACACTGTCATAACAACATACTGGAGTGAGAGATATGAGAGGAAGTGTGAAATAAACCCAGTGAGGAGCAGGGGTGCAGTGGGGACAATATGGGAACACTATATCAACATTCAGGGTCCCAGACTATTCAACATCCTACCAGAAGATATCAGAAACATGGCTGGAACAAGTGTAGAAGCTTTCAAGAGGAAGCTGGACAAGTATCTTCACCAGGTGCCAGATCAACCAGGCCATGATGGATATGTGGGGCAGCAGGCCTCCAGCAGCAACAGCCTGGTTGACCAGGCAAGCACCAGACGAGCCTGGCCAGTGGCTGGGCTCAGAGAGTAGATAAACTCTCGAAACAATTTAAAGGTATACATGGGGTCGTAAAGAAACAAATACTAGGAAGTTTGAGTGAAGTGTGAGATTAAAAAATAATGAATCTTATATAAAGTGTGAGTTGCCACAGTTGCTCTTTGCCAGTGGCACAATACTTTTGGGAGATTATGAAGAGAAGTTCATAGGTTGGTGAGCAAGTTTGGGAGGGTGTGTAAAAGAAAATCAAATATGAACATAGAAAAGAACAAGGTGATGAGAGTAACAAAATGTTTTGGCAATGAAAAAATTGAATATTGGATTGAAGGGAGTATGGAGGAAATAATGTACAGTTTTCAGATATTTGGGAGTGGTTGTGTTGGGAGATTAATACATGATTAAGACAAAGTGACCTACAGAATACTTGAAGGAAAAAAGGTGCACAAAGTGCTGAGGAGTATGTGGAGAGAAAGAAAGTTTATGAAGACTTAAGACCTCATATACCAGAGTATAGTGGTGCTGTTAAACCTCAGTTTAACAGACCTCTGTTTAATGGGTTTTGAGTATATTGGACAAATTATTTGGCTATACAAATGCTTGTTGCAATAGTCTGCATTGAGTTTTTATCCATTAGTGATAGTGTGTGTCCAGTAGGCTCCCTATACAATAGACTTAATCTGCTGTATCAGGAAATTAGAATATGGTGTAGGTGTATACCTGTGACCAGTTTCAAGGTCTCTAATATCCTGCAGTTCAGCCTGAGGCCAGGTTTCCCTGATGACCTCTGGTCAACCAGGCTGTTTCTACTAGTGACTCACTGGCTCACGTAACAATCACAAACTTGTAGCAGGAAGATATCCAGTTTCTTCTTGAAAACATCATTCTTAATTTTGGCAATATTTCTGATACTTGCTAGTAATACATATGTTGAAGAATCATAGACTACAAAAATTGACATGATGTATAATTATGCCCATGGGGCCCATGCTCTTTGTTGGATTTATTCTACACTCTCTCCCATAGCTTTCATTCCAGTAAGTTGTTACAGAAGAGGAAAGGTTTTTGAGGTAATTTGGGCACTTAAAGAGGATGGAGAAGAAAAGCACAACCAGGAGGGTGTTTAAATCCATGGTGGAAGGAAAGAGGGATAGGGGTTATCTCAGGAATGGTTAGAAGGGAGGATGTAAAGGAAGCTTTAGGGGATGGAGTGTGTGTTAGATCAAGTATTTCAAGATGGATGGTTCTAATGATTTGGCATGCTGCTGCAGTGCCAGAATAGTAACATTTATGAAGGGATTTAGGGGAAACCAGTAGTCATACTTTAGTCCTAGGGATCTTGCAGTTAAGATCGTTATTTGACTTGTGATGTCTGCATACTTCTAGCAAGACAGAAATTTACATTGGCTACCAAGCTCTGTGTATAAGTAGCTCTTCTACTTCTGCAATAAATAAATTAATTCTTGACTGTTGGTCAAATGAAACTGTGTGATTATCAGTAGTATCAGTTGTCAGTAGTACTGTGCCTCATACCAGTAACCGTTAGGTGAATCACTCACTAACTGTTACGTGATTCATCTAACGGTTACTGGAATGAGGCACAGTACTACTGATAAGAAGGTATAGTGAAATGGAGACAATTTTTGTCATTTTAAACTGGAAATGGCCTGAAAAAGGGCTCAAGGGGCAAAAATTATAGATTTCGGATGAGTTTCATGAGGAAAAGTAGACCTTCCCTTACTCAAGTTTGTTTTATGGGTTTTTACTAGGTATGCTTTATTTATTGGGATGGTCTAAACCAGGGGATTCCAACCTTTTCTATGTTCCACACCCCTAGGAAATGTTTGATTAATGTTGCACCCAACAAAAGTAATATCACATTTGAAGATGAGGAAGTCAAATTTCTAATTTTTGAATCATAAATTGAACCAAATACAGTACTACAGGTGAACAAATTAAACTCTTTGTTGCAACCCCTGAAATGCCATCTCACACCCCGGAGGGGGTGTCTACCCCAGGTTGGGAGCCCCTGGTCTTAACCATGACCAAGTATTTTTTGTTATGGTGTATTAGTCAAGAAATTAGGGGGAAAAAATAACATTGATTTTTTTGTGTGACTAGATTCAAATTGGAGGGCAAATGTTATATAGGAAAGGCTGGGGAAAGTACAGTGGACCCCCGGTTTGCGATGTCATCGGTATTCGATACATTTTAACACAAAATTTTTGCCTCTGTTCCCGTTAAAAAACCCGGTATACGATTCGTCCGAGACGTGTCCACGTGTGTGCCTGTGTTTACAAGCCAGCCAGTGTGCTCGCATCTAAGGATACATTCGGTGCATTCCATATTATCACAGTGTTTTTGGTGCTTGTTTCTGCAAAATAAGTCACCATGGGCCCCAAGAAAGCTTCTAGTGCCAACCCTTTGAGAAAAAGGGTGCTAATGACTATTGAAATGAAGAAAGAGATACGTAATTGCAAAGTACGAAAGTGGAGTGCGTGTGTCGGAGCTGGCCAGGTTGTATACAAAACCCCAATCAACCATCTCTACTATAGTGACCAGGAAAACGGCAGTCAAGGAAGCTATTGTTGCAAAAGGTGCAACTGTGGCTACAAAACAGCGACCGCAAGTGTTATTAGAAGATGTTGAGAGACTGTTATTGGTGTGGATAAATGAAAAACAGATAGCAGGAGATAGCATCTCTCAAGCGATCATTTGTGAAAAGGCTAGGCAGTTGCATGACGATTTGGTAAAGAAATTGCCTGCAACTAGTGGTGATGTGAGTGAATTTAAGGCCAGCAAAGGTTGGTTTGAAAGATTTAAGAATCGTAGTGGCATACATAGTGTGATTAGACATGGTGAGGCTGCCAGTGACTCTCAAGCTGGTCCTAGTGGCATTAAAAGAAGAAGGGAAGTAACCCCAGAAAAGGACTTGCTACTTCAAGTCCTATTGGAAGGGGATTCCCCATCTAAACAATAAGTTCGACACTCTCCCCTCCTCCCATCCCATCAATCATCACCAGATCTTCATTAAAGGTAAGTGTCATGTATTCTATTGTTAGTAGAGTACTACAAACTGTGCATGTCTTCTTCAGTTTGTGTGCATTAAACTTCATATTTCATGTGGTAAATTTTGTTTTTTCATACTTTTGGGTGTCTTGCACGGATTAATTTGATTTCCATTATTTCTTATGGGGAAAATTGATTCGCTTTTCGATAATTTTGGTTTACGATGAGCTTTCAGGAATGGATTAATATCGCAAACCGGGGGTCCACTGTAGTTAATGAACAGAGGGAAGATATTAGTGCCTGGAATGCCTAAAGTGTTTGTTTTGTATTCTGTTTTTAAATTGGAATTTATTGAAAATAACTGTAAAATCAGTCAAATTACCAACTTCTGGATACAGTAGGGAAGTTCTGATGGGAGAATGGGCAGTGTCTTGCAATGTGGATAGGAGGATATGTATACTAGTGAAATAGCTAGGAATGGGGTTGGTTTGTGCACTGGAATTGGCTTAAATTAGGCCTCAAATTGGGAGAAATTACTGTTGCATAAAGGGCTTCCTGCCTGTGTAATTCTGTATTACATACATAAAAAAAATTCATTTAACCCTTTGACTGTTTCAGGCCCCTCTCTGAAACTGTCATTCTATGTCGCTCAATTTTTGAAAAAAAAAAAAATTATTTTTTCTTATGAAATGATAGAGAATCTTTTCCCGATGGTAATGACACCAAAAGTTCGAAATTTGGTCGAAAACTCGTGGAATTATGCTCCCGCGAAGTTAGCGGTCTCGGCGACATATGCGTATCGGCGATTTCGCCGAATTTGAGCCCTATTTTCAGCCAATTCCATTGTTCCAGTTGACCAAACTCATAGCTATTTCTTTAGAACTCCATTTTATCTATCAGCTGAGTACAAGAAACCTCCCATTTACTAATTTGGACTACCCAATATGGCGGTCAGAAATTGGCAATTTGGCCAATTTCACACAAAATAAAAAAGATGCCAATTTCAAAATAGGGTCCAGAATAAACAAGGTAGACATTCGTGGCACTAAAATAACATATGCTCTGTTCATTAGTCACATCTCTAGGCCCCTCTTATATTATTATTGCTTTCTATTTTGATTTTTTATTCATACAAAAAAATACGAAATTTACTGTTATGCAGACGACTGCATTATTGTAAAAATGGTATAAATAATATCAGTGCACTAGTGAAAGAATATTAGACTCCCCAGTTGACGTGTATTGGACGTGTGGTGTGATTTATTTACTCTTGAACATTGGTAAAAATCGAACATTTCTGCTACTTTGAGCTCAGTTTCAAGGTCGTTTTCATCGTAAAAGTAATGAAAATCATCTCTATTTCTGTAATATGTTTTCCATTTTATCACCTAAGACCATGAAAACGCGAATACAACGATAAATACTATACGAAAATGCACCTCAAAGTCGGCGTTTTATTCCAAAAAAACGATCAGAGTTTTTTTTTTCTCATTATGCAATGTGTGCTGCAGGATTTTTTTTATGTGGTGCACACTGACCACACAGACCCATTCTCTCACATGTGGGCCTACCAGCTTTCTCCCACTTGATTTGAAGCCGCTAGAATTATTGAGTATATATACGTCAGAAACATTGGCTCGTAAGACGTATTTATACGTCGAAAACAGTCAAAGGGTTAAAACATGCTCTTCTATTTTAGAGAACTTTTTTTTTTAATACCAACAAAGAAAGGGCTTTTAATTTGGGGGGGGGGGGTGTTGGCAGTGA
Source organism: Cherax quadricarinatus (assembly GCF_038502225.1). Classification (NCBI taxonomy): domain Eukaryota; kingdom Metazoa; phylum Arthropoda; class Malacostraca; order Decapoda; family Parastacidae; genus Cherax; species Cherax quadricarinatus. The sequence goes on along the minus strand of NC_091343.1, from coordinate 20,505,304 downwards.
AAAGGTCAACTCCCTACATTGTTGCAACCCACAAATTACAAGTGCTGAGAGTATCAAGATTAAACAAAAAAAAAATCTGAAATAATGGAGTTTTTCTAAAGGTAATGATGCCAAAATGCAGAATTTCATAGGACATTGCCATAATTATGCAAGTGCAAAGCTGGTGGTCTGGGTGTACTTTATGTATCAGTGATTTTGCCCATTTTGCATTCTCTTTTCAACCAATTCCATTGCTCAGGTCTACCAAATTTCTAGCAATTTTGCTAGTATGCCTTTCATTCTATCGATTGAGTGCAAAATACTGCCCATTCAAATATCAGAACAGCCCTATAAAGTGCACAGAATTAAGTATTTTGGCCAATTTTATACAAAACTTATCAAATTCCAATTTAAAAACAAAGTCCAAAATAAATGCTGTAGGCATTCCAATTACTAAATGAACCTATCCTCTGTTCATTAGTCACATCCTCAGGCCTCTCCTTTGTAACATTTGCCCTCCATCTTGAAACCATCATCATAAAAAATTGAAGTTTTGCCATGTTTAATAATAATAATAATAATTTTATTTCTACAAGTATACGTACAAGGTATACAGACCTAGCTGACGTCAGTGACATACTACTAGTGTGTAGAAACCCGCTTGTTATGCTCTGGGTGAACATAGACAACCGGTGTAAAGAAATATGCCCAATGTTTCTACCCTCACTGGGAATCGAACCCAGACCCTTGCTGTGTGAAGCAAGAGTTTAGCCTGTCCCAGTAATTGAAGCAGACCCAGTATTAACACATAAAACAAACCAGGGGGGTAGGGGGGCTTTTTCCTTCCCCAGGAAAATGGCCAAAAATTTAATACAGCCTCTCCTCACTTAACCCTTTGACTGTCACGGCCGTATATATACGTCTTACGAGGTACCGTGTTTGACGTATATATACTCATAAATTCTAGCGGCTTCAAATCAAGCAGGAGAAAGCTGGTAGGCTCACAAGTGAGAGAATGGGTCTGTGTGGTCAGTGTGCACCATATAAAAAAAAATCCTGCAGCACGCAGTGCATAATGAGAAAAAAAAAACTCCGACCGTTTTTTTTTTTAATTAAAATGCCGACTTTGTGGTCTATTTTCGTATAGTATTTATAGTTGTATTATCGTTTTCTTGGTCTCATTTGATAGAATGGAAAACATATTATAGAAATAGAGGTGATTTTGATTGATTTTACTATAAAAAGAACCTAGAAATGGAGCTCAAAGTAGGGGAAATGTTTGATTTTTGCCAATGTTCAAAAGTAAACAAATGATGACATTGTCCATTAAATGTCCAACTAGCCATTCTAATATGCAGTCATGAATGGGTTGATGTTATTTATACAATTATTACAGTATTACAGTAGTCTGCATAATAGTAAGTCTTCCATTTTTTGTTTGAATAAAAATTCAAAATAGAAAGCATGAGTAATATCAGAGGGGCCTGAAGACATGACTGATGAACAAAGAAAATGTTATTTTAGAGCCAGGAATATCTGCATTGTTCATTCTGGACCTTATTTTGAAATTGTATATTTTTTAGTTTTCGTGAAATTGGCCAAATTGCAAATTTCTGACCACATTATTAGGTAATTGAAATCGGTAAATGGGCAGTTTCTTGTGGTCAATCGATAGAAAAAATGGAGTTCTAAAGAAATAGCTATGAGTTTGGGCGACTGGAACAACAGAATTAGCCGAAAATAGGGCTCAAAGTGGGCGAAATCGCCGATTTGTAAACAGCGCCGAGGTCGCTAACTTAGCGAGAGCATAATTCCGTCAGTTTTCCATCAAATTTCGTTTTTTTGGTGTCATTACAATTGGGAAAAGATTCTCTATCATTTCATAAGAAAAAATTATTTTTTTGTTTTTAAATTTTGCGACACCAGGAGACACCTCAGGATTGGGGGCTGCGACAGTCAAGGGGTTAACGACGGAGTTACGTTCCTAATACTACATCGATCAACAAATTTGTCGCTAAATGAGGGGAATACTATAATGGTAGTGGGTTTATGTCAGCCATCTTTAATATTGCTTTATTGTCACCCTTGCACCATTTATAACATTTTTAGTAAATTTTTAAATGTTGTACAGTAGTGTACTTTACGTATATTGTAATAAACAGAATAGAGGAAATCAGCTCTAACATATATTATTTAGGTATGCATACTGGTCAGAGAGCCTGTCGTAAGTCCAAGTTGTCGGTAAATGAGTACATCACAAAGTGGGGAAAGGCTGCATTCTGCTAATTTAACTCTTTGACTGTTGCAGGCCCCTTTCTGAAACCATCATTCTATGTCGATAAATTTTTGGAAAAAAAAAAATATATTTTTTCTTATGAAATGATAGATAATCTTTTCCCGATGGTAATGACACCAAAAGTATGAAATTTGGTCGAAAACTCACGGAATTACGCTCCCATGAAGTTAGTGGTCTCGGCGACATATACACATTGGCGATTTTGATGACGTTGAGCCCTGTTTTTGGCCAATTCCATTGTTCCAGTTGACCAAACTCATAGCTATTTCTTTAGAACTCCATTTTTTCTATCAGTTCAGTACAAGCAACCGCCCATTTACAGATTTGAACTACCCAATAACGTGGTCAGAAATTGGCAATTTGGCCAATTTCACGCAAATTAAAAAAGATGCCAATTTCAAAATAGGGTCCAGAATAAACAATGTAGACATTCTTGGCACTAAAATAACATATCCTCTGTTCATTAGTCACGTCTCTAGGCCCCTCTTATATTACTATTGCTTTCTATTTTGATTTTTTATTCATACAAAAAAATGCAAAATTTACTGTTATGCAGACTACTGCATTATTGTAAAAATGGTATAAATAATATCAGCGTACTAGTGAAAGAATACAGTGGACCCCCGCTTAACGATCACCTCCCAATGCGACCAATTATGTAAGTGTATTTATGTAAGTGCGTTTGTACGTGCATGTTTGGGGGTCTGAAATGGACTAATCTACTTCACAATATTCCTTATGGGAACAAATTCGGTCAGTACTGGCACCTGAACATACTTCTGGAATGAAAAAATATCGTTAACCGGGGGTCCACTGTATTAGACTCCCCAGTTGACGTACGTGTATTGGACGTGAGGTGTGATTTGCTTACTCTTGAAAATTGGTAAAAATCAAACATTTCCGCCACTTTGAGCTCAATTTCAAGGTCCTTTTCATAATATGTTTTCCATTTTATCACCTGAGACCATGAAAATGAGAATACAACAATAAATACTATACGAAAATACACCTCAAATTCGGCATTTTAATCCAAAAAAAGGTCAGTTTTTTTTTTTCTCATTACACACTGCGTGCTGCAGGATTTTTTTACGTGGTGCACACTGACCACACAGACCCATTCTCTCGCATGTGGGCCTACCAGCTTTCTCCCACTTGATTTGAAGCCGCTAGAATTTACGCGTATAAATACGTCAGAAACAGTGTGACTTTGTAAATGGTCCACATCAACTGAATCATCATCATAAGCTTCTCTTTCCTGTGTGCAGGTTATTTGTGTATTGTTCCAGTCATGGTATTGTGGCTTTTTTTTTTCTCTACAGTACTTCTTGTGCTGAAACTGACTAAAATCATCTCTATTAACTAGTATGTCTTTCATTCTATCAATTGATACCTAGAAACAGACAGTAAAGCCATAAATCCATCCTAGAAAATGCCTCAAAATTGCTATTTTAAGTCAGACACAAAGAGGTTTGATTTTCCCATCATGCATTGCAAGAGGCAGGATTTATTTTACATTGTGCATACTTACCATGAAGATCCATTCTCTCGTGTCTAGAGCAAAGTTTACCATTCACATCATTTTTGAGGGTTCTGTTCTTAAAAAGTAGATCTACATGAGTGACACTGGCATCAATAACATAGATCTGTGTACAAGACAGTGATACGATTAAGAGTCCAGAATAGTCATGAGAATAATTTTTGGTTCCTTACATATACAGTGGACCCTCGGCTAACGATGTTAATCTGTTCCTTAGAGCTCATCGTTAGACGAAATTATCATTATCCGAATTAATTTTCCCCATAAGAAATAATGGAAATCCAATTAATCCGTTCCAGACAGCCGAAAGTATTAAAAAAAAAATAAAAAAAATTTCATGAAATATACATTTCCCTACAAAGAAAACAATGAGACATGCACAATAATTATATAAATAAATGTTAAAATGACACTTACCTTTATTGAAGAGTATTGATGAGTGATGAGACACTGTTTTTCTTGAACAGTCTGGGATTTTCAGAGTGATGCATGCATAAAGGCTTCACTTTGCAATCCCCACTAGCATTACAACAAAACAAGAAAGTTAACCTGTGTTTCATAGGCTTGTGTCCTGGGAGTGCCTTTTCCTCCTGTTTAATGTAGGTCCTGTTTGGCATTTTCTTCCAGAACAGGCCTGTTTCATCACATTTGAACACTTGTTGGGGTTGGAATTTTTCAGCTTCGCCATGCCTTATCACACTGCGTATGCCACTACAATTCTTAAATCTCTCAAACCAACCTTTGCTGGCCTTAAATTCACTAATATGAGCACCAGTTCCAGGCATTTTTTCCTGTTCACCTGGGTGTTAGTCGACTCGTGTGGGTCGCATCCTGGGGGACAAGATTAAGGACCCCAATGGACATAAGTTAGACAGTCCTCGATGACTCACTGACTTTCTTGGGTTATCCTGGGTGGCTAACCCTCTGGACGCTAATTGTTTCTCGGTAATTGTTTCTCGTTAAGCCACACCAACAACAGTCTCTCCACATCTTCGAGTAGTACAGCTGATGGTGGTGCAGCAGCATCTGCACCACCGTATTTCTCACCCTTTTTAACCACAGGGTTGGCACTAGAAGCTTTCTTTGGGCCCATGGTGACTTATTTAGCAGTTACAAGCACTATAAACAATGGAATAATACAAAATGTATCGAATGTATGCATGAAACCGGCAACCCTGGCTTGTAAACAATGACAGCGGGGCAGCTGAGGCACTTAGGCTGGACGGACAGGTTCGGGACGAATTACGCTGGGCGAGTTTTTTATCGTTAGGCGAGCCAAAATTTTTACGCTCAAACGCTTCGTTAGGCGGATTTAACATTACGCAATGCGTTCGTTAGCCAAGGGTCCACTGTACAAGTCATTAGCACATCCTTTTGTGTTAAGATCATGAGAGGTCCCACATCACCAATTCAGCTAGCCACATTTAATCTTTTCAGTGGCCATCGTGTAGAACTATATCGCTGAAGCCAGGCTCTGTCACATAATTCAGCATCATGAGCTCAGGTCACTCAGATAAGCTGTGAGCAGTAAATTTTGGCCTAAATGTGAGAGATTGGGTCTGTGCAGTGAGCATTTACAGTATTCTGCCCCATGTAGTACATGATGAAAAAAGCAAAATTCTGACCAGTGATAGGGTTAACTGAATATCCCTGTTATATGCAGCATGTCTCTCAGAAACATTCCTCTCTATTTACACTTTAACATATCAGTAATATACAACCTGTAATTAAAATAAGACAGTGAGATTCCATTGGTCCTGAAAACAGTAAAACTTAAACACTATCTGTAGATATTTAGAGACTCGGCTAAGATCACTTGCACATTGATGCCTTAGTCAACAGACTGACCATAATGAGATTCAACAATTCTTCCGTGTTATAATTATCAATCTCATCAAATCTTGCATGCCTAGTAAGGGCCATGATCTTCCTTTCTCTCTGGAATTATCTCCTAGAATCCACAGAAGTCATTGACACACTAATGTGACATTTATTTCCATGTCATATTAATCATGGTAATTGTGACTTCATCCTTGGGTTTATCAATGTCATCGATCCTGTCCATTTTAAATGTTTTCCAAGACTCGTTCTTTGTTGGCCAGTCCTCTTTGTCATTGTCTAATAAGTTTGGAGAAGATTTTCCAGAGATAATAGGATGAACGTTTTTATAAAACATTCATTCATTGTTTGAATTACCATGGTGTTTTTCTTGGGTAAGGAGACTATTGCATGCAGAAAAGCCATTCAGTACGAGGACATGAACATGAACAGCGAAGACAGTCATGAGGGTGTATTCAACAGATTCAACTTCAACAATAAAAACATTTACTGTAATCAAATAAATCATGACATTACTGAAATATGCTGGAAACATACATTGATTAATGTGGATTTGAACAAGTGTTGCAAGAGGATAGTCTCAGTATCATCACTCAGCTCCCAGACACATAGCATTAAGAAAAAAAGGAGATGCCTGTTAGAAAGAGAGAGGTACTCTATCTACAGGCAAAGATAAATAATCACAGAATTTTTCAAAAGCTATAGCCTTTCTGAAGAATGAAAAGAAATGCTGGTTAGAGAAATAAATACCATTGCTCAAACTGAATGCATAATAATGAGTCCAGGAGAGAGAGAGAATGAATGAAAATGAAAAGCTATATATGAAACTCAAAGCAAGTTAAAATACTTTTTCTCATGCAAAATCCTGGGCCAAAACTGCATCTAATATTGGGCCCTTGCTTAAAGTTGACAGAACTGACACTGACAACAACAAGGTAATGAATGAAATATTGAAGTCACAGTATACATATCTGTGTTCAGTGAAATGTTAAAAACACTAAGGAGTGACAATATAATAAGTTTTTTATGACTGAAACTCAAAACTCTGCCAACATCTCCATAATTTCTGACATAACACTAGCCCTACTCATCTTTAACCCTTTGACTGTTTTGGTGGTATATATACGTCTTACGAGCCACCGTTTTTGATGTATATATACTCCTAAATTCTAGCAGCTTCAAATCAAGCAGGAGAAAGCTGGTAGGCCCACATGTGAGAGAATGCATCTCTGTGGTCAGTGTGCACCATATAAAAAAAATCCTGCAGCACGCAGTGCATAATGAGAAAAAGAAACTCCGACCTTTTTTTTTTTTAATTAAAATGCCAAATTTGTGGTCTTTTTTCGTATAGTATTTATGGTTGTATTCTCATTTTCTTGGTTTCATTTGATAGAATGGAAAACATATTATAGAAATAGAGGTGATTTTGATTGGTTTTACTATGAAAAGAACCTTGAAATGGAGCTCAAAGTAGGGGAAATGTTTGATTTTTGCCGATGTTCAAAAGTAAACAAATGATGTCATTTTCCAATAAATGTCCAAGTAGCCATTCTGATATGCAGTCATGAATAGGTTGACATTATTTATACAATTATTACAATATTGCAGTAGTCTGCATAACAGTAAATCTTCTATTTTTTGTTTGAATAAAAATTCAAAATAGAAAGCAAGAGTAACATCAGAGGGGCCTGGAAACATGACTGATGAACAAAGAAAATGTTATTTTAGAGCCAGGAATGTCTGCATTGTTCATTCTGGACCCTATTTTGAAATAGTCATATTTTTTAGTTTTCGTGAAATTGGCCAAATTGCAAATTTCTGACCACGTTATTGGGTAGTTGAAATCGTAAAATGGGCAGTTTCTTGTACTCAAATGATAGAAAAAATGGAGTTCCAAAGAAATAGCTATGAGTTTGGTCGACTAGAACAATGGAATAAACCAAAAATAGGGCTCAAAGTGGGCGAAATCATCGATTCGTAAATATCGCTGAGGTCGCTAACTTTGCGAGAGCATAATTCCGTCAGTTTTCCATCAAATTTCGTTCTTTTGGTGTCATTACAATCAGGAAAAGATTCTCTATCATTTCACAAGATTTTTTTTTTTTTTTTTTTTTTTTTTTTTTTTTTTTTTTTTTTTTTTTTTTTTTTTTTTTTTTTTTTTGAAATTTTGAAATTTTGAAATTTTGCAACGCCAGGAGACACCTCAGGGTTTGGGGTTGTGACAGTCAAGGGGTTAACCCTTCCAGGGTCCAAGGCCAAAATCTGAAGTGGTGCCCCAGTGTCCAAGAATTTTCAAGAAAATTTTTTTTTATTTTTTCTTATGAAATGGTAGAGAATCTTTTTGTAAATGTAATAAAACAAAAAGTACGAAATTTGATGGAAAATTGACGAAATTATGCTCTCGTGAATTTTGATGTGTCAGCGATATTTACGAATCGGCGATTTTGCCGACTTTGACTCCCACTTTAGGTCTATTACATTATTCCAGTCGACCATATTCTTAGCTATTTCACTAGTATTACTTCTGTTCTATCGATTGAGCACAAGAAATCGCGAAGTCAACTGTTTCAACTACAAAATAAAGTGACCGGAAATTGGTGATTTGGCCAATTTAACACAAAGTTCAAAATATTCCAATTTCAAAATAGGGTCCAGAATAAACAATGTAGGTATTCCTGGCACTAAACTAACATTTCCTCTGTTCATTAGTTATGTTTTGAAGCTTTACAAATAAATTCCATTTTGATTTTTTATTCACATAATGAATTTTTATTCACACCAAAAAATAGAAGATTTACTGTTATGCAATATTGTAATAATTGTATAAATATCATCACCACATTTGTGAATGTATATTAGACCCACCAGCTGGTGTGTATTAGACGTGTGAGGTCGTTTGTTTACTCTTGAACATCGGCAAAAATTTAACATTTCCGCCACTTTGAGCTCAGTTTCAAGCCATTTCCAGTGCTAAAACCAATCAAAATTATCTCTATTTCTGTAATATTTCTTCCATTCTATCAAATGAGACCAAGAAATCACAAATACAACTATAAAAAAACATACGAAAAAACACTGCAAAGTCGCTGTTTTAATCGAAAATCACGGTCTCAGTTTTTTTTCTTTCATTATACACAGTGTGCTGCAGGATTTGTTTTATGTGGTGCACTCATACCACATAGTTGTATTCTCTCATATCTAGGCCCAAATTTACCACTCACAGTTTATCAGAGTGAGCTGAGCTCATGACGTAGATCTATGGTTTGGACCCTGAACGTAAAGCCGTAGATCTAGGGGACGGACCCTGAAAGGGCTAAAGAAGCCATTGATAGCATGCCCATGCACTCTTCCCTAGAGTCAGATTCATGGAGAACCATTATTCTTCAAGAATTGCAAGAATCCACTGTCACATGCCTTAAATATTCTATGAAGGAGTCTGGACACAAGGTGGCAGTTAAACATCTGCAAAAAACTATTGACCGATAGTACTAATGCCTCACGTTGTCAAAATCTTTGGATCTGCAACAGTTGCATAGCCCAGGGCAACATTGGCTTAGAGCAGGTTGCTCCTGCCAGTCACAGTGGACTTTGATGCACCGGTAGGTAAACAAAATGCAGATGTAGTGTATGCATACTTTACAAAAAGTCCTAGACAAGTGTGACCAGTAGCACACAAATGCAATAACACACAAAATGTGTGCAAAAGAAATAACTTGAAAGTTAGTGGATGGATATTTTACCTCCTAACAAATGGAACCCAAATAGTAATAGTGAATAGAGTAAAATCATAGGCTTTGACTCACGAAATCGTAATGACACGATTGCAAACAAACCATACTCCGGCCGGGATTGAACCTGCGGTCAGAGAGTCTCAAAACTCCAGCCCGTCGCGTTAGCCACTAGACCAGCTAGCCACAAATAAGATTCATCCAACTAGGTATATTTCTACACCATAGGAAGGTTAGCACAGGCACCACTGTGACCACAAATGCAAGTTTTTACAGACGAATCTCCAGCTAGCGTGGCCGTGACAAACTCTAGCTCAAGTCCCTTCACTGCCATCAACATGACTCACGAAATCGTAATGACACGATTGCAAACAAACCATACCCCGGCCGGGATTGAACCCGTGGTCAGAGAGTCTCAAAACTCCAGCCCGTCGCGTTAGCCACTAGACCAGCTAGCCACAATAAGATTCGTCCAACTAGGTATATTTCTACACCATAGGAAGGTTAGCACAGGCACCACTGTGACCACAAATGCAAGTTTTTACAGACGAATCTCCAGCTAGCGTGGCCGTGACGAACTCTAGCTCAAGTCCCTTCTCTGCCGTCAACATGAGCTAGAGTTCGTCACGGCCACGCTAGCTGGAGATTCGTCTGTAAAAACTTGCATTTGTGGTCACAGTGGTGCCTGTGCTAACCTTCCTATGGTGTAGAAATATACCTAGTTGGACGAATCTTATTGTGGCTAGCTGGTCTAGTGGCTAACGCGACGGGCTGGAGTTTTGAGACTCTCTGACCGCGGGTTCAATCCCGGCCGGGGTATGGTTTGATCATAGGCTTTCACAGTGAAAAGTTCTGCTCCCTAAGACAGTACAGTACTTGCCCCAGTTCTCTTATTTCATTATTGTATTCAACATAGTGACGTAATTGATAGCATTGTATCATCCATTGCAGACAGTATTAAAATTTATATGAGAGGGCATCCATTGAGGGCACAGCAAATCTCTTAGCTGCTGTAAATCATGTCTTCCAGTGAAATGCAGTAAACAATGTGTGGTTGACTGAGGACAAATTTCAGTTACGTATTCTGCTATGGAAAGATTGAATAAATAAAATCTGAATGGAGTATTACACAAACTCGAATCAGTCATTAGGATAAAAGTTGGATGTGAGAGACTTAGGAGGGATCATGTCAGGTCTCGAATCAGTCATTACAATAAAAGTTGAACGTGAGAGATTTAGGAGGGATCGTGTCAGATCTTGAATCAGTCATTAGGATAAATGTTGAATGTGAGAGACTTTGGAGGGATCGTGTCGGACCTCATATTCAACACTCACAGCAGTGTTATCACAGCTGCAAGGAAAATAATTAGCTGAATAACTAGAACCTGAAAAATATGTGTTAACAGCCCTCTGTAAGGCATGTGTATTTACAGATCTGGAGAATGTACCGAGAACCTCCACTGCCCATATAAATTCAGTCAAGCACCTAAATTACAGAGTGACCATCACTAATCCGGCATCATCGGGACCTGTTGGATGTTAGATTAGTGATTTTGCCAGATTAGAGGGCTTAGGTTAGAATACACTTAACCCACAGCAATATTTATGCATCAGAAATTTCACTCAATTTACACTTTATTTTTGGCCTATTCCATTGTTCCAGTCTACCAAACTCATAGCTATTTCACTAGTATTCCTTATATTCTGTCGATTGGGTATAAGAAACCACCCATTTACCTATTTCAGCTACCCAATAAAGTGATCAGATATTGGTAATTTGGCCAGTTTTCACACAAATTTCAAGAGATGCAAATTTCAAAATAGGGTCCAGAATAAACAATGCAGACATTCCTGGCACTAAAATAACATTTTCCCTGTTCATTAGTCACATCTCCAGGCCCCTCTTATATTATGCTTGCTTTCCATTTTGAATTTTTATTCACACCAAAAATAGAAGATTGACTGTTATGCACACTACTGCATTATTGCAATACTTGTATAAATAATGTCATCCCATTCATGACTGCGTACTAGACCAGCTAGTTGGACACGTATTAGATGATGTCATTTGTTTACTCTTGAACATTGACAAAAATCAAACATTTCTGCTACTTTAAGCTCAATTTCGAGGTACTTTCCGCTATGAAAAAAAATAAAAATCGTATCTGTTTCTGTAATATATATCTTCCATTCTATTAAATGAGACCAAAAAAACAAGAATACAGCCACAAAAAACATATGAAAATATGCTGCAAAGTCACTGTTTTACACCAAAATACACGGTTTCAGTTTTTTCTCATTATGCACTGCGTGCTGCAGGTTTTTTTTATATAGTGCACAGTTACCACACAGACCTATTCTCTCATATGTAAGCCCAAATTTACCAGTCACAGCTTATCTGAATGAGCTGAGGTCATGGTGACCAACAGTGGCTTCAAAGCCACATTTTCTCTTATGGACAATGTACAGTGTATGTGCTTTACACAATAAGAAGCATTTCTTTTATTTGTTGGAACCATGGCTAGGGCTAAAAGTGAGCAGGTTATAACAAATGGAGAAAAAGAAATTGGAATGACTTATGCAGCAAGTAGTGCCACCAAACAGTAGTGGCAGGTTGGTGTGGCGACCCTGGAAATTTGAAATTATGCTAGCCAAAATTAGTGCCAGATTACCAATGGAACTGGATTACTGATTGCCGGAATAGTGATGGCCAACCCATACTAGGAATTCTTGAAGTTTGTCAAACTGTATTCCTTTTATTGTAGGTGAGAAAGACATGTCCTAATTTACACCTTGAAAATTCTGGAGGATTGGTTCAAAATCTGTACATCAAAAGCTCCCTACAACAGGTAGAAGCTTGGCAAATGGTGCAGAATGTTGTACCCTCAGAGAAAAGCAGATGCAATGAGTAAATAAGAGATAAATAACTCAGTACAACATTTTGCACCATTTACCAAGCTTCTACCTCTTGTAGGGAGCTTTTGGTGTACAGATTTTGAACCAATCCTCCAGAATTTTCAAGGTGTAAATTAGGACGTGTCTTTCTCGCCTACATTAAAAGGAATACAGTTTGACGGACTTCAAGAATTCCTAGTACAGGTTGGCCATCACTATTCCAGCAATCAGTAATCCAGTTCCATCGGTAATCCGGCACTAATTTCAGCTAGCATAATTTCAAGCTAGCCGAAGCATAAAGGAAATTACAGCGGAACCTCAAAAATCGAACTGCTCCCAACACAACCAATTATGTAAGTGTATTTTTGTAAGTGCTTTTATAAGTGTATTTTTAAGGGTCTGAAATGGACTAATCTAATTTACATTATTCCTGATGGGAATAAATTCATTCAGTAAAGGCAGTCGAACAGACTTCTGGACCGAAGAAAGTTCGATATTTGAGGTTCCACTGTACCAACAAACCCCTAGCAGTCAAGGGGGAACTTGATAAGTTCCTCAAGTTAGTTCCTGATCAGCCAATCTGTGGTGCATAAGTTGGTTGGAAGGGGGACTAGGAGACTTGTTTTGCAACAAAGTTGTTATTACTAATTTTATTGGAGGGAGATGTGTGAATTTGGGGGGCTTAAGCCCCCCTCTTGGTGCCAACTTTACCCCCAAAATGTTCTTCATGTATTATTTACTTTCAATCAATCAAGTTTATTCTCTATAAGGATTACAATGCGGGTTTTACAGATTTTGGTTATTGTGTGGTTTACAATAAGATACTAATTACATAGGGGGCCACTAGGACACCTAGCATGGCTAGGCATTTCGGGCAAACTTAGATTAATTCTTAACCCTAAATTATTACAGATTATGAAGTAAGTTGACTAAATACTAGTTTGTGAGTTTAGCAGTGTGAATGCTTTTGTTTTGGCACAATACATAGTTTCTATATTGGAGTATCACAGGCAAACTTATGACTAGTTAGGAATCATTATTTTAAGATTAAGATTCGTATTTCTGTGCTTATAGTCAAATGGGTGAGTGAGTGAGTGTAAGTGTGAACCACCAGGTGGTTTTTATGTAGTTAGTTGATGGGGTGTATCAGGGAGATAAGATGTTTTCTAACTGTAGTTTGGAAGGTGATGAATGTGTCTGCAGTTCTCTAGTTTTCAGTTTAAGGGAATAACATATGGCATTTTCATTGTGGAGCACAGTATTTTACAAGAACATTCCCAAAAAGTTTGCAAAAACCAATCCATAAAATTTCTGTTACCCATGGTGTCTTATTGGTAAACAATTACTAGGAGATTGTGTTTGTAGAAGTTATTCATAGCTCTTGCTGTCTTAATTAAATACTGGTGCTCTCTTTGTATCTCATCTGAAGGTTCTTGATGGCATTCATTCCCAATGCAGCCCAATTTCTCAGCATTGAAAACTTCCCAGGGTGTGTAGACCACATCTTAAACAAATTTGATCAACACACATTGTTATGAGAGGCAACATCCTCTGTCAGCACTTGCAGCCTTACTTCTCAATGTGTCGTGGAATTTGCCATGTCTTTAAATCTATTAAACCACATCTACTGGCACTGAAATTCAGCTCTTCTGCACTTTTCCTATTATTCTATTTAAATTATTTTAACAAAACTCCTGGCCTTTTGGATACAGAATGAACCTGCTAAATGAAAAGTGTTTTTTTTTTTATTTATTTATTAAGATTCACTTCTATTCTCCTGGCCCGGGCCTTTTCCAAGTGGTGGCCCGGCCTTGGCTCCCTGTCTAGGGAGTGTCTGAGACCTAAGTCTCCCATGGGAGGAGGCACAAGTACCCCCCTCATCTTTGGGACCAACTGTCCCCAGGCCTAGCCACATTCCCCGCCCTCACGGGGCTCGTAGGGAGAAGCTAGGCCTCTCTGGTCTGCCATCCCCATCCCAAGGGGGATAATGGGAATGACAGTGTTGTGAGCTGCAAGCTCGGGCTCAGGCACCTACCCTACCCTAGAAGAGTTAAGCATGATGTCGATGAGAAAAGTGCTGTTGGGATTGGTGCTTTATGTACATGATGAGAACTTTTTTGTGGCTTCCAATAATTTGCAGGAGTGTTCTCAACTAGTAGCAAAGAGCATTTGCACACGCAGCACTTTTGTGTAAACTTCTTACATTTCTTCAGTACTGTATCTTATACAGTCAACCCTCTCATGAAGAGATGCTGTATCAAGCAATGAATAATAATGAAGGTTAGGCTTGCATTTAGTGACTGGGAGCGCATTGATATCAGTATGTTTACTCAAGGATCTGGCATTGTTGTTAAATTCTGAGATGTTCTTCATGTGACTGAAGGTAATTATTGTTTAGCTTGTATAGCTCAGTTGTTAGTGCACTCATCTCACCATTGAGGTCCATGGTTCAATCCCCAGTACAGGTGGAAACATTAGGATGTGTTTCCTTAAGACACCTGCTGTCCATGTTCAGTTATCAGTAAAATAGATACCCGAGTGTTATTCAATTGGTGTGAGTTGCACCCTGGGGACAAAATGGGCCTAATTTGCCCAAAATGCTCTTTATAACAAGGGACTTTCTATGTAGTAGTAGGTCATTGATGTCATCTAGACCTGTATACCTAGTACATGTACTTGTAGAAATAAAGATTATTTTTTATTATTATTTTTATTATCGTTATTATTTAACCCTTAAACGGTCCAAACGTATACATACGTTCTCTCGCGTAGCGCCCCAAACGTATATATACGTTTCATTTGTCATTCATTCAACATTGGCACGATAGACCTGAGTCGCCTAGACATGAGAGAATGGGTGTGCGCACTCAGTGTGCCCCATATGAAAAAAAATTGGCGACGCTTGGGTACCACATGCCCTTTTTCCTATTAAAAAAAAAATTCTCAAAATATTCGGGGCGCTGCGCAGGTGAACGTATATATACGTTTGGACCGTTTAAGGGTTAACAATGGCCATCTCCCACCAAGGTAGGGTGACCTGAAAAAGAAACAGTTTCACCTGTAGTTTGAGTGCTAGCACACTCAGTTCACACACACACTGAGCTCCAGGGATCGATCCCCCGGTACAGTTGGAAAACGTTAGGTCATGTTTCCGTAAGACACCAACTGTCCCTGTTCACTATCAGTAAAATAGGTACCTGGGTGTTAGTTGATTGGTGTGGGTAACATCCTGGGACAAAATTGACCTAGTTTGCTCGAAATGTTCTTCATAACAAGGGGCTTTCTATATACACCTACCATCCGACTTACGACCGAGTTCGGTTCCGAGAAACTGGTCGTAAGTCGAACTTTACTACTGAATATCAACAAAACATTTTTGTAATGACTTTATTGTTTTATTTTTGTATTTCATGTTTTACTTTACTTCTTATGCTGTTAGTACTGTATTTTATACTGTAAGGTTTAGGATAAACAATGTGTACAACACAAATAGTTGTTTATTTCCCAGAAATTTGGCATAAAAAACACGGTCGTAAGTCAAGTGGTCGTAAGTCGAGCAGGTCGTAAGTCGGATGGTAGGTGTAGTAATATGTCATTGATGTCATCTAGGCCTGTATATCTTGTACATGTACTTGTAGAAATAAAGATATTATTACTATTATTATTATTATTCACATTATCACTGGCCTCCCAGAGGTACAAAGATACGCCAGTTCAGATGTCCCTCCAAACAGTAAATAATATATGAAGTCTTGGTCTGCATTAAAGTTATTACATGTATTGTCGAAATTAGAGAGATTTAGCTCAGGATCAGTATTAGCATTCATAGACTATAATATAAGCAATAAGGAATTTGTATTAAAGAAGAGTTAGTTATTTAATCTGTACCTAATAAGATTGGTGAAAAAGAAAATTGTAAAATGATATGCTGATTGTAATTGTAAGTAAATAATTTGAAAGAGTACTAAAAAACTAAAAAATAAAGAATTTTTTTTATGTAAAGAAATGTAATATTATACAGATATATGTAAGCATGTTAGATAGGAGTGAGTGGAGGCAAGTGGTTTTTATGCCTTGATGTACTGTTGGAGTGTGAGGGAGGTAACATATTATGATATATGAAGGGATTCAGGAAAACCAGTTAGCTGGACCTGGGTCCTGGAGGTGGGAAGTGCAATGCCTGCACTCTGAAGCAGGGGTGAGAACATTTACATTTTAGACGGGCATCTGAACTGTAATATTGGTGTATCTTTGGCAAGATAGTGATAAAGTGAATGATGGTGAAAGTGTTTCTTCTTTTTTGATCACCACACCTCAGTGTGATATGACCACTGTGTTAAAAGCAAAAGTTAAGTAAGAGGGAATATCCCGGGTTATATAAACATGATGTAATGTCTGTCTCCATAACACCTCTGTGTCCTCCAGACCACTGTAAAACATTTACAGATAAATCTTATGATATTACAATTGTTTTAACCCTTTGACTGTCGCAGGCCCCTTTCTGAAACTGTCATTCTATGTCGCAAAATTTTTGAGGAAAAAAAAAGTTATTTTTTCTTATGAAATGATAAAGAATCTTTTCCCGATGGTAATGACGCCAAAAGTTCGAAATTTGGTCGAAAACTCACGGAATTACACTCCCGCGAAGTTAGTGGTCTTGGCGACATATACATATCGGCGATTTCGCCGACTTTGAGCCCTGTTTTTAGCCAATTCCGTTGTTCCAGTTGACTAAACTCATAGCTATTTCTTTAGAACTCCATTTTATCTATTAGCTGAGTACAAGAAACCGCCCATTTACCGATTTGAACTACCCAATAAAGTGGTCAGAAATTGGCAATTTGGCCAATTTCATGCAAATCAAAAAAGATGCCAATTTCAAAATAGGGTCCAGAATAAACAAGGTAGACATTCTTGGCACTAAAATAACATATCCTCTCTTCATTAGTCACATCTCTAGGCCCCTCTTATATTACTATTGTATTGCTTTCTATTTTGATTTTTTATTCATACAGAAAAAAAAATTTACTGGTATGCAGACTACTGCATTATTTTAAAAATGGTATAAATAATATCAGTGCACTAGTGAAAGAATATTAGACTCCCCAGTTGACGTGTATTGGATGTGTGGTGTGATTTGCTTACTCCTGAACATTGGTAAAAATCGAACATTTCCGCTACTTTGAGCTCAGTTTCAAGGTCGTTTTCATCGTGAAAGCAATTAAAATCATCTCTATTTCTGTAATATGTTTTCCATTTTATCACCTAAGACCATGAAAACGAGAATACAACGATAAATACCATACAAAAATACACCTCAAAGTCGGCGTTTTAATCCAAAAAAACTGTTTTTTTTTCTTATTACGCACTGTGTGCTGTAGGATTTTTTTTATGTGGTGCACACTGACCACACAGACCCATTCTCTCACATGTGGGCCTACCAGCTTTCTCCTGCTTGATTTGAAGCCGCTAGAATTTATGAGTATACATATGTCAGAAACAGTGGCGCGTAAGGCGTATTTATACGGCGTAAACAGTCAAAGGGTTAAGGTGTAATATGTATGGAAACATGGAAATAAGTCACATTATTTGACCATATTGGTTAAATCTACATTGTGTGCCTATTAGCTGAATTCCACTGTATCATGAAATTGTAATAATTTTGGAATGAATAAGGCATCTTCCTGCTGGTTGTATGCCCTGGTAGGGAAGCTGATGGTAGAAAAACAGGTACTGGCTTCATTGTTTACTTATTCTACCCAGGCAGTGTTACTGTGTGATGCTCCCACCTAGTCTTTGATTTTATTTTCACAGGCATGACTTGGTTGTAGGATATCCAAACAGTTGAACTGAGGTCAAAAATATTGGCAGGTGGTGTATTTGAAGGCATAAATAATTGTGTATTAGTACATTAGACACAGCCATTGCTTGCATACTAGTATGTATGTTGATCACAGTTACAAGGTTAATAATATAATCAATACACAAATAACCCACACATAGGAGAGAGAGAGAGAGAAGGTTATGACGATGTTTTGGTTCAAGTTGGACCATTTACAATTTTATTATTATTATTGTTATATTTTTTTTTTAATGCACTGGCCATCTCCCACCAAGGTATTTTTATATACATGCATGAATTTGTATACACGAGTCTTAACTTATGTATTTTTTTTTATGTCTTTTTTTAGGTGGTTTTATCAGCATGTAGCAGTTACTTTGAGCAACTATTCGAAGAGCATCCGGACAAATCACCAATCATTATTTTAAAGGACATGAAGTTCACTCACGTCTCCCAGCTGGTCACCTTCATGTATCGTGGAGAAATTAACATTACTCAGGTACAGTATTAGGTAGCCAAGTTTTCGGAGCCATAGGGTTGTTTTGCCAGAATAAGGTAGTTGGTAGGTAGTTGATTACATTATTACAAAATGGTGATTAAGAAGTACAGTAATGTTGGGGCTAGATTACAGTTTCCCTTTTCATGTGTATGCTATACCAAAAATTACATTTGTCCTATTGGTATACAAATATATATATATATATATATATATATATATATATATATATATATACATATATATACATATATATATATATATATACATATATATACATCTATATATATGATTGAGTGGATAGAGGAGCAATGTGGCAGATGTTGCAAGTATATGGAATAGGTGGTAAGTTACTAAATGCTGTAAAGAGCTTTTATGAGGATAGTGAGGCTCAGGTTAGGGTGTGTAGAAGAGAGGGAGAATACTTCCCGGTAAAAGTAGGTCTTAGACAGGGATGTGTAATGTCACCATGGTTGTTTAATATATTTATAGATGGGGTTGT